>NC_092709.1:23214426-23534654 GCF_047496885.1 Scyliorhinus torazame | reverse complement strand
GAGGCCTCCGTATTGGCGTCATCAGCCATGACCTCAACGGATAGCTCCTGTCGCCCAGCAACCAGCCCCTCAGCCGGGGGTGGGGGGCATCCATCGAACATTGCGGGATGAATGACTGTGCCAGAATGTAGGCGTCATGCACACTCCCGGGGTACTTTGCACACACGTGCATGATCTTCATGTGGGGGTCGCAGACCACCTGTATGTTCATGGAGTATGCACCCTTCCTGTTCATGAACACTTCCCTGTTGTCTGCAGGTGGGCGCATGGGGGCGTGAACACCATCGATGACACCCTGGACCATCGGTATCCCGGCCACCTTGGCGAATCCACGTGCCCGTGCTTCCTGCTGTGCTCGGTCCTCGGGGAATTTAATGTACCTGTCCGCGATGGCGTACAAGGCGTCGGTCACGGCCCTGGTGCACCTGTGGACCGATGCCTGTGAGATCCCGGATAGGTCCCCACTCGGCGCCTGGAAGGAACCAGTAGCGTAAAAGTTTAGGGCCACCGTCACCTTGACGGAGACTGGTATAGCGTGTCCTCCACCTGTTCCAAGTGGTGCGAGGTGCGCCACGAGGTGGCATATATGTGCGACCGTCTCCCTGCTGAACCGTAGTCTCCTCCTGCATGTAATGTCCGGTAGGGCCTCGAACGACATTCGGTCACGGTACACCCTCGGCCTTGCTGGACGCCTGTGGCGCCATCGCACCCCCATCAGTGGCTCCTCCTCCTCCTCACCCCAAGCACTTCGATTTCAGTGCTCGCTTCCTATGCATTCCTCGCCGTCGGGGGGTCAATGTTCCCCTGGGCATCCCCCTGGACATTCCAGGCCTGAGCGCCTGCGGCCTGTGCGGCGACGACGGGCCACTCCGAGGCCACCCCTTCTGCTGCAGCAGCAGCCGCTGCATCTGCAGCCACTGTGGGCCGTCTGAGTCTACGCTGCCGGATGGCCACCTGCAGAGCTGCGGCTCCAACCACGGCAGTGAACATCGCTGTCTGGTTGGCATACATGGTGACCTGCAGGAGGGTGATGGGGGGCAGAGAAACAACATGTTACACGGAGGTTCTTCCACAGCTCGTGAGCCGGGCTGCATGGGATACCTGTGTGCCCCGGTGGCCTGGTCGCGCTGCAGATACGCAGCCAGCCTAACACCTGGTCACTGTCTGCGTCCAACGGTCAGTTCACACCGTACTCCTCACCAGTGTGCCAGTCACCTGTGCCACACGACAACCTGCATCCGTGTCCTCGTCACCATCCTGCCATATCAGGGCAGCTGACATGTGGCATCCGCGGATGGATGACACCCTCCATACTCTCCCTCAACCCCCTCCCACCTCCATTCCCTCCCTCACCCCCTCCCACCTCCACTCCCTCCCACACACCCCCTCCCACCTCCACTCCCTCCCTCACCCCCTTCCCACCTCCACTCCCTCCCTCACCCCCTTCCCACCTCCACTCCCTCCCTCACCCCCCCCAACTCTACCGTCTCCCTCACCCCCCCCCTACCTCCACTCCCCCCCTCCCACCTCCACACTCTCCTCACCCCCTCCCACCTCCACTCCCTCCCTCACCCCCCCTCCCACCCTCTCCTCCCCCCCCCCCCGTTGGCCGCAGCGTTCTCAGGGAAGACGCCCGGTCTGCAGGAGCTCCAGAACAGTCCGCTCACCTCCTCACTGCTCAGCGTCAGCCAGCTCGACTGGCTGACGACTTTATTTACCAGGTGTGAACGGCGACGGCGTGAACTGTGGTCACACCGTCGGGACTTCGGCCCATCCGGGCCGGAGAATAGCAGGGGTAGCGGAGAATCGCCATTTTGGGTGTCTCGGGCGATTTTCCGGCCTGCGCCGCGCAGAACTCGACGGGGCCGATCTCGCCGCTTGGGTGAATCGCGGGAGGGCGTCGGACCGGCGTCGCGGGGAAAAATGGCGCGCCAGGCGATTCTCCCAACCGGCGCGGCAGCGGAGAATCGCGCCCAGGATACTTCCAACCAGAGGTTGCCAACCTCAAGTTCTTGGCACACCCGGACCCACAGGTAAGCCAAGTTGACGAGCCATCATTTTAGACAGGCCAGCAGTGTGTATCTTGAGATGTCCTCCTGCTTAGGTATGGAAACCGCCCTTACACAGACATGATTTGCAGCTACAGATTTAAAGTGGCATCGGTGATTTGAAAGCAGCTTCCTATGTGTTTGGTCACACATGCACAGTTTCTTCACTGTTGCTGCTAATTGCTTCAAATTTCAGAAGAGCGTGAACCAGAGCATGAGCAGCGTTAATATAATGGGAGGCGTACCCCAATAAAGCACAGCATTAGCAGCTGTGACTAAAGGACAATATATTTGGAATAGTCTGAATAATGATTCCAATTTCAAACCGTTGTATTTTCAATGCGTTTTTTTCTGCCCTGACTGATATAAATTGAAAAGGAGGGGCAGCACGGTGGCGCAGTGGCTAGCACTGTTGCCTCGCGGTGCCGAGGTCCCAGGTTCAATCCCGGCTCTGGGTCACTTGATGCCAGGTCTGTGCGGAGTTTGCACATTCTCCCCGTGTTTGTGTGGGTTTCGCCTCCACACCCCAAAGATGTGCAGAGTAGGTGGATTGGCTGTGATAAATTGCCCCTTAATTGGAAAAGGTGAATTGGGTACTGTAAATTTATCAAAAGAAAAAATTCAAAAGGTGCATTTTGCAGATATAACAACAATTTCATCCTCCCTCAATATTCTGTTGTTTAAACTTGCATCAGGAAGAGCTGTGTTATAAATAATAAAAATTGTTATTGCTGTAGCTCAATTCAAGCCCTTGGAATTCCAAAAGTCCCTGCAAATTAAAAATGAAACCAAGTTTCTGCAATCTTGCTAATTCTTCTTTCCAACACTGGATGTTTGCCAGCACAGACCACTTTGCCTGCTCTGATTATGTGGCGGAATGCGCACACTTTAAACACAGAGGGGAAAACCTTCAGAGAGATCTAAAGCAATATTATCGCTCCCCGTCTCGGAAGGTAGATCGGAAGCCAGTTGCAAAAGAAAGCTAATGTCACCTGAAAGAATGGTTTACACTTTTTACACTCAGGCAATGCTATTAAACATGAGCAAATATCAGAGCCAGGCTGAGCAACGTGATCTGTACCATTTTATCAGGACAGTAACCCCTTGTTAGAATGTGATGTTTCCAAACTCAGGTTAGCTCCAAGGCCCATTTGCTTTTTCTTGAGCAGATTCGGTGCTGATGATGCAGTTGTTTACTGAACGCAAGTTTCGAGCTTCCCCAGAAATGGTGATTGAAATGTACTTTGACCGTCCAGCAAAACTAACTTTGCTCAATGCAACGCTTCAATACTTTAATACCGGAAAAAAACACTTACTGCTGAGCATGATAACTGCCATCTTCTTTTTTCAACTGCTTCAAGGAAATCTCCAATGTACACTAGCCAGGAATGGTAAATAGTGAAATAAATAAGTTACCCAGTAACGTATTGTGGCACAAGAGGGTATATTTTTATCATTGTTGAAATAGACATAGGGTGGAAACTTGGGGGGTAACTCTCTTGCTAAATTGAATGAAGGAAAGGAAGACTTTTCTATATTTCGCAGCACGGTAGCATAGTGGTTAGCACAATTGCTTCTCAGTTCCAGGTTCCCAGGTTCGATTCCCGGCTTGGGTCACTGACTGTGCGGAGTTTGCACGTTCTCCCAGTGTGTGCGTGGGTTTCCTCTGGGTGCTCCGGTTTCCTGCCACAGTCCAAAGATGTGCAGGTTAGGTGGATTGGCCATGCTAAATTGCTCTTAGTGTCCAAAATTGCCCTTAGTATTGGGTGGGGTTACTGGGTTATGGGGATAGGGTGGCAGTGTGGGCTTGGGTAGGGTGCTCTTTCCAAGAGCCGGTGCAGACTCGATGGGCTGAATGGCCTCCTTCTGCATTGTAAATTCTATGATCTATGATTTAGCACCTTTCGTGTCCCAAAGCAATACTTTAAAAATGCAGCAGATGTTGTAAGGTATGAGATAGCAGCCAATTTATGTAAAACAAGGGTTGGTCTGTTCTTTTGTGTACAGCTTGTGGGACAAACATTTGGTCCTGGGAGCGGGAGGATGACACCTGCGATGACCCCTGCTCTTCGAAATTGTGCCGTGAGATTTTTTTTTTAATGTGCACCTAAGAGGGCAGGCCAGGCCTCAGTCTAACATGTCATCTGAAAGAGTTCATCAATCCACCGCTTCCCCACTACTGCCCTGAAGCGGCATCCTCAAATTTACGTTCCTGTCCACCGCTATGCACTTCAACCCACAACCTCCTGACTCAGAGGCGGGAGTAACATCAATTCCTAGGGTGTTGAGTGTTTCGTTTAATTTGACAGTGAGGCACACAATTGTGCAATGCCGTTGGTGCATCAAAGCAGTAATTCCCCATGTCGCAACATATCGGTTTTGGGAATCACCGCACTATTCCCTCTGCGTGGGTTGCCGATCTTGCCCATCCCGTTGGAGGGAAATGCTGCAGAATGGATTTGCTGCACATCCCCGCTCGAAGAAGGAAAGATCAGTCAGCCGGAGATCCTCTCTCTTGCACCTCCCAGCTGTCAGCTCCACAACACTAACCCTACAGATTCTTCCCACTATGCCCTCTCAGTCCAAGTGTCATTTCGTGTGGTGAGAATTACACATAAAAATGGTTTAAAAAAAAAAGAAATCAACAATAGAAGAATTCATTGCCATGTTAAACCATGGATAATACTGGAGACCGATCTATCTTTTTTCTATTGACAGTTTGGGAGCCAACTTGAGTTAAAATGCGTCCTTAACGGTCAAACCTGTTCAGTGAACAGCATCATGTATTTGTTATTTCCTGATCGAATGTTACCACTGTTGTGTTATGCTTCTTCACGTAGCATAAGCTGCTTCCTTGATGTATACCCTGACAAAGGAAGGTTCAGACTTGGAGATAGATTTAACACATTTACTGAACAGTTAACAATTCTCCTACTTGGGTTCGACTCTCCTGCTAATCTAACTATAGTAACTCGATCTAACTAACCAGTCAGCTCTAATCCATGCGGTGGGTGTGATGCTCTGATCTGCCCCTGTGTCTCTGAGTGTTGCCTATGGAAAGAGAAAGAGCATGTGTGCCCTGTCCTTTTATATGGGTAGCCCCCTTGTGGTAGTGTCACCTCTGGGTGTGTCTTGACTGCCCATTGGTCGTGTCCTATCTTACTGACCTATTGGTTGAATGTCTGTGTATCATGATGCTCCCTCCAGTGTTTATTTAGTTCTCGTGTATGTACATTAACCCCTTGTGTATTTACAGTGCCCTAGTGTATCTACATTAACCCCTTGTGTATTTAGAGTGCCCTAGTGTATCTACATTAACCTCTTGTGTATTTACAGTGCCCTAGTGTATCTACATTAACCTCTTGTGCATTTACAGTGCCCTAGTGTATCTACATTAACCCCTTGTGTATTTACAGTGATGCATATCACCACAACCACATTAATGAATATTATATTTATAGTCATTTTGAATTCCACTGCTTTCACCCCCCCCCCCCACCCCCCGTATAATTTAACATTGTGCTCAGAATGACCATTGTAACTGCCAGATTGACTTCATGTTCCCTGTCTCTGAGCAACAGGAATCAAATTATTGTCTGTCAGATTGAAGAATAGAATTTGAACCTTGTATTATGTGGAATTCCTACTTCCTCAGGAAACTAATTAAATTCGGCATGTCCACATTAACCCTTACCAACTTTTACAGATGCACCATAGAAAGCATCCTATCTGGCTGCATCACAGCCTGGTATGGCAACTGCTCGGCCCAGGCCCGCAAGAAACTTCAGAGAGTCGTGAACACTGCCCAGTCCATCACACGAACCTGCCTCCCATCCATTGACTCCATCTACACCTCCCACTGTCTGGGGAAAGCGGGCAGCATAATCAAAGATCCCTCCCACCCGGCTTACTCACTCTTCCAACTTCTTCCATCGGGCAGGAGATACAGAAGTCTGAGAACACGCAAGAACAGACTCAAAAACAGCTTCTTCCCCACTGTCACCAGACTCCTAAATGATCCTCTTATGGACTGACCTCATTGACACTACACCCTGTATGCTTCATCCGATGCCAGTGCTTATGTAGTTACATTGTATATCTTGTGTTGCCCTATTATGTATTTTCTTTTCTTCCCTTTTCTTCCCATGTACTTAATGATCTGTTGAACTGCTCACAGAAAAATACTTTTCACTGCATCTCGGTATACGTGACAATAAACAAATCCAAATCCAAATCCAAATTGTGGTGTGTGTGCCTGATAATAGGGTTGCACAGGGTGTTAAGTCTGCACAATCCTCCTTTGCAGCACTCTTTCTCTAATAGCCATGTCTGTTGCACAGAGACCAGATTAAATATTCTGATACACATGGTGCAAGTGCAACAGGTGATTAAGAAGGCTAATTGAGTTTTGTCTTTCATTGCTAGAGGGATGGAGTTATGCTAGGGAGGTTATGCTGCAATTGTATAGGGTGTTGCATCTGGAGTATTGTGTTCAGTTTTGGTCTCCTTACCTGAGAAAGGACATATTGGCACTGGAGGGAGTGCCAATTGGACATTCTGGATTCTCCCTCAGTGTACCCAAACAGGTGCCGGAGTTTGGCGACTGGGGTCAGACAAGACCCTGAGGCTGTAAACATTTTCTCTTGGGAGGTTGCAGGCATTGGCAAGAATAGGACACTGGTTTGCTTCCCAAATCCTATTTCCCTCCTCCAATGGGAAAATCCAGCCTTTAGTATGAGAATCATTTATCCATTTGGAACACTTGATGAGATACCCAAGTCCTTAGACTTCAACAAACTGCAGTGCGCAGTGACAAACGGAAAACAGCTACCCAGATTTATTGATCAAACTCAAGATATGAGGCTGAGATATGGGGCGTCATTCTCCGACCCCCCGCCGGGTCGGAGAATGGCCGTTGGCCGCCGTGAATCCCACCCCCGCCCCCGCCGAAGTCTCCGGTACCGGAGATTGGGCGGGGGCGGGAATCGGGTCGCGCCGGTTGGCGGGACCCCCCGCTCAATTCTCCGGCCCGGATGGGCCGAAGTCCCGTCCAGAAATTGCCTGTCCCGCCGGCGTAAATCAAAGCTGGTATTTACCGGCGGGACCAGGCGGCGTGGGCGGGCTCCGGGGTCCTGGGGGGGGCGCAGGGCGATCTGACCCCGGGGGTGCCCCCACAGTGGCCTGGCCCGCGATCGGGGCCCACCGATCCGCGGGCGGGCCTGTGCCGTGGGGGCACTCTTTCCCTTCCGCCACGGTCTCCACCATGGCGGAGGCGGAAGAGACTCTCCCCACTGCGCATGCGCGGGAAACTGTCGGCGGCCGCTGACGCTCCCGCGCATGCGCCGCATTTCCGCGCCAGTTAGCGGGGCACCAAACGCCATTTCCGCCAGCTGGCGGGGCAACAAATGCCATTTCCGCCAGCTGGCGGGGCGGAAATCCCTCCGGCGTCGGCCTAGCCCCTCAATGTTGGGGCTCGGCCCCCAAAGATGCGGAGCATTCCGCACCTTTGGGCCGGCGCGATGCCCGTCTGATTGGCGCCGTTTTTGGCGGCAGTCGGCAGACATCGCGCCGTTGGGGGAGAATTTCGCCCATGATCAGCCATGACCGTATTGATGGTGGGGCAGGCTTCAGGGGCTGAATCGCCTACTCCTGCCCCTAGTTCTTATGTAAGATGAAGAGCAATTGACCACGATGGAGCTGATCTCAATTTTAAGTCATACGGATTTTCCCCTCCATTATCCATAGTCCTCAGACACAATTTATTTGCATGGGCCTTCTGAATGAAAGAAGAGTGCTCGGCTATTTACTCTGAGCACAATCGTTCCATGCAGTCCAACCACCCATCGCAACAAATCATAGAACCAAGGAGAAATCAGAGGAACTTAAAGCAGAGAAAGAAGCCATTCAGCCCATCATATCTATACTGGCTCTTTGAAAAAGCAGCCGTGTTTGCTCGCATGTTGCCACCTTTGACCACAACCCTGTAAATTCTTCCCCATTCAGAACTCTGTTTTCAAATTATGTATGGAATCAACTTCCACTGTCTTTTTCATGGGGAGTATTCTAGATCTTAACAATCCTCTGAAGAAAGACAAATCTACATGCATCTCTCCCTTGGAACCTTTTCCAATGATTTGAATCCATGAACTCTCTTTATTCATCCATTTACCAGACAGAAGAATTTAATTCCAGGTTTACTCTTATTAAAACCTCTTCTCGTCTCAAAAACGTCCATTAGGTCACCCCGTGACCTTCTTTGTTCCAAGTAGAACAGCCCAATGTATCCAAGCTCTCTTCACAGGCCCCTTATCTCTGGTAACATCCAGATAAACCTCCTCCGCACCCTTTCCCTTGCCCTAAATTACCCACAATTCCCCAGCTGAGGCCTAAGCAGTAATTTATATCGTCCATTGCTTCCGCTTGTTTATCGCTTGAGTCTCTCTTCCATCGCTTGTAGTTCACTACGGGGTTTTTTGTCGTGAATGTGTCTGACCTTGTTGCAGCAATTCAAGCTTATTAATTCACCAATAGGATTGAGGTGGCCTGTCAGAAATGGGTGACATGTGGCATTACTGGCAGGTGGAACCTTCCTTAAGATACAAGGTCCCTGTGTTTTTGCCATTTAGGTGAAGCCTGTTTACATGTAAGTAATGTTTGAACAACTGAAAAGAAAGAATTTGCAGCAGCGGAAAATACATGCTGGAGGTTTTGGAAAATTATTTGATGAGGACACACTCAAGAGTTCTTACGTCATGAGATTGGGGCTGACGTATGATTATTGATTGAGGTTTGGCTGATGGACAAAGAACAGGTTATTTTTGGGATGGTTGCTCGGCAACTAGTGGGCTGCCACAAGGATGCGTGGGCCTCGGTTATTTACAATCTATGTCAATGTTAGGTGAACGAACCAAGTGTAATGTATCCAAGTTTGTTGCTTCTACAAAGCTGACAAAACTGCGCGGGAAAGTAGGTTGTGAAGATGAAGGTTCACAAAGAAGCACAAAGAGACAGGTTAAGTCAGTGGGCAAGAAGTGGGATACAGAATATACTGCAGGAACCCAGTGCCAAAAACGTCGGAACCCTCCGGAACGTCGCAAATTCTCCAGACGGGAATGGGCTAGCAGCGGCGTGACGCCATTCGTGACGGCGTCACCCGTCAAGGACGCCCACCCCCCACCCCAGCCCCTCCCGTCCCAGTCCCTCCTCCTCTCCCCCAGCCCCTCCCCCCCCCGGCATGCACACTCCAACGGCTCCTGCGACCCCCCCCACTACCTGGGGCCGTGTCATCACTTCTCCGGCGGCCGCCCCGCGCCGACCCCTATATCTGCGCTGGCCGGCGTCAACCATCACGACTGGTTGACGCCGTAAAAGAGGTGGATTGATTTACGCTGGCGTGACCCGTGGTCGTGTCTGCGGGACTTCGGCCCATCCGGGGCCCGTTGCGTCGCGCCGGTCCTCGACATTCTCCGAGGTGCAATTCACGTCAACTCAATTTTTGGGGGTCCGGAGAATATCGCGGGGCGGCAGGGCGGGATTTACGCCACCCCCCCGGCAATTCTCCAACCCGCCGGGGAGTTGGAGAATCCCGAATCCCACCCATCCACTTTGGTGGGAAGAATAGAAGAATAGTAAAACAGGGGGCATTTTCTACAAGAAATAGGTAATTAAATGTTGGTATTTAGAGGGATTTAGGAGTCATTGTATATGGATCGATAAGTTAACATGCAAGTAATAATAATAATATTTATTATTGTCACAAGTAGGCTTACATTAACAGTGCAATGAAGTTACTGTGAAAATCCCCCAGTCGCCAAACTCCGGCACCTGTTTGGGTACACTGAGGGAGAATCCAGAATGTCCAATTGACCTAACAATTAAGCCAGAAATTTTGCAAATGAATGATATGTTAGCTTTTATTGCAAGGGGGTTGGAGTATGTAGCCATCTGGGATGGCCACGTCCCGATTACAAAATGGACACTCGCAAAGAATGCAGGGAAAATTGGACAATGCTAAGAAACAAGCAGGTGCAAGCTCTGTCTGTTGATTAGAACCTTAAATTCTCAGACAGGACAGAAACTACCAAACAATCTACATACTAATGAGCCATCTCCGGGGACAAAAGGGAAACATTTAGATACACAATGTTAAGGCAGACTCCCCGGCGCCAGAAGAGGCTAAAACAAAGCAGACCAACGGTCACTAGGACACGCCCAGCAATCAGGGAACCACCCTCTATTGGAGGAAGATCGATACGGATGATTGGGAAAGACCCAATTAGTTGAGGCCAAGTTCAAGGCCCGCCCAAAAGAGCGCGAAGCCCTTTTTAATATAAAAGGTATTCCCCAAGGGAGAATCTTCCTCCTTTGGCTTTGGCTCTCACCGAAGAGAGAGACCAGCCTAGCAGCTACGCCAGACCAAATAAGTCCCAAGTCTACGCACACTACGAGATAGATGCTCCTAGTTGCTACCCTGTAAACAGCTCAATCCAACAGCCTCAGAACCGAGCAACGGCCATTGTTCCTCTGACTGAGTGGGCACCCGAAGCTAAGTCTAGGCTTTAGTAATAGTGGTAGTTTAGTTTGTAGAGTTTACGCATGAGTAGATTTGACTGTGTGTAAATAAATGAGCACTGCTTTTGAACTTACTAACTGGTGTATCGAGTCATTGATCAGTATTCAGTTCTGAACCTTGTGGCGGTGTCGAAAGATACCTGGTGACTCTTGAGCAAACGTAATTAAACAGAGCTAAATTAAGAAACAGCTAAAGTTAGCAACAAGTTTGAGAGGAAAGAAATTTTGCTGCAATTATACAACGCTTTGTTGAGGTCAAAAATAGGGTTCTAAGTGCAACTAAGGAAGGATGTGCCTCCCCTTAGAGAGGGTGCAACAAAGGTTCACTAAGATTGGTTCCTGGATCAAGAACTTTGTCCTGTGTCGAATGAGCCTATATTCTCTGGTGTCAGAGTGCAGGAAGCGAATGTTAATAAAACAGGAGAATGTATTCAGATGTCACTGTGCTACTTGCAGGTCTTGTTTTCAATTTTGAAAAAAGAAAAAATCTTTATTGTCACAAGTAGGATTACATTAACACTGCAATGAAGTTACTGTGAAAAGTCCCTAGTCGCCACTTTCCAGCGCCTGTTTGAGTACACAGAGGGAGAATTCAGAATGTCCAATTCACCTAACAAGCACGTCTTTCGGGACTTGTGGGAGGAAACCGGAGCACCCGGAGGAAACCCACGCAGACACGGGGCGAACGTGCAGGCTCTGCACAGACCGTGAACACTCTACGCTGCACTTGCCATTAGCTCACACAACACAAGGCGGGGCTTATCAGCAGGAAACGCCCCAGGCTGTCCTGAATGGAGTCAGAAAGTGCAGTTCCCAGCTACCAATTTTCCCTCGCTACCCCTCTTCTAACCAAGCTACTGCCCCCAAATTGTATTCCCTCGTCCACCAATTTCCCCACTCCAGTCACCAATCTCGGCCCTCCAGCTCCAGTCTCGATTGCCCACCCTTCCCTGTGTGACAACCAGCAGCAACCCAACAACATCAACAATTTATATTTATATAGCTCCTTTAACATTTGGGCAGCACAGTGGTTTGCACTGCTGCCTCACAGCACCAGGGACCTGGGTTTAATCCTGGCCTCTGTCTGTGGAGTTTGTACTTTCTCCCTGTGTCTGCTTCGGTTACCTCCCACAGTCCAAAGGTGTGCAGGTTAGGTAGTTTCATAGGATTTACAGTGCAGAAGGGGGCCATTCGGCCCATCGAGTCAACATCGGCCCTTGAAAGAGCACCCTACTTATGCCCACACCTTTGTACCCCACCTAACCTTTGGACACTCAGGGGTAATTTAACGTGGCAAATCCACCTAACCTGCACATCTTTGGATTGTGGGAGGAACCGGAGCGCCCGGAGGAAATCCACGGAGACACAGGGAGAACGTGCAGACCCCATACCGACAGCAACCCTAGCCGGGAAATGAACCCGGGTCCCTGGTGCTGTGAAGCAGCAGTGCCCACCAATGTGCTACCATAGGTAGATTGGCCATGGTAAATTGCTCCTTAATGTCCAAGTTCTGAGTTACAGGGATAGGGGGGATGGATGGGGGAATGTAAATGGATAGAGTGCTCATTTGAAGAGTTGGTGCAGACTTGATGGGCCAAATGGTCTTCTTCTGCACTGCAGGGATCCTATTCTATTCTATGATAATAGAATGCCCCAAGGTGCCTCACAGAAGCGTCATAAGACCATGTATGACAGCAAACCACATACGGAGGTATCTGGTAAGGTGACCAAAGGCTTGGTCCTAAAGTGTTCTCAAGGAGGTAGAAAGACAGAGAGGTTAAGAGGGGGGGAAGGGGGGAATTCCATTCAGAGCTCAGGGCCTCGGCAACGGAAGGAGTGGCTGCCAGTGGGGGAGCAATTATAATTGGGCAGCTCAATTGACCAGAATTAGAGGAGCTCAGGTATCCTCTGAGGATTGTAGAGCAGGCAGAGATTACAGAGGTAGGGAGGGATAAGACAATGGAGGGATTTGAAACCAAGGGTGCGAATTCTAAAATCGAGATGTTGCTTGGCCAGGAGCCAATGTAGGTCAGCGAGCACAGGGACGATGGATGAGCAGGACTTGGTTTGAGGTAAGGTATGGACTGCGGAGGATTGGGTAACCTCAGGTTTACGGAGGGTAGAATCTGGGAAACCAACTAAGCCTACTCTGGAATTGTCAACTCGAGAAGTAATGAAGGCATCTTTGAGGGTTTCAGTTGCAGGTGAGCTTTAATCTTTAAAAATTTAATTTAATTACATAATCTTTAATTATATTTCCCCAGCAGCATTGTGCCCCCCCCCCAACCACCCCCCCCCCACCCCCAGATTCATGAAAATTAGAATGGGGGATCAATATTAGGGCTGCCCCAGACCTCAAGTACAAGAGTCGGCAGGTCATATTACAGTTGTATAGGACTTTGGTTAGGCCACATTTGGAATACTGCATGCAGTTCTGGTCGCCACATTACCAGAAGGATGTTGATGCTTTAGAGAGGGTGCAGAGGAGGTTCACCAGGATGTTGCCTGGTATGGAGGGTGCTAGCTATGAAGAAAGATTGAGTAGGTTAGGGTTGTTTTCATTGGAATGAAGGAGGTTGAGGGGGGACCTGATTGAGGTCTACAAAATTATGAGAGGTATGGACAGGGTGGATAGCAACAAGCTTTTTCCAAGAGTGGGGGTGTCAATTACAAGGGGTCACGATTTCAAGGTGAGGGGGGGAAAGTTTAAGGGAGATGTGCGTGGAAAGTTTTTTTACGCAGAGGGTGGTGGGTGCCTGGAACGCTTTGCCAGCGGAGGTCGTAGAGGCGGGCACGATAGCATCATTCAAGATGCATCTAGACAGATATACGAACGGGCGGGGAAGAGAGGGAAGTGGATCCTTGGAAAATAGGCGACAGGTTTAGATAAAGGATCTGGATCGGCGCAGGCTGGGAGGGCCGAAGGGCCTGTTCCTGTGCTATAATTTTCTTTGTTCTTTGTTCTTGTTCAACATGCAGGCACAGGAATTGAACTCTGTGCTCTGCTCCTCCACCTTGCAGGTCCCAGAAAAATGGACACACCCAGATTTCTAGGCCAGCGCGTTTGAGCAGGATAGCGGCTTATTTTTCTGCAGCAGCATGAGGCATAAAATCTGTTCGTGAACTCTTAGCCCGACATTAAAAAGGAACGACTATGTGAAGACATTACTGCCCAGGAAAAACACATATTAAGTGGCATCATAGCCACCAGCGGAAACACAGCAAATATAATTCAAATGAATTATTTATCATTCTTTCTGCAGCACAACAAACCACCTTCAGGTTTTACAATGATTGTAATATTTGTTTATAAAAGCTGCCTCGGTTAAACATGGGGCTTCTGCAAATCATTCGCTCCAGGCAACTCAGCATTTAATGGGACTGCCCAGTTCCCCAGCATACTAAATGCAACAAGAAGGTTAAAGCTCCACCTGACATAGCAATGATGAGTTCCTGGTGAAGAGAATAAACACTGCTACTTTCTTTCGCTCTACGTCATAGAAACCTACAGCAGAGAACGAGATGTTTAGCCCATTTTACCTCTTTGAAAGAGCTACTCAATTAGTCCCACTCCCTTGCTCATACTCCATCACCCTGTGCTTCTTCTCCACTTCAAGTAAATTACTTTTTGAAAGAAACTATTGAATCAGTTAGCGCCACCCTTTCAGGCATTGCATTCCAGGGTCTGGATTTCATATAGTTGGAGAATCGGAGGGGCCCCCGTGTTGCTTTGCTCCAGGAGATCTGAGGCTATTTAATTCCAATCAGGCACTTAGCTGGCAATGCTGGGTCTCCCGATCAATTAAGTCCCTGGTAGGGCTGGCCAGTCAGAGGCTGGCCAGCCCTGCAGTTCTGGCAGTGCCGCTGGGAGTGCTGGCCACTGCCGGTACTGCACTGGGGCCTGTAGGAGGGATCAGAGATTGAGTCCTAGCCAGAAGTGAGTGTGGGTTTGATGGGCGGCCTCCCAGATGATGAGTCCCATGGCTGCATCTGATTGAATACAAGCAACGAGGCGAGGGGGCCCTTAAGTATCCCGCAAACCTTCCTGCCCCGTACTGAATTGGAGGCAGTTGGGAAGGCCCAATTAGGTGGCCTCCCCACCCCTGAACTCGCCTGGCGAGGAGTTGGTGGGGGGGGGGAGCGTACAGGGGGTAAAGTCCAGACATTGAATCCAGCCCAGGTCATCATAATTGGCTGTGCAAAATAAACTTCTCCTCATTACCTCCAGGCTTCTTTTACCAATTATCTTAAATCTGTTTGACTCTCCTATCTGTGGCAGCTGCTTCTCTGAAGTTTTTTTTCATCAAATTTACAGTGCCGAAGGAGGCCATTCGGCCCATCGAGTCTGCACCAGCTCTTGGAAAGAGCACCCTTCCCAATCGCACACCTCCACCCTATCCCCATAACCCAGTTACCCCACCCAACATTAAGGGCAATTTTGGACATGAAGGGCAATTTATCATGGCCAATCCACCTAAACTGCACATCTTTGGACTGTGGGAGGAAAACGGAGCCCCCGGAGGAAACCCACGCACACACGGGGGGAATGTGCAGACTCTGCACAGACAGTGACCCAATCCGGGAATCGAACCTGGGACCCTGGAGCTGTGAAGCAATTGCGCTAACCACTATGCTACCATGCTGCTCTCTTAAGTTACTCCATCATATCCCCTCATGCAGCAACGCTTAAGCCATGGTGCCAGGCTGGCAGTGCCAGGAATCAGGCCCGGGGGTTCCCTGCCTTTATGAACATGTCCCACCTTCCACAGAAACGGGTCCCAGTGATCCAGGAATCTAAAACCCTCCCATCCTGGCACCTTGCATTAATTTGCCCTATTCTCCTATTTCTCTACTTGCTAGCATGTGGCACTGGGAATTTGGAGAGAGACCATAAAGAAGTGTGGAGTTTGGGGAGAGAAAGGGAAAGAGAGAGCAAGAGAGAGCGAGAGATAGACCTTAAAGTATTGTGGAGGTTGGAGAGAGTGAGAGGCCATAAAGCACGATTGAATTTTACACTCAATTTGAGGGAGTGAAGAATGGGTCTAAGACAAGGATGTTAAACCTGTTAAACCTGAAGAAGGGGGAAACATGTGGTCCACAAAAGACATGAGGAGGCTAAAAAGGGAGATAGATAGGTTAAGTGAGTGGGCAAAAATCTTATAAATAGAGTAAAATGTCAAATTGTCCAATAAAAAAAGAAGCATATTATCTAAATGGTAAGAGTTCTGAGATGCAGAGGGACCTGGTTATCCTAGTGCATGAATTGCAAAAGGTTAGTATGCATGTACGGTAAGGCGTCAGGAAAGATAATAGAATGTTATCACTTATAGCAAGGGGAATTGAATACAAAAGTAGCAAGGTCATGCTTCAGTTATATAGGGCATTGATGATATCACATCTGGAGTGCTGTATATAGTATTGGTCCCCTTATTTAAAAAAGGTGTAAATGTGTTGGAAGCAGCTCATAGAAGGTTTACTAAACTCATACCAGGAATGGAAAGGTTGTCTGATGAGGAAAGATAGGACAGGCTAGGTTTATATCCGCTGGAGTCTAGAAGAGTAAGATGCGACTTCATTGAAACATATAAGATTCTGAGGGGTCTTCACAGGTTGGATGTGGAAAGGATGTTTCCTCTTGTAGGAGACACGGGAACAAGGATGCACTGGTTAAAAATAAGAGGTCGGCCACTCAGGACAAAAATTAGGAAACAAAATTTTTCTCAGAAGATGGTGAGTCTAAGGACCTCTCTGCCTCAAATGGGGTGGAAGCAGTCTTTGAACATTTTTAAGACAAAGCTTATAGCAAGGGGGGTGAAAGGTTTCAGGGATAGGTGGGATGAGGTTACAATCAGGTCAGCCATGATGTTATCAAGTGGCAGGTCAGGCTCTAGGGTGGGCAACTCCTAGTTCTAATTCATACGTTTGTGTGTTGGAGCAATTCCTGGTCAGCCATGTAATGGAAACAATGTTAGCTCCTCCACCATCATTCACCATAGTTCCAGGCTACAACATGAGTGTAAAAGTGTACATCGCCACCCTCAGACTCCCTGATTAAACTAGAACACACCATCACCTTTCCCGGATTGTCGAGATCATTTGTAGAGCTCCCGGAGATTAACTAATTCTGAATTGACCGAGGGCAAGATTGAGGACCTTTCTGTCTGGCTCAGCAAGTCGCTGGACAGACGCACTAAGCCAGCAGCAAGCTCATTGAGCCCAAAGACCAGTCCAACGCAAAGAGAGTCCACCATTTAATCCCGATTGTTCTCAGTCCTTTATGTACTTACTTCAGCAAAACAAAAAGATACTGCTGGGGCTCACAGCACAACTCTTCATTGATCAGAAGAGAAGGGCACAGAGAAAGGTAACTGTGTACCACATGTTGAAGTTTGACAAAGGGATTCTCAATCTTTGTCAATTGAGTTTCAGCCTGTGCTGGCGAGCCAACACAATCCTCCATTTTCAAGCTCCGCGATGCAATGTTTTTCTCTCACTCGGTTTCCATTTGGTTCAGTGCCAGCTGGATGAGATGCTGAACAATGTGGGAATGGGAATTCACCTGACTTACTGCATTGAAGATGACAGCGTTCGATTGAGATTCGATCAGCATTGAACTGTGCGCCATCATTAGCCGCCAGTAAATCACAACTCAACTCACACGTACGGTTCCACATCTAATTTACTCTACATGTTGGGGCAGCACGGTAGCACAGGGGCAGCACGGTAGCACAGGGGCAGCACGGTAGCATCCCCCCACAACAGACATCTGGCTTGTACTGTCAACTTGGTAGCACGGTAACATACTAGTTAGCACTGTGGCTTCACAGCGCCAGGGCCCCAGGTTCGATTCCCCGCTGGGTCACTGCATGTGCAGACTCTGCACGTTCTCCCCGTGTCTGCGTGGGTTTCCTACGGGTGCTCCGGTTTCCCCCCACAGTCCAAAGATGTGCAGGGTAAGTGGATTGGCCATGCTAGATTGCCCATAGTGCCCAAAAAGGTTAGGAGGAGTTATTGGGTTACGGGGATAGGGTGGAAGTGAGGGCTTAAGTGGGTCGGTGCTGTCTCGATAGGCTGAATGGCCTCCTTCTGCACTGTATGTTCTATGTTCTATGTTGGCCAAGAATACGCCAGAGTGTCTATTGACATCACTGCATCAGCCAATGCACTGAAGGTTGGATAGGACTGAACGGCGGTAGTCACAGAAAACAGTCTATTTTACATTTACTCAAGAAGCAGAGACTGTTGAAACTGTACACTGCAGCAAACAGTCCACAGAGTCTACTTAAAAAGAGTTTATATGAACGACAGCAAACAGGATTCATGACCAAAACTTCAGCAACTTCTCCCAATAGAAGCTCAGTCATTTCTTCAGCATTATCCAGTCAGTGTATGTTAGTGGCACACAAATGATGTGCATTAAATCAATCCGCCACCAATAGCATTGCAGTTACCAGTGACTGAAGGAGACCAATCACCTACTCTCTGGCTGGAAATAATACCAGTCAGTACGTCATAGGAACTTAGGAATTAGGGGCAGAAGTAGGCAATTCAGCCCTTTGAGCCTGCTTGGCCATTCAATCAGATCATGGCTTATCCCTGTCTGCTTGGATCAGTGCCCTTTAGGCGGAGAAACCTGGCGTCCTCACTCGGTCTAGCCTAGGCGTGGCTCTCGTCCCCTCAGATGTCGGTAATTCTTAACTGCCCCCAGAAGTGACCTAACAAACCGCTTTGCTGAATGAGACCACTCCACTGGTTCAAGGATGCAGCCCACCATCAGCCTTGCTGTGCAACAAATGGGGGACAATAAAAACTAGCCCTACTTCCGGTGATGGCGGGTGGGAGGCGGCCGCACAATGGAGGGCTCCTGGTCGGCAACGCCATTCTCGGGGCTTTAAGCCCGGTCCCAGGGTCCGCGGAGGCGGCAGAAGAAGGGAGAAGGCACGGAGGAGGCACAGTGGAGACACAGGAGGAAAAAAGGAACAAAGAAAAATGTCGAGGGTGAGCAAGAAAACGGCCGGAAAAAAAAACCAGCTGGAGGTCCGTCGGGGAGTGGAAAGGTCACCGCGGGGTCACCAGGAAAAATGGAGGCTGGAGCACCAGGGGAGGCCGCACTGCTTACGGCTGAAGAAATAACTAAGGTGATGGCTGCGGAATTTGAAAAGCAGTTGGCGCAGATTGCGAAATGCATGGAGACGGCGAGGAAGGAGATGAGGGAGGTTTTGAGTGTGCTGGTGGAGGAGGCGGTTTCCCCGGGGAGGACAGAGGTGGCGAGCGCAGTGGCGGAGGTGCGAGAACAAGGGGAGGCGCTGAAGGAAGCGGAGGAGACGTTATTGCAGTATGGTGATCAACTTGCCTCGATGGGGAAAGAGATGCGGAAGGTGATGGATACTAACAAGGATCTGCGAGGAAAAATGGAAGACCTGGAAAACAGATCCAGGCGACAGAATTTGAGGATTGTGGGGCTGCCCGAAGGAGTTGAAGGTCCAAAGCCGACTGAGTACTTTGCCGCGATGCTGGCAAAATTATTGGGGGATGGGGGAGGATCCCTCCCGATATGAACTGGATCGGGCTCATCGGTCGTGGAGGCCTGTATCAAAGGCGAGTGAGCCGCCAAGGGCAGTGACTCTGTGCTTCCGTAGGTACAGGGTGAAGGAGAAGGTCCTGAGCTGGGCCAAGCAGAAGCGGGTGGTGCAGTGGGCTGGAGCTGGTATACGTGTATACCAGGACTTTACGGCGGAGCTGGCAAGGAGGCGGGCTGCCTTCAACCGGGTGAAGAGGGCACTGTACATTACCAAGGTGCGGTGCGGCATTGTATATCCAGCGAAGCTGAGGGTGACTTACAAGCTCAGGGACTTTTATTTTGGAACGGCGGAAGCAGCGGAGGAGTTTGCGAAAGCAGAAGGACTGTGGCAGAACTGACAAATTGAGGAATGGCCATGTGCCGATGTAACCTCATGACTGTATTTTCTTCTTTTTTGTATCACTGCGCGCGGGTGTAGAGATTAAAGGAGCCAATGTGTTATATATTTGGACAAGGGAAGGGACGGGACGTTCACTCGAAATGAGAGTTCTTTGGGGTGTAGGTGGATATGCGGGGTTTGTGTGCTAAAAGGGGATCTTTGGGCTTTCCTAGGGCCAGGTAAGTGGGAAAGGGACCCGGGCGGGGGCCTCCACGCTGGCCGGTTTGTGCCGGCCAGTGAACGGGAGTGAGGTGGGGGGAGGGGCTGCAGCCATCGGAGCCTGGCAGAACAGGGTCCGAGTGGTCTAGCCGGGGTGGAAAGTTGGGGGGAAGGAACCGAGGTTGGGAGGAGGTGTTTTACAAGAGGCAGTGGACAGGAGGAGCTGGAGACCTGCGGTGGGGGTGGGGGGTGGGTGGGGGGTGGGGGGGGGGGGGGGGGGGGGAGCTGTGTAAGATTAAGGGTGACTACGGGTAATCCCTGATTCCTTTTTGTCATTTGTTTATGTAAACATGCGGGTTGAGGTTTGGAGGTTGGTGGGTAGATGGGATCGTTGTTATTATGGGGACTGACATATCTTGCTGATTATTGTTTATTGTTGATGTATGTAAATGTGGGAGAAAATGTGAAAAAGGAGGAGAATTTTTAAAAAAAAATTTTTTTTAAACTAGCCCTGACAATGATGATGCCCACATCCCAAGAACCAATCAACAACAATTGAGAATCATACCATACCTCTTTGCGATAAAGCTTTGGTAGAAGTTTGCGACACCAAACTGCAAAACAGTGTATGAAGAACATGCTATCGACGCATGAGATAACCCTTTCCAAGCTCCTTCCCATCTGTTTTATATATCCTTATCAACGAGTGGCAAGCTGCTGTTTGAGATCAATTTGGTTCTTACGTGCCATGTTACTAGATTAGCATGGACAGCCTTAATGGAACTGGTTTAACAGAGTGATTGGTTAATGGGACCATTTTGTTTGTCGCGTCAAAAGGCTTTCACTCTGCTGCCGAGCGCAGTCTGTCCAAATTCCAACATAAATAATCGCCCTGGAATAAATGAATGAGGCTGAGGCTCAAATGTTATTTTACAACATCTATTCATTGTCAATTTAGCAAATCCAGAGACAAGATTTTGTCCAATTTTAAACATGGAAAGCTGTTTTTTGTTTTATTTCTCCGTCTTCACTGAATGAATAACAAACGCTTAATCTCACAGTGACCAATATGAATATCGTCAACTATTTCAATCCCCAAATATACAAACAACAACACCAGCTTGCATTTATGTAGCACTTTTAATGTAGTGAAATGCTCCAAATTACATCTATTGATGGCCATGAAACCACTGTCGATTGTCATAAAAACTCATCTGGTGCACTAATGTCCTTTAGGGAAGGAAATCTGCCACCCTTACCTGGCCTGGCCTACATGGGACTCCAGACCCACAGCAATGTGGTCGGCTCTTAGCTGACCCCTCAAGGGCAATTGGGGGTGGGCAATAAATGCTGGCCCAGCCTGCGATTCTCACGTCCCATGAACGAATAAATAAAAAACACAGGAGTGTTATCCAACAAAATCTGACACTGAACCACATAGAGAGATATTAGGATGAGGTTGGTCAGTGACAAGTTCTGTGGAGCATCTTTTAGGAGCAAGAGGTGAAATAAGGAGGTTTGGGGACGGAATTCCAGAGCTTAGGACCTGGATGGCTGAAGGCATAAGTGCCAACGATGAGCGAAGGCTTTTGATCATATTTTGCATCACAAATCCAGCAGATATTTTCCATTCCAGCCCCAGCCGTCATCCCTGTAAACGATTCCAACATCACCGTGACGGAAAGGGTCTGTGGTTCCATCAGGGAAAACAGAAACAATATCACACTCGCTGCGATTCACCCTTCCCATAAGTTTATAGAGGAGTAGATTATTGGCCGCCTCTGTATACGGGCTTCCTCTTAATGCCCTTGAAGAAAACAAATGGAACGAAGGTTGAAATAAAAACACCCCGCTTGTTTAAATTCCGTATTTTGAAAATAAAAAATAAATCGGGTTTGACTTCTGTGAGAAATAGACTCTGTCATTGTGCTGCGCGCAGCGACTCCCTCCCCCTTGGAATGCCTGTGCAGTGCCAAAAATGCATATAAATTAAGTAATGGTTATTAGTTCAACAGTGCGTGGAGAATAGGTTGCACAGAACGAGAGCAACCATTGCTCCGAGCCACTGGGGAGCTCAATACATCAAAGTCGGTGCTGCCTACGCTGGTCTCGAAATAGAATGCAATTTGTAATCTTTGGTTGTGAGGGCGCACGGGGCCTGTGCCCACTGCCCATCAAAAAGCAACAAACCATCACCTGCAGAATGCAATTTTACGAGCCAACGCTGATGTAGAGGGTTTGAAGTGACAATTCATTATCACAGCTCGCAGTACCTCTTCCTACATTTATCGGAACTAAAGTTTTTGTATACTTCTTTAGAGGCTGTATTATATTCTATCAGTACTTCTCGGAAATGTCCGTTACAAAACAGATAATATGGTTTACATTACGTCAAGTATTTCAGTTTATATGACCATACAAACATTTGCGCCAAATGTCATGTTGTTCAGTGACAGGAAGAATCATTAGCATTTATAACAACAACTAGCTGTATTTAGATAGCACCTTCAATGTCATAAAACGTCTCAAGGTGCTTCACAGGGACATTACAAAAGACAAACGTCACCGAGCCGCATGAGGAGATTTTGGGTGATCAAAAGCTTGGCCAAAGAGGTACGTTTTATGGAATGACTTAAAGGGGGAAAGAGAGGTAGTGAGGTGGAGATGTTTAGAGAGAGAATTTCAGAGCTTGGGACCCAGGTAACTGAAGGCACATCCACCTGTGGTGGAGCAATAAAAATTGATGATGCTCAAGAAGTCAGACTTGCGGGGGGGGGGGGGGCGGGGGGTGCGCAGATACCTGAGCAGGTTGTAAAGAAAGATGGGAGGAGGGAAGCCATGGAGGAACTTCGAAACAAGGATGAGAATTTTGAAATCATAAAATCACTGGAAGCACAGGGTGATGGGTGAGTGGAATATAGGTTAAGGGTTATGTAACAGCTTTTTTTGACCTCCGGCTATCCAAAGAACTTTGTGGTGATATGCCTATGGGCTATATCATAGATGGATGGTGTGCGACCTCCAACCAGCAGGTGGCAGTACAGACACACCATGCGGTCTCTAGACCAAGGTCATGTAACCTGTGACTTCCATAAAAGGGGAGACACATCCGGCCACCTGGAGAAGAAGATTGAGAGGGTAATAAGACATACAAGTGAATGGTCAGTGCTAGGTGCAAGTTCCAGAGGAGTGGTTAGCAGACTCCATGATAACGTGCTGTATCCGATTGCTATCTTACCACACGAGACTCAATAAAACATTCTGGTTTGGACAAGTCGAAGTGTTTGGTGGATTCCTTCATAAGGTATAAAGGACCAAACACAACAAACCTAACTGCCAATGAAGTACTTTATCAAAGTGTTGTCAATTGTAATGTAGACAATAGCGAGGTTCCACAAACAACACAATTATAATGGTCAAATAATCTGCTTTAGTGATGTTTATTGAGGGACAAATATTAGTGAAGACATTACAAAGCCCTCCTTTACTGCCAATCCCTAGTTACCTTGAAAAGGTGGTGGTGGGCCTTCTTCTTCAACTGTTCCCACGATAGTGTTGACTTATTGAACGTCAAGAAATGATCCAGAAATAGATGACGGAATCATGATAAATTTTGCAAAATAAATTGTAATTTAGAAATGAGTTCCAGTCTCAATCGGATCCTCCTGCTGAGATCATGCAGACAGACTAACCTCATACCTCAAGTAGGTTGCATATAAATCCAGGGAATGAACTGAACCAGCGACTGTGGTTTCAAAGAGATAATGAAAGAAGAAGAACAATCTTTATTATTGTCGCAAGTAGGCTTACATTAACACTGTAATGAAGTTACTGTGAAAAGCCCCTAGTCGCCACATTCCGGCGCCTGTTCAGGTACACAGAGGGAGAATTCAGAATGTCCAAATTACCTAACAAGCACGTCTTTCGGGACTTGTGGGAGGAAAACGGAGCACCCGGAGGAAACCCACACAGACACGGGGAGAACGTGCAGGCTCCGCACAGACAGTGACCCAAGCCGGGAATCGAACCTGGGACCCTGGCGCTGTGAAGCACCAGTGCTACCCACTGTGCTACCGTGTCGCCCTACAGCATGGGTGAGGTTGTCTTATTGCCCCACAAATTACTTCACGATGAATGATGCAATGGATCCAAAAATAGGGAGATGGTGCACAGTGCAACATCCCTGTTTTTGATATAATTAGATATATTTAGGACACGGAAATCTCAGGCAATACCTCAGTTGAAATGGATGATCTCATTCAGCAGCCCTGAAGACTGCTTTTATCACTCACCGGAAAGCTCCAGCTTTGGAAAACTTATCTCCAATTTACGAGAATAGTTTTCAACCCTCAAGGCAGAGGAAGGCATCATCATAGAATTTACAGTGCAGAAGGAGGCCATTCGGCCCATCGAGTCTGCACCGGCTCTTGGAAAGAGCACCCTACCCAAGGTCACCACCTCCACCCTATCCCCATAACCAGTAACCCCACCCAACACTAAGGGCAATTTTGGACACGAAGGGCAATTTAGCATGGCCAACCCACCTAACCTGCACATCTTTGGACTGTGGGAGGAAACCGGAGCACCCGGAGGAAACCCATGTACACACGGGGAGAATGTGCAGACTCCGCACAGACAGTGACCCAAGCCGGGAATCGAACCTGGGACCCTGGAGCTGTGAAGCAATTGTGCTAGCCACAATGCTACCGTGCTGCATTGTTGATCATTGTAAACCATAGGGTTAGAAATAAATGTGAGCAGTGAACCTTGTCTTTAATAGGCTCATAGAGGTGGAAACTCATCATGGGAGTGACACTAAATGGATAGTATCACAACTGCTAGCTATGGAAATAGATGAAAGTCTGTCGTAGTGCACCATAGAAAGCATCCTATCTGGCTGCATCAGAGCCTGGTATGGCAACTGCTCGGCCCAAGACCGCAAGAAACTTCAGAGAGTCGTGAACACAGCCCAGTCCATCACACAAACCTGCCTCCCATCCATTAAGTCTATCTACACCTCCCGCTGCCTGGGGAAAGCGGACAGCATAATCAAAAAACCCTCCCACCCGGCTTACTCGTCCAACTAGCACAGTGGATAGCACTGCTGCTTCACAGCTCCAGGGACCTAGGTTCGATTCCGGCTTGAATCACTGTCTGTGTGGAGTCTGCACAGTCTCCCTGTGTCTGCGTGGGTTTCCTTCGGGTGCTCTGGTTTCCTCCCACACGTAAAAGACGTGCTGCTAGGTGAATGGGATAGTCTGAATTCTCCCTCCGTGTACCAGAACAGGCACCGGAATGTGGCGACGAGGAGATTTTCACAGTAGCGTCATTGCAGTGTTAATGTAAGCCTACTTGTGACAATAAAGATTATTATTATTCCATCAGGCAGAAGATACAAAAATCTGAGAACACGCACAAACAGATCCAAAACAGCTTCTTCCCCGCTGTTACCAGGGGCGAAATTCTCTGGAAACGGCACGATGTCCGCCGACTGGCGCCCAAAACAGCGCCAATCAGATGGGTATCGCGCCGCCCCAAAGGTGCGGAATGCTCCGCATCTTTGGGGGCGGAGCCCCAACATTGAGGGGCTAGGCCGACGCCGGAGGAATTTCCACCCCGCCAGCTGGCGGGAACGGCCTTTGTTGCCCCGCCAGCTGGCGCGGAAATGACATCTCCGGGCGGCGCATGCGCGGGAGCGTCAGCGGCCGCTGACAGTTTCCCACACATGTGCAGTGGAGGGAGTCTCTTCCACCTCCGCCATGGTGGAGACCGTGGCGGAGGCGGAAGGGAAAGAGTGCCCCCACGGCACAGGCCCGCCCGCGGATCGGTGGGCCCCGATCGCGGGCCAGGCCACCGTGGGGGCACCCCCCGGGGTCAGATCGCCCCGCGACCCCCCCAGGACCCCGGAGCCTGCCCACGCCGCCTTGTCCCGCCGGTAAGGTAGGTGATTTAATTTACGCCGGCGGGAGAGGCAATATATCGGCGGGACTTCGGCCCATCCGGGCCGGAGAATCGAGCGGGGTGGCCCGCCAACCGGCGCGGCACGATTCCCACCCCCGCCGAATATCCGGTGCCGGAGACTTCGGCAACCAGCGGGGGCGGGATTCACGCCAGCCCCCGGCGATTCTCCGACCCGGCGGGGTGTCGGAGAATGTCGCCCCAGATTCCTAAACGACCCTCTTACGAACTTACTTGATGAATACTACACTCCTGTATGCTTCACCCGATGCCGATGCCTATGTATTTACATTGTGTACCTTGTGTTGCCCTATTATGTATTTTCTTTTTCTTTTCTTTTCATGTACTAAATGATCTGTTTGAGCTGCACGCAGAAAGATACTTTTCACTGTTTTGGTATTATGATCCCAGTTTATGATGTTACAACTGGATGAGGAGATTCCAGAATTGAACCTTGACCCAAAAGACTAACTTTTATTTTTTTAAGTAAAAAATGGAGGAACAGAGTCACAAGGTCGCTAAATAGTTTTAACAACTTTTTAAATTAAACTTGAAAAAAAATTGGATTATGACACAATACCGCCTTACTCGCCCATTAGTTTAACAGGTGCATGCAGGTTTTAGGATTATCATAGATTATAAGTAAATCTTAATCTCCAATGCTCTCATGAACACAAAGTCCCATTTAAGCACACAAGGTGACTTATGGGCAAATGTACTCTCCAGTCTGAACACCAATTGAATTATCTGGATGTCTCCTCAGGGTCCCCCCCAAATAATTGTCACCTGACAATTTACAAACTCCACTCTCAAAAACAAGGTTTATAATCTTCTCTCATAATTATGCTTTCACAAGTGGTTTGCATTATGGAATCCAGACCAGAGGCGGGATTCTCCGAGTCTCCGTGCTGAAATTGAGCTCGGCACAAGAGTGGAGAATGGGCGTCAGACCCGAGATCGGGACCAATGCGCTCCTGCAATTCTCCGGGGGCCGCCAATCGAGTGTGCACGGTCGACGCGACGCCAGTCGGGGTCCGTTGGCGTTCCTCCAAGTGCAGCTGGCTGAGTTCCCGCCAGCCTGGTTCTCTCATGATTCCACCCGGCGGGCACTCGGCGTGGCGGCTGCGTATTCACTCCGCGGCCGCCCTGGTGGGGGTCATTCACCAGGGGGGTCCTCCAGGGTGGCCAAACTATTGATGGGGGGCCACCGATCCGCGGGCGCGCGAGATCTGGGGGGGCTTATCTTCTTGGTGCCGGTCCACGATGTGGGACGGCCATGTCACGCGGGGCAGCCAACACAGGCGGACCCCCGACCGGAAAAGCAGGGCCCTGTATTGGCAGCCGGAGCTGCGAGGAGCACTCCGGGGTGCTGCAAGGCCCCAGTAAATCGGAGAATCACCCTGGATTTACTCCAGGTAAGTCCAGAGTCATTTGTGCGCGTTTTTTCGCGGGCGTGGGGACATAGCGCCATTATTGGAGAATCACGCCCCAGGTTTTCCAAATGAAATTTTCAAAAATAAGCTTCTGCTCCACTTTTATCAGTGAACCCAGTCCAGGATTTTGCACCTAAAACCCCTTTAGGAGTCCTTTGTCTTGACTGCTATGCTAACTGCTCACAATTGCTTTAATTCTCAATTCCAAGACTATATTAAAATTACATCAAATATTTCATCTACAGAAGTCTGCTGTGCCACTTTAAATCAAGTTAATGTGATTGTCTCTTTAACTTAGAATGCATTGTTTACTCTTCCTTGAATCCTTCTGAACAATACCTTTCTGTTCTCATAGAATCATAGAATCATTGAATTTACAGTGTAGAAGGAGGCCATTCGGCCCATTGAGTCTGCACCGGCTCTTGGAAAGAGCACCCTACTTAAGCCCACACCCGGCCATCTGGACTCTAACTTGTACTTTAGGAAACCCGGGTGGGATTCTTTCTGTCTGACGCCGGGACAGAGAATCCCCGCGACCAACGCAATTGTGCCATGCCGCCCCGATGCCGGCACGAGAATCAGTGCCATTGGCGCCGCCGTGGTTGGTGCAGTACCGGTCGGGGGCCGCTCTACCGCCGATTCTCGGCCCGGGATGGGCTGAGCAGCTGTCGTAAAAAGACAGAGTCCCACCGGCGCCGTTCACACCTGCTCTCAGCCGGCGGGACATCAGCGTGGAAGGGTTCGGGGGCAGCCTGTGGGGGGGGGGGGGGGGAGTCCAACACCGGGGTAGCCACCGATGTGGCCTGGCCCGCGATAGGAGCCCACCGATTGGCAGGCCGGCCTCTTTGGCTGGGGGCCTCCTTTCTTCCGCGCCGGCCCCTGTAGTCCTGTGCCATTTTACGGGGCGGAGAAGGGAGCCACTGCGCATTCGTGCATTGCTTCCAGTGTCATTGCGCATGCGCGCGTTGGCACCGGTGCCACTGTGCATGTGCGGATCCCGCGGCCCCCAGTTCACACCAGGATCAGCAGCTGGAGCGGCGTGGATCGCTCCAGTGCCGTGCTGGCCCCCTGTAGGGGCCAGAAGTGCTGATCCTGAGACCGTGTTGACGCTGTTGAGAAATGCGATGGCGTTTCCGATGGCGTCAACACTTAGCTTCAGAATCACAGAATCACGCCCTCTGTCTCTGCAACTCCCTTCCTGTTCAGTCTTTCTTCTGGCAGAATTCAGAGATGTTCACTCCCCAAGATCCTTGGCGGGATTCTACCCTACCCGGCGGGGCGGGCCATACCGGCGCCGCGGAGTGGCGTGAACCACTCCGGCATCAGGCCGCCCGGAAGGTGCGGAATCCTCCGCACCTTCGGGGGCTAGGCCAGTGATGGCGGGTTTAGTGCCATGCCAGCCAGCGCGGAAGGGCTTAGCGCCGTGCCAACCGGCATCGAAGGGCCTCTGCCGGCCGGCGTGAGTTGGCGCATGCACGGGAGTGCCAGCGTGTGCTGGACGGCAGCACACGCTGGCATTCCTGCGCATGCACAAGGGGGTTCTTCTCCGCACCGGCCATGGTGGAGGTTGGCAGCAGCCGGCGCGGAGGGAAAGAGTGCCCCCAAGGCCCAGGCCTGCCCGCAGATTTGAGGGCCCCGATCGCTGGCCAGGCCACCGTGGGGGCACCCCCCGGGGCCAGATCCCTCCGCCCGCCCGCCCCCGAGGACTCTGCAGGCCGCCTATAGAGCCAGGTCCCGCCGATACAAACCTTGTGTAATTTACGCTGGCAGGACAGGCCGAAAATGGGCGGCCGGAGAATCGCCGGGGGGCGCTGCCAACGGCCCCCGACTGGCATGACGCGATTCCCGCCCCCGCCAAAAAAACGGCGCCAGAGAATTTGGCAGCCGGCGGCGGGGCGGGATTCATGTCGCCTCCCGGCAATTCTCCGGCCCGGTTGGGGGTCGGAGAATCCCGCCCAATATTTCAATCCAAGGGGCGTCATTCTCCGCCGGCGGGAGTCTCCGTTTTGCCGGCGCCCTGGGGTTTTCCGACGGCGTGGGGCTGCCCCACAATGGGAAACCCCATTGACCGGCCGGTGTTACGGAGACTCCCGCCGGCCGGTCGGGGCAGAAATGTGGCGGGGCGGGTAGGAGAATTTCGCCATATATCTGACAAATAATGCATTGCCCCTTTTAAGAGCAGTTGTTTTATTTAAATTAATCTTCAACAATTTTGAGAGTGTGTTTTGGGAAAGGTTTGTTGCAACAAGTAATCGAATGGTTTACAAAAAATCTGTCTGTGACCTCATAGGATCGGCGAGATAAACACCTTGGATAATGCGTCAGTTGTTTACTGAGTCCAGTGCAGGTTTCAGTGTGAGTGGGCGTGTAGCGTGCATCAGTATTATACAGGCCAACATGATGAAAGCCAGTGACCAAACTGCTCATATCACTAAATATTTAGCCTTTCAATGACTGTAATTATGGAATGATTCCAGTCAGTGTCTTCTGTTGCTTTATATGAAATGTCACAGTGGTCTATGGTCTATATATGAGTAAATGCTCTTGCACCTCACTGCATCTTCATTGTGTTGAAATATAAGCCTACCATAATCATCAAAGTAACTGATTGATTTTGCACTATTTCAATAACTTTGTAAAGCCTCTGCTTTAGAATACTAGAGCTGTTCACTTAGCCACAACCTCTACATTTGCATCGCTCCTTGTACTCCTCAACCTCAGGTTTCCCTGAAATGAGACAAATCTCAAACATTTTTTTTACATTCTGTGTTGCCAAGTTAACTAACTAATGTTGTAAAAAAAGAGCATTACAGAGATGTTTTGAATTTCTTAAAACTTGGAAAACAGGCAAAAGAATCAAAACTTTTGCATTTTAAGCTGGGGGAAACTTTCAATGGGCCATAATTTGCTAGAATAAGGGGCGCGATTCTCCGACCCTCCACCAGGTCGGAGAATCGCCGGGGGCTGTCGTGAATCCCGCCCACGCCGTGTCCCGAATTCTCCGCCTCCAGAGATTCGGCGGGGGCGGGAATCGTGCCGTGCCGGTTGGCGGGCCCACCTCCGGCGATTCTCCGGCCCGCGATGGGCCGAAGTCCCGCCGCTGTCAACCCTCTCCCGCTGGCGTGGATTAAACCACCTTTTGAACGGCGGGACAAGGCGGCGCGGGCAGGCTCCGAGGTCCTGGGGGGGGGGTGCGGGGCGATCTGGCCCCGGGGGGTACCGCCACGGTGGCCTGGCCCGCGATCGGGGCCCACTGATCTGCGGGTGGGCCTGTGCCGTGGGGGCACTCTTTTTCTTCCGCCTTCGCCATGGTCTTCACTATGGCGGAGGCGGAAGAGACTCCCTCCCCTGTGCATGCGCGGGGATGACGTCAGCAGCTGCTGACGCTCCCGCGCATGCGACACCCGGCTGGAGTGGCGCCAAAGGCCTTTCCCGCCAGTCGGCGGAGCGGAAACCACTCTGGCGCGGGCCTAGCCCCTCAAGGTGAGGGCTTGGCCCCTAAAGGTGCGGAGACTTCCGCACATTTGGGGCGGCCCGACGCCGGAGTGGTTCCCGCCACTCCATTACGCCGGAATCCCCCGCCCCGCCGGTTAGGGGAGAATCGCGTCCAAAATGTCTGCAGCTGCATCTGGTGTTGTGCCTCATTAATATGACTTCTGTTAGTCTCCTCAACTCAACAATTTGTTTATGTTTTTTGCCCAACGTGCAAGTTCACAACAGCATGGCAAGGGCAACAGGGCATCTGGGAACGTAAGGATCGTGGGACCGACAGTCTATCTCACTCATTTATGCCTTTTAAGCACCCAATGAGTAGGTATGCAGGCGATGGGCTGCGTAAAATTCTCCGGTAGGCCTCCAGGACAACCTCCGTTCGCCTCCAACCTGTCTGCAATTGTACTGGGGGCGGGGTGTGGGGGGTGCGGGTGACGAAGCCTCAGGCCTGCCACTACTAGCCTTCACCCCCAATTGAAGGCCCTAAATGGTCAATTGAAGTCCATTTAAGGGCTGCTTCCTGTCTGGGCCTCAGGTTTTAGATTGATGGGAGGGGTTGTGGGCACAGGGGAGAAGCCCAGAGGCCTGTCGGCAGGAATGCTGATATTTCTGCTGACTTCTCCAACAGCATGGTGGGGTACACCGCCATTGGAAGAATTCAGCCCAGAGAAACAATTCAGTAGGGGTCAGCAGATAACTAGAGTAGGTGAATTTGTCAAATAAGATTCAGAAAGGGAAATAAAGGGGGAGAAAGGATAATTGGATTAAAAAAGAGCGAGAAAGAGATAGTGAGAAAAAAAAGAGGCAGAAAGAAAACAGCAGAAAACAATAATTGACTACAAGCAGGAATGAAATTTGAATTGTTCTTTTTTCAACCGGAGAGGTTGACTAGTATGACATTAACACTCAACAAGCCGTTAAAAAGACACTTGTGTTCTTTAACTGTCACCATAGCATTTTGTGTCTAATGGGCAATTAATGTGGAAATCCAGCATGTTATTCAAAATAACAAGGGAGTTCAAGGCACGATTCATTATGAGTTAAGCAAAAGGAAGCGAGGAAAAGTCACACCTGGGGAGGGATTCTCTGATCCTGAGGCTAAGTGTTGGCGCCGTCATAAACGCCGTCGCGTTTCTCGACAGCGTCAACACGGCCTCAGGAGCACCCATTCTGAGCCCTACAGGGGCCAGCATGGCACTGGAGCAACCCATGCCACTCCCCGGCATCAGATGGGCGCCGCGGGTCTGAGCATGCGCAGTGGGACCGGCGCCAATGCGCGCATGTACAGTGTGACCGGCGCCAATGCGCGCATGTACAGTGTGACTGGCGCCAATGCCCGCATGCGCAGTGGTTCCCTTCTCCGCGCCGGCCCCGACGCAACATGGCGTAGGGCTACAGGGGCCGGCGCAGAATAAAAGAGGCCCCCAGCCCAGGTGGCTGGCCCACCGATCGGTAGGCCCCAATCGCTGGCCAGGCCACAGCGGTGGTCCCCCCGGGGTCGGACCCCCCTCCCCCCCCCACCAGGCCGCCCCCGGATGCACGCACGCCAAGGTCCCGCCGGGTAAGAGCAGGTGTGAACGGCGCCGGCGGGACGCGGCTTTTTTTGCGTGGCCACTCGGCCCATCCTGGGTGGAGAATCGCCGGGGGGGGGGGCGCGTAGAGCGGCCCCCGACCGGCGCCGTGCCGACCATGCCGGCGCCAATGGTGCTAATTCTCCGCTCTCCGGAGAATCGGCTGACCTGCGTCGGGGCGGCGTGGCATGGTTCGCGCCCGTCCCGGCAATTCTCCGGCCTGGCCTGGGCTGAGAGAATCCCGCTCCGTATCTCTGAATCCTCTGACTTTACTGTGAATTCATATTTTAATAATCACAGGTGCCAGTTCGGCCATTTTCACCAGGGAGGTTGATGAGCATGATCTCTGCCACTTTAAACACTCATTCCCTCCACCAGAAACAAAACATGGCTGCTTTGTGTACTTTTAAAAGATGCACTGCAGCACTCCCCAACTTCAACAACATCTCCCATTCCCATACCTGCACCAGCTGGAATATTCAGGGCAGCAATTGCATGGGAGCACCGCCTGCTCCAAGTCACACATCATCCTGACTTGGGAATACATTGCCACTTTAAAAAAATCATTGCTGGGGCAAAATCCTGTAACCTTCTTGCTGTGATGGACTAAGATCTCACACTGTACATTTTCATTACATATAGATATGTATACTCTTTGCTATTTCTAAATTTAAAAACTGGACCTTGGCTGAACAAGATGCTTAAAACTGTCTGTCTCGAACCCCAGAACAAAAGACGCCACTTGGCAGTTTTGGGGGAACCCCCACCTTGCTATCTCTGAGGGGCCACTAATGATCACCTGGGGACTGCACGTCGCAACTTTAAAGAGATCGATACAAAGGCCATTTGGTATCTGACAACTCAGACTTCCAGCAGGCGGCAGACGGTCTGCTAAGATAAAAGGCCCCTCATGCATTTCTTTCAACTCATACTGACTGGAACATTTAACTGTCTTTGGGACCCAGCCCAATCCCAGATGATGGAAAGGCATCCTTTGTTGAAGACTTAGTGGAGAGGTGGGAGGGATCATGTGATCCATGTAGTGATATATATATATGCTGGTGTATAAAGAGTTAACAACTACATCATAGTGTTAGACAACCACTAGATGGCAGCACTAGATTCATGTATATATTAGTGAACTCAAAGGATCTTGGGTCTCTTCGAACCAGGAGTGACTAGATAGCAGAGTGTTAGAGAGATATAGAAATTAGCACGTGTAGTTAAATATAGTTAATACTTACTCTAATTTACTTTATCAACAGTTATAGTTTTGTAAGAGTGAACAAACTCATTGGTATTTAATTCATTATTCATTAAACCTATTTTGCTTTGAATTGAAGATTGATAGTTTCATTGAAATCTCACTATCAGACCATTCTGGAAGCAAAGCAAAGAGTAACGACATATTGCGATCACGTAATATAACAATCCAGACCTCTGGCTTGTTGAACTAGTTAATATTGCCTTGCTGAGCTGAATAGCTCAGTCTGCTCTTTAATGTCCGACTAGTAGCTTCACAGAGAAGGAGCTCTGCCCAGACTGAACACCTGGCTTCATTTGCACTGCTTCTGGTGGAATTTCTGTACTATTGACTACAAGAGCGATTCATCTCTGCGTGCCTGTTTCATTTTGTGAAGTCAACACCACCGGAAAAGTGAAATTATATAGTATCGATTTCAACCTGCCGAATTATGTGAAGGAATATCTCATTGGGCTTCGATTCTGGACTCTGGAACTCACGTCAACCAACATTTATTTTCTCTTTGCTCTCTGTAAAACCTTCTTTACTCAATCCCTCTTCTACTGTCTGAATGTGGAGATGGCGTTGCGAACCCTCCTTGAGTGTGTGCAAATAAATTAGCCCTCCGAGTTCATCCTGTCTCAAGTTTGCTGTGGGGTTATTAATAGAAAATTGGATCACACTGTGGTGGTCCACTATAATAGGAGATGTAAGGTAGGACCTGCACTACAGGTTCGCCGGTAGCTCTTGCCGGCTGGCTCCGCCCAGGGAGAACTGTATAAATATGCATGACCTCCAGTGCCCTGCCATTTCGCCAGCTGCAGCAGGAGGCCACGCATCTGACTGCAATAAAGCCACAGTTGTACCCAACTTTAGTCTTTGTGCAATTGATCATGCATCACACACAAAAAAAACAAAGGATTGGGAAATACGCCACCTTAACTAAAGAAGGAAACAAATCAAAGACACGTTTCCGTTTCTGGGTGAGCACTTAGAGGAGGAATTTGTGCTGCTTAAATTAAGCCCCCCTCCAATCTGTAACAACGCCAGTGGGATTTTCTTAAGTGAAAAGAAAGGGCAGATTTTCTACTAACCTACACTTCTTTGTATGATTCCCTACTAAAATTGAACTGCAAACATCAAATTGCACATGTGATCTTCTTGTGCAGATTAGTAGCTAGCAGTTATTGCATATTCATTGAATTGTACCGTTATGATGCCTTCAAGTAAATGTGAATGACTTTACATGCTTATAGATTGCAAATCTGGAGTATCAGCTAGCTCAGTGGTGATATTCCATGTGGTCAGTCATTGAGCCATCTCGTCTTCCACATTCATTACACGTGTCGACACAAATCATGAACAGACCCACTCTATTAAATAAGGCAGCTGATCTTAGTTGCTTCCCCTTTTAAGTACAGATACCATGCTGAATCCACCTGTAATTTACCTGGCTCCGTGATTTGGCAATTGATGATGCGTACAATGTTAAACACACCAATAAATCTTCATTAGCATTTCGGATGCTTTTCTGCTCATATTTAGCAGTCCCTCGGTACCACATCTGCTCACATCTGTCATGTCCAGAGATAAGGGAGGAGCCAGTGTAGATTCCTACTCACTTGAGCGAACTGACGGGAGATGCTGTGTACTCCAAGCATTCAGAAGAAGACCAAAAGACCTTTGTTCCTCAGGAACACTTGGTCATAGTCTTCATTCCAAACAGAATCCGCAAATTGGAACATTATTTCTATGCAAGGACTGCTTAATCCCCTAGCCATCAGGTAAAATTACTTCCTTCTCCGCCAACACAAAACTGTATCATTTAATGGGACATAAAATCATCTTGTAACAATAAAATTTAAATATGACACCACAAAGCGAAGTCTGCATTGACATACAGTGGAATAATAATTCCCTGTGTCAATTTTTTTTGGGGTGGAATAATTTGACGGGCTCCTCAGAGCCACATAGCATTAAAGTCATTTATTTCTGGAGGTCTCTGACATATCAGATGAAGCCAATTTAATTTAATAAGGGACAACCAGTCAGCCTGAACAGAAGCTGATGTGCAGTGAGACATATGTACATTGCATTTTGAGAGGGTTGAAAAGCGGATTAATTCCACACAGAGTGACAGGTCAGGCAGCTCTGACATATCCACGTAAAGAGGCCTGCTTGAAGAGTGAGCATTTATCTGCCTTACGTCAGGCAGCTGGAAGGCTCCTGCAGCACAGGCAGGGTGTGGACCAGATCGGAGAAAGGCTCTTTTGCAACCCAATACTTAGCCACGTTTATTCTACCAGGTTTTTGTTTAAGTCTCTTAAGGACTTAAAGGACCGATTTTGGAGTTGGGCTGAAACTGAAGGGTTTGGTTTAGCACAGGGCTAAATAGCTGGCTTTTAAAGCAGACCAAGGCAGGCCAGCAGCGTCGGTTCAATTCCTGTACCAGCCTCCCCGAACAGGCGCCGGAATGTGGCGACTTGGGGCTTTTCACAGTAACTTCATTTGAAGCCGACTTTTGGCAATAAGCGATTTTCATTTCATTTCAAACCTTGGGGGTCAGGGGTGTGTGGTTTCAGTGAAGTTAGTTCAGCAGCTGCTGGAAGCTGAAAGTGTGACTGGTTGCGTGGACGAGATATGGAGGATGGTACATCAACCAGCTCCCTCGCTGATCCAGCCAGTAAATAAGGTTTGGCACTGTCGGAAAGGACCAGGAAGTCTATCTAAAATTGCACCAAGCATGGGTTAACAGCGGCCTGGTATGTTTTTCTCGACCCGTGAGGAGCCTTTGTTTTAGCACGCAGGGACTAGTTCAGATATATTGCATAAGCTACTTATATGACACTTCTAGCATTTGCCTTGGGTGTTTCCTGTCCTGGTGTTGGTCCTATTGAGGTTTTCAACTCATCTGCATTGCATGTACCTCACTTCTCACTCTGGCAGGCATTGCATTGGAATGAGCTGAAAATTAACACTCAACACCGAGGTACAGGCCTGGCTAGTTTTCTACATGTTTACAGAATGATGGAATGAACCAAACCCATCACCTCCACCACCTAGAAGGACAAAAGCAGGAGAGTCCATGTCGCAGGACCAGAGCACGGTAGCATTGTGGTTAGCACAATTGCTTCACAGCTCCAGGGTCCCAGGTTCGATTCCGGCTTGGGGCACTGTCTGTGCGGAGTCTGCACATCCTCCCCGTGTGTGCGTGGGTTTCCTCCGGGTGCTCCGGTTTCCTCCCACAGTCCACAGATGTGCAGGTTAGGTGGATTGGCCATGATAAATTGCCCTTAGTGTCCAAAATTGCCCTTAGATTAGGGTGGGGTTACTGGGTTATGGGGATAGGGTGGAGGTATTGACCTTGGGTAGGGTGCTCTTTCCAAGAGCCGGTGCAGACCCGATGGGCTGAATGGCCTCCTTCTGCACTGTAAATTTTATGATAATCTATGATATAAGGACGGTGGAAAAATTGGAAGGAGAGACAACACAGGCTGCCCTTTGTTGCAATGACAGTGAGTCATTGCACTATCTAATTGCATTAGTATGGAGGCAGGTCTCTGCTGTCAACACCTGGTTTGGGAGAGAGGCAAAGAACAAAGGCTAAAGAAACCGAGAGAGAAACATTACTAAATATACACCCCCACTTATCCTTGTGCCATCTGCATAAATAACATCAGAACGAGGAAGAATTCAGAATACTACCATAAAGGTTTTCCATAAATACAAAGAATTTAATTTATGTTGGCAGCAAGTGGGAAACATTTGGCCCAGCTCTCACCATTCACTTTTAATCACAGTGTTTATTCAACTGTATAAATGCTACGTGGTAATTTATAGGGAAACAGCAGGATTGTTGACTGTGAGCACTGGTTCATCTCAAGCACTTAACAAAAAACATTGAAATAGTTCCCTCCAACAAATAACGTTTTGCCACAGATAAATCATCTCACAACATTTCCCTCGCTGCACCCTCAGATGATATCCTCAAATGCTGCCAAAATATTGTGACTTTGATGTTTTACATTACTTTAACACAGCAATACATTTACTTTGAGGCCTGTAGAGTATGACTATTTCGATGTGTAATGTATTGCAAACCTATTTTTAGAAGGTGAAATCACACAATTTAGTGCAATATTAAACGGGAGAATAGTGGGAACGCATCCTGAATTAAAGCCGATTGTTTCCAGGAGACTCGAGTTCATAGAATATACAGTGCAGAAGGAGGCCATTCGGCCCATCGAGTCTGCGCCAACACACTTAAGCCCTCACTTCCACCCTATCTCTCTAAACCAATAACCCCTCCTAACCTTTTTGGACACTATGGGCAATTTATCATGGCCAATCCACCTAACCTGCACATCTTTGGACTGTGGGAGGAAACCGGAGCACCCGGAGGAAACCCACGCGGACACGGGGAGAGTGTGCAGACTCCGCACAGACAGAGACCCAGCAGGGAATCGAACCTGGGACCCTGGCGCTGTGAAGCCATGGTGCTAACCACTATGCTACCGTACTACCAAGTTGACAGTACAAGCCAGGTGTCTGTTGTGGGGGGGATGAGAATAATAATTCCTCCAAATTTACGACAAAGAGCATTGCGACAATTACTTGAAGGCCACTCAGGTATGGGTCGAATGAAGGAACTCACACTGGGCAACTTTTGGTGGCCAGGAATTGATGTCTAGATCGAGGAAAAAGCAGGACTGTGCCAGTCATGTGTGCGGGTAAGGAATGCACCGCCGTTGTCCCCATTCCATCCATGGGAGTGGCCTAAAATGCCATGGTAATGTCCACACATTGACTTTGCAGCTCCTTATGAGGGGAACATGTTCATGGTCATAGTTGACGCGCACTCCAAGTGGCCTGAGGTGGCCCTGATGAAGTCAACACCTTTTCCGGCTTTGGGAAACCAGAACAAAATGTGAGTGCTACTGGTCCACAGTTTATGGCTCAAGAGTTTGAAGACTATTTAAAGATCAGTTGTATCCAACAGACAAAAACAGCGCCTTACCACCCATCCATGGTTTAGCCAAAAGGTTTTGTCCAGTCCTTGAAGCCGGCACTGAAAACTTCCAAGAATCAAGGTTCATTAAATCGCCGTTCAAATAGTTTCTTGGCAACGTATCACAACACTACACATGCGACTTCTGGTCAATCCACTGAAGTAGAGATTGCTGAAGTATCCCCTGCTGCTGCTAGTCTTCTTTCTGCAAAAGAGACTGCAACGCCTTCCAGGGTAGAGACATTCCTTGAAGAAACTGAGAGCACCCATCTAAGGTCAAGAACAACCAAATCCCTGAAGTGCGCAAGCAACCGGTGGAGAATAGATACCCGCCAGATTGTTTTTCCTATTGCCTCTATCATCACTGTGTAATCATTTAATTTCTGCCCTTGCATACATGTTTTAATGACTATGTAAAAATACTATAGTTATTCGTTGTGTTGGACCTTGGGAGTAAAGGGGGAGGGATGTTATAATATGTAGGTTGTTACTGTTGTGTTGTTGCATGATTGATGCACGATCAATTATAATCAAGACGAAGTGATTTCATAACTGAAGGCTTTAATCGACTAGAACTTGTTCCCCAGCAGCTTCGATACAGAAAGTGAAGGCTGCTGGGATGGCACCGTTTCTTATACTCCGCCTGTCAGGGCGGAGCTACGTAACCACAGCCAATGGTAAACTCCTGGGTTTAATCAGCCTCTTAGGTACCGCAATACCTGGTACTACCACAATGGTCAGTTTAAGAATTTAGTCACATGATAACCCATGACATCATTGGCTACTCCACGGGCTTTGGGTCAGTCTAGACTTTGTGCAGTCCCAATAAATCTCTGTTGATCATTGTGTTCAACCCATGTGCTTCCGCTTTCCATTCTTTTATCCTTCAAGCACAATACACAACAGTTTGCATTTGCATTACGGAGGCACTGAGGTTAATTTTCACGAGCCTGGTTTGCGGGAGTGTGAATCAGAGAACAGGGCAGAGAGGATAGTAATCCCAATCTTCGCTTCTCCTATTTTGCAGGAAAATTCATTCGGGAAGCTGCACTTCTCACTCATTCTTCTCAATTGAGGCGATCAGGGCTTTACTGAGGATCGGGCCTTTATGATTTGTGAAGCATGCTCAGCCAAAAGCCCTATTGTCTTATCAGGTGTGGCCTTTCTAAAAATTATTCTGCTTGCATCGTAGTCAGATATACAAAAGGTTTGTGTAGACAAGCGATAAACGTAACATGTGGGATTATTTTTTTTAAAAACACCAACCTTGGGTGACTGTCTGTGCGGAGTCTGCATGTTCTGCCCGTCTCTGCGTGGGCTTCCTCTGCGTGCTATGGCTTCATAGAATCATAGAATTTACAGTGCAGAAGGAGGCCATTCGGTCCATCGAGTCTGCACCGGCTCTTGGAAAGAGCACCCTACCCAAGGTCCACACCGCCACCCTATCCCCATAACCCAGTAACCCCACCCAACACTAAGGGCAATTTTGGACACTATGGGCAATTTAGCATGGCCAATCCACCTAACCCGCACATCTTTGGACTGTGGGAGGAAACCGGAACACCCGGAGGAAACCCACGCACACACGGGGAGGATGTGCAGACTCCGCACAGACAGTGACCCAAGCCGGAATCGAACCTGGGACCCTGGAGCTGTGAAGCATTTGTGCTATCCACAATGCTACCGTGCTGCCCCTCCCACAAGTCCCGAAAGACGTGCAGGTTAAGTGAACTGGACATTCTGAATTCTCCCTCAGTGTACCCAAACGGGCGCCGGAGTGTGGCGACTAGGAGCTTTTCACAGTAACCTCACTGCAGTGTTAATGTAAGCCTACTTGTGACACTAATAAAGTATTATGTAACAGATCCCATGGCACTATTTCAAAGAGTTATATGTTCTGCCCGGTATCGTAGTGACGATTGCATTGCTGTCTCTGGGATTCTCTCTGTACAGATTCATAGAATCATAGAACCTCCACTGTGCAGAAGGAGGTCCATTTGGCCCATCGAGTCTACACCGACCCTTTGAACGATCGCACTGCCTAGGCCCATTCCCCTGTCCTACTCCTGCAACCTTACCTTAAGGGGCAATTTAGCATGTCCAATCACCTAACCTGCACATCTTTGGACTGTGGGAGGAGGCCAGAGCACCCGGAGGAAACCCATGCTGACACGGGGAGAAAGTGCAAACTCCAAACAGTCACCCGAGGTCGGAATCGAACCTGGGGCTCTGGCGTTGTGAGGCAGCAGTGCTAACCACTGTGCCACCGCGCCGCCCCAGACTGATTGGCTGCCTATTTTCCCAAATTACGATGGCTACACTTCCAAAGTATTTAATTTGTCAAAACAAGCGTTGGGATGTCCTGAGTTAGGGAAAGGCGCTGCATAAACACACAAGCTCTTTATTTCTTTTCCATGTCATGAGATTGATGCTGCGACAGAGCACTTGGGGCTTTATTCGCTGACAAAACAAATGGCTGTGTGGAAACAAGGAGCATCTCTGAAAATGAGCTATCCTTCCCGTTGGCTGGCTCCAGTTGTCTCTGACAGGAGGGCTTTTGGCGAGCAATGGAGGGCACACAGGAACTCTGAGCCATCAGCTGCCTATCAGTGGAATTCTGAAAATGTTGTGCCATGTTGGTCACTGCTGGGTTTAGATATGGTGGCATCACTAGGTCCAAGGACTCTTGCACTCTTTGCTCAGCTCTTTTCAAAAATATTCTTGATGTGGGCACCTCTGGCTGGGTCAGCATTTATTGCCCATCCTCAATTGCCCGGAACTGAGCAGCTTGCTTGACCATTTCAGAGGGCAGTTAAGAGTCAATCACATTGCTGTGGGTCTAGCATCACATGTAGACCAGACCAGATAAGGATGGCAGATTTCTTTCCCTCAAGATGTATTCGCGAGCCAGTTGGGTTTTTACAACAATCAGTGACAATCACCGTTAGCTTTCAATTCCAGATTTATTAATTGAATAGGGCAACTCGGTGGAACAGTGGTTTGCACTGCTGCCTCACAGCGCCAGGGACCTGGGTTCAATTCCGACCTTGGGTGACTCTCTGTGCGGAGTTTGCACGTTCTCCCGGTGTCTGCGTGGGTTTCCTTCGGGTGTTCCGGTTTCCTCCCACAGTCTAAAGATGTGCAGGTTAGGTGGATTGGCCATGCTAAGTTAGGTTACGTGGATAGGGTGGGGCGTGGGTCATGGTAGACTGCTCTTTCGGAGGGCTGGTGCAGACATGATGGGCTGAATGGCCTCCTTCTGCACTGTAGTGATTCTGTAATTTAAATTCTACATCTGCCATATTGGGATGTGAACCCAGATTGATTGCCTGGATGTCTGGATTACTAGTCCAGCGACATTCCAACTCTGCCACCATCTCTTAGCCTCTCCTCTGGTTTGTCATTCAGCGAAGCCAAGCAATCTTGGATAAGACCCTTATTTTTAGACACGGTCATATCTACTAGAAACATAGTCAGCCGCCTGTAAAGACAGCACTGATATTAGCATATCTATTAATTTAGCTATGCAAATTTTATCGCTATCTTTACAGACTGTCAAGTTCATTTTTGTTGACTATAGGAAATATGATGGGATTCTGTGAAATACTGATTGTAAATGGATTCATTTAAGGAGTGACAATGCGATTTTTTTGTGTGTACATAGTTCATTCTCAACACTGAAATATTAACCAATGTTTCACTCACTAGATATTCAATTTATTACATAAAAATGTTTCATTTGCTTTTATAAGTTACACTTTCAGCAATCATCTCAGCAAAAGTCTTGCACCTATAATCTGACCCAGCTATTCATTGTTTATTACATTGCTACTTGAGTTCCCCACTACAACCTTTAAAAAGATGTTCACTTGGCACGTCATAACATTCAAGGCTATGGGCCAAGTGATGGCAAATGGGGGGTGTTATGGGCCAGGGTTTAGAGAATCCCAAAGTGTATCATGGAGTTCACCTGACCCACAACTTTTAATAGATTGTGGTATGGGGTGCACACGGCTTACTCTACAGGTGTTGTATAGCAGAAAATGGACCAGTGGTTTTTTAAAACAAAACAATGTTTATTCTATAAACTCAAGTTAACCTTTTTAAAACAAACAGTGAATATCTTAGCAACCAGTAAATCAAATACACCCCCCAAAGAATACCACACTAAGTAACCCTGTAAGCTGTCCTTTTAACATCCAAAAGACTTAACAACCTTTAAACAGGAGCACATTAGATTTATATTCAATACATCTGATGATGTTTATTTTACAATTCTGAGTTCACCCAAATGATCCATAGATAGTCTTTGGATGGCATAGATCAACAGCAGTTCAGCTCACAGACACACCCAAGCTTTTCTCAAAACTGAAACTCAAAAAGCAGAAGAGGCGCTCAGCTCCACCCACACTCTGACATCACTCCAGTGACAAGAGCAGCTCCATTTCTTAAAGGTACATTTCTTAAACACTCATTTCTTAAAGGGTACTCTCACATGTCACCTCCCCCCCCAAGAAAAAAAACATCAACTTCAAGATGGTTTCATTTTTCACCTTTTCACCATTCTTTAAGTAAATATACTTTTCGTTTCCAAAAAACAACACATGCAAAGAAGTACAATAATATAGTCCATTTTTTTCCATCTTCTTCCTCCAACTGAAATTTGTCTCGATTGACTGTCTCTTTGAACAAGGTCTCTGCACGATCTGTCCATTTCTCTACGCCTCGGCATTCCTCTTTAAAGTCAGATAATTTAGTTCAATCTGATTATAGAGTCCCTTGCAATTCTCCAACACAGGAGCATTAGTTACCACAGTTTTCAGGCAGTCAAATGTCTGTTGAAAGTCCGCTGTTCATTGAACTTTGCAACGATTCTTCACCAAGTCCATCAGTGGTGCAATCACGCTACAAAATGTTTGCACAAATGATCGATCAAATCCACTCATGCTAAGAAATCGCATTATTTCCCTTTGTCTCGAGTGTATCGAAAACTCCTCAAGGAAAGTGATTTGGGCTTTTCCAAATTCACTTTTGGCTAGGTTCATCACCAAACCCGCCTCCTGAAGTCGATCGAATAACTCCATCAGATGTTTTAAATGTTCTTTCCATGTCTGGCTGAAAATTACTAGATCGTTGATGTATACCGCACAATTGGATAATCCTGGAACGACTTTGTTAGTTAACCATTGAAATGTGGCTGGGGCGTTTTTCATGCCAAATGGCATAACTTTGAATTGGTATTTACCATCTGGAGTCACAAAAGCTGAAATCTCCTTTGCCCTTTCGGATAAAGGTACTTGCCAGTATCCTTTAAGTAAATCCAATTTGGAAATAAAAGCTGATTGTCCCACTTTCTCAATGCAATCCTCCAAACGTGGGATAGGACAAGAGTCTGTTCTTGTAACTGCATTAACCTTTCTATAGTCCACACACAACCGTTGGGTACCGTCTGGTTTTGGTACCATCACTATGGGTGAGCTCCATTGGCTGCAACCCACTTCAATTATGCCATTTTTAAGCATATTCTCCATCTCTTTGTTTACCTGTGACAATTTTAAAGGGTTAAGTCTACATTGGATGTTGTTTTATTGGAACAGCATTTCCCACATCTACATCATGTATAGCCATTTTAGTACTTCCCAATTTATCTCCACAAACTTGCCCATGTGATATGAATAACTCTTTCAGGTCAGTCCGTTTTTCCTCTGGAAGATAACTCAACCATTTATCCCAATTTTTAAGAGCATCCTCGTTTTCCAAATTAATTTGAAGTATGTCAAACTCACAGTCATCTGGATTTGGTTTGTCACTTTGAGTTAGAATCATCAAAACCTCCTCCTTTTTCTCTCCTTCCCTTTCAAAGTACCTTTTAAGCATATTCACATGACACACTTGGTGATTCTTCTTTCTATCGGGTGTTTTTACCACATACACCTCACTTAATTTCCTTTCAATCTGATACGGTCCACAAAACCTAGCTTTTAAAGGCTCCCCTACCACTGGTAACACTAAAACTTTATCTCCACTGGCAAAACTACGAACTTTGGATTTCTTGTCCGCTCCCCGTTTCATCACATTTTGTGCAACTTTTAATGTTGTCTAGCCAATCCACCTGCTCTATTTAATCGTTCCCTAAAATTTGACACGTAATCCAATAATGTAATTTCCGATTTCTCACCCACCAATTTTTACTTAATCAATTTAAGTGGTCCTCTTACCTCATGACCAAACATTAGTTCAAAAGGACTAAATTTGGTTGACTCATTAGGTGCATCCCTAATTGCAAAGAGTACAAATGGAATTCCTTTATCCCAATCCTCTGGATAATCTTGACAATAAGGCCTCAACATTGTCTTTAATGTCTGATGCCCCTTTCTAGCACTCCCTGCGATTCTGGATTATCATAGATTATCATAGAATTTACAGAGCAGAAGGAGGCCATTCGGCCCATCGAGTTTGCACCGGCTCTTGGAAAGAGCACCCTACCCAAGGTCAACACCTCCACCCTATCCCCATAACCCAGTAACCCCACCCAACACTAAGGGCAATTTTGGACACTAAGGGCAATTTATCATGGCCAATCCACCTAACCTGCACATCTTTGGACTGTGGGAGGAAACCGGAGCACCCGGAGGAAACCCACGCACACACGGGGAGGATATGCAGACTCCGCACAGACAGTGACCCAAGCCGGAATCGAACCTGGGACCCTGGAGCTGTGAAGCAATTGTGCTATCCACAATGCTACCGTGCTGCAGTTGGTACGCAGTTGATTTAAATTGTTTTATTCCTAAGCTATCCATAACTTCCTTGAATAACTTTGAGGTAAAATTTGATCCTTGATCCGATTGTATTTCTGTGGGTAGTCCATATCTGGTAAAGAATTTAAGTAACTCCTCCACAATCTTTTTAGCTGTAATATTACGTACTGGAATGGCCTCTGGAAAACTAGTAGACACATCCATTATAGTCAAAAGATATTGATTCCCACTTTTTGTTTTAGGAAGCAGTCCTACGCAATCAATTAGGACCCTTTTAAAAGGTATTAAGGATGCTGATTTTATCACTGCTTGAGGTTTCCCTATCACTTGACATGTGTGACATGATTGACAAAATTTAACTACATCTTTATGTAGTCCAGGCCAATAAAAATGTTTCTCGATTTTTGCTTGAGTTTTCCTTATTCCCAAATGATCTCCCACTGGTACCGCATGTGCAACTCGCATCACCCCCTTTCTACACCCTATCGGCAATACTACTTGATGAACTTCTGCCCACTTTTCATCCATCTGCATATGTAAAGGTCTCCATTTCCTCACCAAGACATCACTTTTACGGTAATAACACTCTGGTATACATGCAGATTCCTCTTCCGTGTATGATTTCTGATACATCCATTTTATTTCTATATCTTTTTGTTGTAACTCTGCCAATTTTCCTGAACTGAAAATATCCGCCTCATCCTCCCCGTTCTTGTTCTTTTTCAACCACCTGATCAAAAATCGTTTCTGATAATTGCACTTCAACTTCATCTTCACTCTTTGATTTCTCCTCTTGTCTTAACCTGTGACTTTGCGACCTTGTTACCACACAATCCGGAAAAATCTCAGGATATTTGTCCTTCAGCACTTCAGTTGTGTAATGTTTCACTGGCTTAACAGCCATTGTAGGCATCACACCCAATTGCGATCCAGCTATCATTACTCAAGATAAACTGTATTCCTGGACAAGATAGTTTCTCTATTACTCCTACTACCACTTCACCACTCTTCACTGGACTTTCCAACCTTACCTTATATAATGGAATGCGACTCCTCTCACCCTGAATTCCACATATTACCACCTTTTCTGGCAACATTCTTCCCAAACTACATAACTCCTCATCTCTTACCATTAAAGATTGACTAGCTCCCGTATCTCTTAAAATTGTGACTTCTTTACCTGCTCCTCCTGATACACATGAGTAAACTTTACCCACACAAGTAAATTTGTTAAAGACATCTGGCACCTTCTTATCAATCATCTCTTGAACAGGCTGTACGATCTTTTGCACCTCCTTCAGTTCCCTTGGGCTTTCCTTTACCACTTTAACAAACCCCACTATCTTATCATATTTAAGCTATGAGGAGCGATTGAATAAACTCGGTTTGTTCTCACTGGAATGAAGGAGGTTGAGGGGAGACCTGATAGAGGTCTACAAAATTATGAGGGGCATAGACAGAGTGGATAGTCAGAGGCTTTTCCCCAGGGTAGAGGGGTCAATTACTAGGGGGCATAGGTTTAAGGTGAGAGGGGCAAGGTTTAGAGTAGATGTACAAGGCAAGTTTTTTTACGCAGAGGGTAGTGGGTACCTGGAACTCGCTACCGGAGGAGGTAGTGGAAGCAGGGACGATAGGGACATTTAAGGGGCATCGTGACAAATATATGAATAGGATGGGAATAGAAGGATACGGACCCAGGAAGTGTAGAAGATTGTAGTTTAGTCGGGCAGTATGGTCGGCGCGGGCTTGGAGGGCCGAAGGGCCTGTTCCTGTGCTGAACATTTCTTTGTTCTTTGTTCTTTATCCTGTTTTACCACATCAGCCTTCCCAGTGCTTTTCTTCAACCACCAACACTGTGACTTTACATAGCCTAGTTTATTACAGCGAAACATTTGAAACTTTTCATTTCTTTTCGACCCTCCTGGATCTCTTTTTTAATCTGAGGTACGCTCTTCTTCTTATCTCCCATCAGATCACCTTTACCTTTACCACTTGAGTATTTCTCATGTCCCCAGTTTCTATCCCTCACAGGCTGAAACTGATGTCGGAAACCAAGCTTTGATTATGAACTAATTCATAATCATCTGCCATTTCTGCTGCTAACTTCGCAGTTTTAACCCTCTGCTCTTCCACATGAGTTCTCATTACATCATGAATTGAATTTTTAAACTCCTGCAAAATTATAATTTCTCTGAGAGCTTCATACGTTTGATCGATTTTCAAAGCCCTTATCCACCTATCAACATTACTCTGTTTGAGCCTTTCAAACTCCATGTATGTTTGACCAAATTCTTTCCTTAAATTTCTAATCCTTTATCTGTAGGCTTCAGGCACTAGTTCATATGCACCCAAGATGGATTTTATTCACCTCCTCATACATCTCAGATACCTCCTCTGGTAGTGATGCAGACACCTCACTAGCTCTACCTACCAACTTTGTTTGAATCAGTAATCCCACGTGTCCTGTGGCCATTTCATTTGTTTAGCTACCTTCTCAAATGAAATAAAAAAGGCTTCCACTTCCTTCTCATCAAACCTTGGACAAATGCTTGGACATATTTAAATAGATTCCCACCAAGCCTTCGACTTTGACGCTCTTTCTCACTATCCTCATCACTATCATCCAACTGTACGTTTTCATTTACGTCTGCCAATTTTAACTGACTGTCATGTTTCATGGTCATTTTCTGAAGTTCAAACTCTCTCTCTTTATCTTTTTCCCTGATCTGTATCTCCCTTTCGTTTTCTTTTTGTTCTGCTAGGGCGATTCTTTCCTTTCTCCTTTCTTTTCTCTCCTTTTCTTTTTCCTCTCTCTCTCTTTTGTATTCAAGCTACTTTAATTCTTTCACATGTTCCATTTGTTTAATTTGCAACTGAATTTTTGCCATTTCCAATGAGTCAAACAGCATCTCAGGCAACTTTAAATGCTTTGCCACCGCCATAATTACCTCATCTTTTCGCATTTTGCCAGGTAATGTTAACTGCAGTGTTTTTGCCAAAACTAACAGTCTGCTTTTGTCTCTGTCCGTAAGGTACTGTGTGTGACCGTCTCCACCCCCTAAAGCGTCTGAGCTTCTGAAAGAGCCATTGCCCACAACACACTCCCCACTTAAACTAAAACACCTGAAAAGCAACCACAATATGTTCACCCCTCACTGCCTTTAAGTTCACTAAACCAATGCAATAGATAGACTTTTATCCCGGACGAGCCCCAATTGTTATGGGCCAGGGTTTAGAGAATCCCAAAGTGTATCATGGAGTTCACCTGACCCACAACTTTTAATAGATTGTGGTATGGGGAGCACACGGCTTACTCTACAGGTATGGTGCAACAGAAAATGGACCAGTGGTTTTTTAAAACAAAACAATGTTTATTCTATGAACTCAAGATAACCTTTTTTAAACAAACAGTGAATATCTTAGCAACCGGTAAATCAAATACATCCCCAAAGAATACCACACTAAGTAACCCCCTAAGCTGTCCTTTTAACAGCCAAAAGACTTAACAACCTTTAAACAGAAGCACATTAGATTTATATTCAATACGGAGACCTTTTTTGCAATTCTGAGTTCACCCAAATGTTCCATAGATAGTCTTTGGATGGCATAAATCAAGCAGTTCAGCTCACAGACACACCCAAGCTTTTCTCAAAACTGAAACTCAAAAAGCAGAAGAGGAGCTCAGTTCCACCCACACTCTGACACCACTCCAGAAACATGAGCAGCTCCATTTCTTAAAGGTACATTTCTTAAACACCCATTTCTTAAAGGGTACTCTCACATGACAGGGGCAGCAGGGTGGCGCAGTGGTTAGTATTGCTGCCTCAGGGCGTTGAGGTCCCAGGTTCAATCCCGGCTCTGGGTCACTGTCCGTGGGGAGTTTGCACATTCTCCCCGCGTTTGAATGGGTTTCACCCCCACAACCCAAAGATGTGCAGGGTAGGTGTATTGGCTGCACTAAATTGCTCTTTAATTGGAAAAATGAATTTCGTATTCTAAATTTCTAAAAAGTGATGGCAAATGGTTCAGGTGCTTTTCATGCGTTGGTGCAGACTCGATGGGCAGAAGTAACTCTTCTGCACTGCATTTTCTGTGATTTTGGGAGTGACAGAGCTTCATCCACAGATCATGCTGTGGTAATATAATCAGGCCTAATTTTAAGGGCGATTAAATTGTATATCCTAAATTAAAGAATTGGGCACTTTAAATTAAAATCAAAGTCCGCTCCAGCGAGAAGCCTGCAGAATATCCGACTTGAATTTGAATATACAAAACTCAGACTGGCTGTCGGGGCATGTCTGGAGCAGCCCCTGATAACCCATCAAGAAATTATCGCTCCTACTTGAGATGCATTGGCCTATTGTCCACAGTTCCTGATAACCCATCAAGCAATCACCGCTCCTCCTAGGGCGGGCTCAGGTGCCCTGTCAACTGATCATCAACTAGACATTGGGCGCTAAGACCCTGCTTCCTGAGACTATATTGGACGAAGGCCAAGGGCAGGTGGAAAAGGAGGTGGGCAACTGGGGGATAAAGATAGGACTTCCAGACATCGAGGGAGCGAATACTCGAAGCGGAGACTCGAGACGGGAGGCGACTGAGAGCAGATCAGACCAGGAAGGAAGCAAGCAAGCAAGGAAGAAACTGCCAGCGAGAATGACCTTCGCAAAGAGGAACCAGAGGGACTCAGGGATCGGATCTACACTTTACCAAACCACCTTTGCGGGTAGTATAGTCGAATCCTGGGTGTTTCGTGTATATATAGTGGCCAATTTACAGGTTAACTATCTTTAATGAAGGGTGTTACATTATATCTGTGTTTGTACTTTGTTCTCCTCATAAATAAAGACACCTGGGTAAACTTTGATTAAGGAGCTGGTTGAAGTATCTGAATTGGACAGATACAACAATGCTTAACGTGGTTATTGCCAATGAGAAGTGGCTTCAGAGGAGCAACTCTGTAGTGGGGTAACGGCCACAAGAAGAGAAGATGCTTACAATGGGTTGAGTGGATAAGTTCTGCCGCAGTTATATTACTCTAAATCCAAATGGATTTTGTATATCGGAGAGTGTTCAACCTGGCAATTGATGGACAGTAATGGATGCTCTTAGTGCTAATATTAGTGAAAGTGCTGTAGCTATCAAAAGCCTCAAACACGGGCCCATAAGTTGAAGGGTGTTATGCATTAGGACAGAAGTATAAGAAAACCCTCGTATTCTGATCTGCTCTGTATAATATTCACTTTTGATATAAATAAATATTTTTCATGTGATTATTGAAGATCCCAACAGTAGAATATGATGATAATAGAATGATCAGGTATATTCTTTAACAAATGTGTCCCACCATCCAGTTTTTTCATATTTCCGATCTACACTTTTGACTTTTCCACTTTCTCCATCCAATTTAAGTTGGGCATTTAATTCGCTCATCCGTCGTGTCCATTCTCATTGAGCGACATTGGTCCCTTTGTTCAAGTTCATTCTCATCTTCAGGTGTGTTCCTTGCCTTTGGCTACAGAACCTCCACCATTCCTTGCATCCAGACCCAAAGTAGTCCAAAGATGTTCCGTGGATTGGCCATGATCAACGTCCAAGGTTAAGGGGATAGGGTGGGGGAGTGAGCCTAGGTAGGGTGCTCTTTCAGCGGGTTTGTGCGAACTCTATGGGCCGAATTGCCTCCTTCTGCACCATAGGGATTCTAGGGATTCGATGACCTGCACCCTTTGAGTTTCGCCAGCTGCCCACCTCTCTCCTTCCTTTTGGCCCACATTTCATGATAGAGTTCCCAGCTGCTTCTGGCTGATTTTCCAGGATGGTCTTCCTGACATTTTCCAGGATGATCTCCTTGAAGCTTTCTGATTCCCCACTTTTGTCTACACCTCTAGAAGCCCTCTTAATATCCATCAGATTTGATCAAGACTATTCCTTTCATCTGCTTTCAGTTCCCCCACCCCCACAATCTGCCTTCATCCATCTTTGGTCTGGGACCCACGATGATCCTGGGACCCGGGTGGCTTCATTGCCAGCAGCTGCCATCACCCCCCCGGGCGCGGCCAACATGCTTGTCAGCTGGCCTTGATGAACCAGCAGCTCTCAGCGGGCTGGACCTCTGCAACAGGGGACCTCAATCGCATAAAGGCGCAATGGTGGCCACTTAAGTTGCCTGAAAGGCACTTGATTGCATCCGGCCCCCACAAAACTGATGGAGGTTCCCCACCAGTTCTCCAACCAGTGGGTGAGACCCTCACTGGCTGGACAATATAATTTTTCTACGTCTGACATAACTAACAAAATCTGAAGAATACTCATCTTTCCCTTCTGATTCGCATCGTGCATTCTGGAAATTGGAACAAAATATATTTTGAAATGGGTGTCAGTTGATTACAAACTAAATCCAAAGGCCACACATTTTAGGCAATGAAAAGTGAAATTTGACATGGTTATATCGAAAGACATAAGAATTAAAAGCAGGAGCAGGAGATACGACACCTCAAACCTGTGCCCGCCATTCAATAAGACCCCGGTTGACCTTTGATCTCATCCCAGCTTTCCTACCTGATCCCAGCATTCCTGATTCCCTGATAGTATCAAATCTATCAATCTTAGTCTTGAATACACTCAATGAGCGTGATATAACCGGAAAACAATCTGCGCCTGGTTTTCGGCACATTTCGCTGGGTTTTATTGACAGCTTCAGCGCCAATAAACACCATGCTATACAACAGCAGTTTGCCGTCTATGTTGGCCCAGGAGGGTTTCTCGTCGCCGAGGCCGCACTGAGAACCATTTCCTGATGGTGAGTGTCAGGGTGCCACCCTGCCCTGTCCCCGACCACCCGGGGATCTTGAATGGCCTGGGAGACCCCCCCAGGTGCCATTTCGACTGGTCCATGTTTGGGGAAACCAGTACTAAACTGCACCTTGGCGAGGTCTCCCGGGCGCGGCTGTTAGGTCCCAGGTGCTGAGAGAATCCCAGGAACACAATGTGCCCAATGGCTCATTTAAATACGCTGATCAGGATCACGCCCAGTGAGGGCGAGATCCAGATTGCGATGTCTCCCGAGACGCCATTAAATCTCACGAGGCGTTTCGAGCGTCGCAAATCTTGTGAGATTCAACGGTTTCGTCCCGACACCAAGTTGGGAGCGATGAGGCTGTTAAATCATGCCCAGCGTCTGAGCATCCACAGCTTCATGGGGAAGAGAATTCCCAAAACCCAACAGAGGGAAGCTGAACAAGTCACAGTGGCAGCAAATCCCAGAAAAAGACAATACCCAAAAGTTGTAACAAGGGCCACCCAAAGTACTCCAAACTAACAATTACTTTCAAAGTGCAGAATTCATTTTAAGTAGGAAAAGTGCAACAAAATGTTTGCAAATGGCAAGGTAGTTCTGCCCTCCACTTGGATCTTTCATTCCCACTGGATGTCAGTGGAGTTTGGCTGGGGCACTGCATCGCCTGCGATGGGTTCTACCACGGCGGGGCTGGAAAGTCCCAGCTATAGAGGCATAGGCCGGATTTTCATCCTCGTCAGGGAAATCGCAAGTCCGGCCATTCCCCGACATCATGACCCACCTGCTGCCTGGCAGTGCCTGCCCAAATTATTTTCATCATCGGATGGGGAGGAGATAGGCTGGAGTCAGGCTGCCACCTCTAGAAGCAGGCCCACTGCTTCATCTGTCGAGTTCTGTAGATAAGTGTTAGGCATCCTCGCATTCACCACCATTCACACCACCCCCACCTCAACCCATCTGGCTAAAGTTATGACTTCTTGCCATGTGTTCAACCTGCTTCAATACTTTGAATGTGTTCAGCTCCAGAGCCTTTGTTTTTTTACAGGTATGACATGGAATTCTTTTCGGCATGCTTGGCTGAACTCCAAGCTCCAATACTGGATTCAGCTCTGTATGGTTTGTTTACACGCTGTGAAGGGAACTACATGTTTTGTTTGATTGACAGTTTTCTGAGCTGCTGAGAGGATCATGGGCGTCATTCTCCGACCCCCCAGTGGGTCGGAGAATGGCCGTTGGCCGCCGTGAATCCCGCCCCCGCCGGTTGCCGAAGTCTCCGGTACCGGAGATTGGGCGGGGGCGGGGATCGGGCCGCGCCGGTTGGCGGGCCCCCCCGCTCAATTCTCCGGCCCGGATGGGCCGAAGTCCCGCCGAGAAATTGCCTGTCCCGCCGGCGTAAATTAAAGTAGGTATTTACCGGCGGGACAAGGCGGCGTGGGCGGGCTCCGGGGTCCTGGGGGGGACGCGGGGCGATCTGACCCCGGGGGGGTGCCCCCACGGTGGCCTGGCCCGCGATCGGGGCGCACCGATCCGCGGGCGGGCCTGTGCCGTGGGGGCACTCTTTCCCTTCCGCCTCCGCAACGGCCTCCACCATGGCGGAGGCGGAAGAGACTCCCTCCACTGCGCATGCGCGGGAAACGTTCAGCGGCCGCTGACGCTCCCGCGCATGCGCCGCCCGGAGATGTCATTTTCGCGCCAGCTGGCGGGGCAACAAAGGCCGTTTCTGCCAGCTGGCGGGGCGGAAATCCCTCCGGCGTCGGCCTAGCCCCTCAATGTCAGGCCTCGGCACCCAAAGATGCGGAGCATTCCGCACCTTTGGGGCGGCACGATGCCCGTCTGATTGGCGCCGTTTTGGGTGCCAGTCGGCGGACATCGCGCCGTTGGGGGAGAATTTCGCCCCTTGTGTCTTTAAAGTGGATTTATAGGCCGGGATTCTCCGCTATCCGGCGGGGCGGGCCATACCGGCGCCGAGGTGTGGCGTGAACCGCTCCGGCATCGGGCCGCCCGGAAGGTGCGGAATTCTCCACATCTTCAGGTGCTAGGCCGGCACAACGGGGTTGGCACCGTGCTAACTGGTGCGGAAAAGACCTCCGCCGGCCGGCACGAGTTGGTGCATTCGTGGGAGCGTCAGCGTGTTCTGGCGCGATCTCAGCGCATGCGCAGGGGGGGTTCTTCTCCGCTACGACCATGGCGGACTGTTACAGCGGCCGGCGCGGGGCGAAAAAGTGCCCCCATGGCATAGGCCCGCCCGCAGATCGGTGGGCACCGATCACAGTTGAGGCCACCGTGGGGGCCTCCCCTCCCCCCCGGGGCCTGATCCCCCCGTAGCCCCCCCCCCCCCCCCCGAGGGCTCCACAAGCTGCCCGCAGAGCCAGGTCCCGCCGGTAAGTACCTTATTTGATTTACGCCGGCGGGACTGGCCAAAAATGGGCGGCAACTCGACCCATCGCAGAGCGGAGAATCGCCGGGGGGGGCCACTGTCAACGGCCCCCGACCGGCACAACGCGATTCCCGCCCTCGCCGAAAAACTGGCACCGGAGAATCCGGCAGCCGGCGTCGGAGCAGCGGGGCAGGATTCACGCCGCCACCCCCCAGCGATTCTCCGGCCCGGCGGGGAGTCGGAGAATCCCGCCCATAATGCCTGTTTGTTTATTTGATAAATATCTGAACATGTAATGGGACTCAGACTTGTTTTAAGGCAACTTTAAATGGATGTTTGCTTATTTTGACAGTTGTGTGAGCATTGCAAAGATTTTGTAGTGGCTCATGATTTCTGCTCACCATGGAAAATAAGAGTGCATCAAAGGCTCTCAAAGATCTCTGGACTTTTAATAAATGAAAAGATTAAATTAACATGTCCAGGTGATTCATTCAAGACAAATGCTCAATTCTTTTGAATGCAGAAAAGGATTTTATGCATTAATGAAATAATTCTGTTGCATGTGTAAACTTGCACAATGTAGTCAATCTAATGGTTTCTTTGCATTTAACAACAAAGTCCTCTGATCAATCACTTCAGTAACACATATTTAACTCATCATAGAGCATCTAATTATGACAATTGTTGTTAGCAAGACCATTTGAACCTCGTTGTCAAAAGATTCCTGAATCAGGGCAGCACGGTGGCACAGTGGTTAGCATTGCTGTCTCACGGCGCCGAGGTCACAGGTTCGATCCCGGCTCTGGGTCACTGTCCGTGTGGAGTTTGCACATTCTCCCTGTGTTTCCGTGGATTTTGCCCCCACAACTCAAAGATGTGCAGCGTAGGTGGATCGGTCATGCTAAATTGCCCCTTGATTGGAAAAATGAATTGGGCACTCTAAATTTATTTTTTAAAAGATTCCTGAATCCACGGCATGCCACCCCGCATGGTTCATGATTCTTCTGCGATGCCATGTACCACGGACCATGTCTCCTAACAAAATGAACCCAACTCCTTAAATAATTGGGGGGGCCAAAATGGCCATCCTTGCAATAGAGTACGCAAGGGCTGGACTGCTGATTGTCATCTTGCCATCCGCACCCTTATTCCAGGTCCGTAAAAATCTCATAAAAAGAGAATGGGATGGGTATCCTGTCATGTGGTCCCACCCAGCAGTTTTAAATCCCTCGACCTCTGTTTCGACACAGACAGAAGCATGAAAATCAGGTCCATGGAGTCATTACATCACAGGCGTAGGCAATTCAGCTCCTCAAGTGTGTACTGGTTCCCTGTAGAGCAGAGCTTGGCAACTTTATCAAAGCAAAGAGCCAAATTCAGAACAAATGGCTGACAGAGATACAGCATTGGAACCTCCATTTGCATGATTGAAAATATACAACTTAATATTATTGATCATTGAAATGATAATTAACAATAGCATAAATTACAATTGTACTCACAGACTTTAATTAATGAGACTTCTGCTACTGCATATTTTGGCACACTTTTTTGAACTCTCTGACCCCCCCCCCCCCCCCCCTCCCCCCCACTGAGCTGTTTTTCGAATCTCTGACCTTTCCCCCTCCCGCTGTATTCAAACTCTCCTAACGCTCTCCTCTTGCCCTGTTTTTAATTTTAAAAGTTGCAAGGGTTTGGGGAATAACGAAAGAGCCACATTTTGTTCTGTACGGAGCCATATTTGGCTCGCAAGCGAATGGATGCCGACCACTGCCATACAGAATTCCAATTAGATGCATTCTCCCACTCCATCCACAGATTTCGGTCAATAATAATAATCTTTATTAGTGTCACAAGTAGGCTTACATTAACACTGCAATGAAGTTAGTTTCTTCAGGTGCCCATCTGATTTCCTTTTGAAATCCTTCATTGTCCCCGCTTCCACCACCCTCATGGAAAATTGCTATTTGATACATAAAAGGTTTTTCTCACGTTCTTCTTATACCTCCCTCCTAAAATATTAAATCTGTGCCCCCTCGTCTTTATATCAACAACCCCTGACCGTGATAGTGTAAAAAGAGCCAATTAAATGCTGATGAATGAGATGCCCACCCGATGATTTCACGTGAACAGGAAGTCCCAGTTGTGTTTAGGGTTCCATGTGTAAGTGTGCATAATTGGATAACAGATCTAGTGCTTCCCTTGAAAGAAAGATAGCTGCTTTTATAGGAGTCACCAGCTGTGTTGTGCCTTCCTAAATTGCCTCATTATAACCAGGAAACACAGTGGAAGCTGGAACAAGCCTTCTTTCCTACATTAAAGACCTGAGGCTTTATTCGATTTTGGGCAATTACAGACATGACTATAAATATATAATGGAATTCTTTCTCAAGTTTTAAAAGTGAAAATATATCTAAAATAGTGAAATATACAGAGAAATATGCTCTAAAAATGTTTTTATTGCCCAGCACTTACTCAATTTAATAAATTGTTCTAATAAATGAACGATCTTAAAAGCCTTAAACAGCTCGTTTATGAAATGCCGCAGGGTGACAATATTATTGCTGCACTGAAGACCCACAGGTATTAGTTATCTCTGAAAGCCTTGCAAAAAAATCAGCAAAATAAAGCATATTTACTTAACGTGCATTTTTTAAAACAGATTATATTCAGTCTGACGATGCAATTACATTTGGAATGGATTGCAGAGACTGTTTTAACGCTAGCACTTGTAATGAGCAGAGAATTAAACCGTAACTTAAATGAAAATGATTCCTCCTCAGAACGTGACTGCTGCTATGAGGCCAGCAGTTATTATCTGTCCGGAGTTGTCCATCAATGAGTGGCTCAATCGACCACTTCAGAGGGAAGTTAAGAGTCAACTGCAATATCACGAAACAATGTCATCTCATTTGGCAGCACAGTACATTTGAATGGATAGAGTATTGAAGCAATTTTCAGCTGCACAATAGTGTGTTGCTGTGAAAATAACTGCGCATTATATAAAGCAGAGCGCAGAGCAACAGAAGTGCTTCTGGCTTTTTTTGTAACCTCTGATGATTTGCTGGTGAAATCTGAAAACCGTTCAGCTGACATAATCTACAACATGAATGCTAGCAGTCATCGTTGACAGCATTCCATAAACATGCCTTTTCACTTCTCTGTTGGTTCAGAGTGCTAATTGAATAGAGAAAATCAAAGCCCATGAAAAAAGTGCAATCCTCCTGTGATGAATGTATAAATTATTATATATTATATTTTACATTCTGTTCCAGTAATGTTATTAAAAACCCAGGCTTAAAATACATACAAGCAGTGTGTCTACTAAAGCTGCAACCAAACAGTCTTAAAAGGTGAGGTAATCATTCATTCCAAACACATGGGGCGCGATTCTCCGCTCCCGCGCCAGTTTGGAGAATCGCCTGGGACGCCATTTTTCCCCGCGATGCTGGTCCGACGCCCTCCCGCGATGCACCCAAGCGGCGAGAACGGTCCCGTCGAGTTCTGCGCGGCGCAGGCCGGAGAATCGTCCGGGGCACCCAAAATGGCGATTCTCCACTACACCCGCTATTCTCCGGCCCGGATGGGCCGAGCGGCCTGCCCAAAACGACGGCTTCCCACCGGCACCATCCACACCTAGTCGCTGCCGGCGGGAACAGCGCGGGAACGTTGGGGGGGGGGTGCAGCCTGTGGGGGGGGCGAGGGGAGTTCTTTTACCTGGGTTGCACTCAAAAGGGGTCTGGCCGCGATCGGTACCCACCGATCGGCGGGCCGGCCTCTCTGAAGGAGGACCTCCTTTCCTCCGCGCCCCGCAAGATCCATCCGACATTTTCTTGCGGGGCGGCCTCGGGGAGGATGGCAATCACGCATGCGCGGGTGATGCCAGTTAGGCGGCGGATGATGCGGCGCTGCTTTTATGCGGCGCCAATGCCCGGCGCGCGCTGACAACGCTGCTTTAGCGACATGCCCCCCGAGTTTCTCGCGGCCCCGATCCTAGCGCATTTTCGGGCCCTGAATCAGTCGAGATCGGGGACGTTTTGCGCCATCGTGAACCTCGATAGCGTTCACGACGGCGTGGGCACTTAGTCGCGGGAGCGGAGAATCGCGCCCATGGTTACAGATGAAGCACTTATGGAATAGTGTTGTGATTACTGGAGATTCCCTGGAGTGTAGATAATTTATGACGGATTATATTCAGTCGAAGCCAAGCAGGTCATGGAACGTAGTGGTACACAGATGATATAATTAATGGAAGGAGCCTGGTCTGTGTGTAGTTTTGCAGTCTGTTATTGTATTTTAAGTTGAAAAACAGTTTTGCCAAATGCTGTTCGGTTGAGCAGAAGTGTGCTGGATCTGCTCTTGTAAGGATGTCTCTCCAAATGTCACTGCACAGATAAACAAGTCACCTGATTTTTTATATGTGTTTATAAGTGGCATTTGAGTTGTACTGGGTTGCTTAATTGGAATTAGTGGCAGGTGTAGATAGTAAGTTCAAGTTCTTCCTTTTATTTAAGAACTGTTTAACTGATAATTGTAAAACTATTTCTTTGATGTTAATGTGGTTAATTCTGTGTTTAAATTAGAGTTTGTTTTAACATAAAAAATATCTATTGATCAGAGTCATCATTCCTGGATGAAATATCCTTTCCTCACAGTTTTATAAGTAGAAAAAGTAGCTGGGGCTTTCATCCGGTATCCTAACAGATGTTGACGTCTGGTCTGGCATCCTAACATTCACGTCGTTGTGTCACCTGAGGAGGAAGCATAACTTGCCATTGCCTCCGTTGTGAGTGAGCTGCAGCAGTTTCATTCATGATGCAGTCTGCAGAGGTATGCAAGTGTCGTAAGTCTACAAATGTAGTCCGGAAAGGCATGGAGTAGTTGGCTTGTTCAAAACTGTTTTTATTGTTAAACGCCACCCACAACTCAGAGGGCAGGCAGGAGACTCTCCTACATGTCTCCTTTCAGAACCACCAACAAAGAGCAGCCCGAAAGGTTTTGATGACCAGTCAGAGTTGATGGTCAGCCTATGACAATTGGGCCAGAATTTCTGGACCTTTCCCTCTGCTAAAAATATGCAGAGATTTACACCAATTTTCCCATCCACCTTGTCTTTTGCAACTTGTGGTTCAATTTCCTGAGAATCCTATTGGCATACATTAAAAACAACATAAATAAGTGAAGCGGGCACTCTGTAGAGTGCATACCTTCTTAATGCTGTGTTAACTCAATGTTATTACTATTATACAGCTCTTCCTTGAGGCTTTTTCCTGTCTGCTCCATTGTCTGTAACTACAAAAAGAAGAAAATAAATCCTTCTACTCAGAGCTTCCATATTGCTGAGGGTTTCTTTTGAAAAATTACAACCAATGTATTTACTATCTCTGAAGCCGCTTCTTCTATGACCCTAGATTGAGGTCCATCATGTCCAAGCAACTTGCCAGCCTTTAGTTCCAATCATTTTCCTTGTATATTTTCCCTCGCCATTGTGATTGTAAGACTGTTACCTCTTGATGTTCAACTAATCTTGTTTTTTTTGTCTTCTACAGTGAAGACAGACACAAAATACCTGTTCAGTGCTTCTGTTGTCTCCTTTTTTCACTTGTTACTTCCTCAGTTTCAACCTCCAAGGGACCAAAACTCACTTGAGTTACTCTTTTCCTTCTTAAATACTTGTAGGACTCTTACTAACTATTTTCCAGATTGCTGGATAACTTTGCCTTACACTTTAATTTCTCCCTCATTATTTTTTTTTACTTTGTTGGTTTCAAAAATCAGTCCAATCTCTGACCTACCATTAATCTTTGCAGTATTGAATGCTTTTTCTTGCAATTTAATACTATCCTCAACTTCCTTAGTTATCTATGGGTGGTGCATTCTGCATGTAGAGTCTTTCTTTCTTAATGGAATTTTGCTGACTAATTAAATGTATCCTTAAACATCGACCACTGTTCCTCTATTGTCCTATCTTTTAACCTATTTTCCCCCAATTCACTTCAGCTAATTCTTTCTGCACACCTTTGTCATTGGCTTTATTTAAGTTTAAGACACTAACCTTAGACCCACACTTCTCATTCTCAATCTAAATGTAAAATTCTATCATGTTATGATCACTGATGCCTCGTGGCTCCTTTACTCTGGGGTCATTCATTAGTCCTGTTAAAGTGCACATTACCAGGTCTAAAATAGACTGTTTCCTGTTTGGCACTGGACTGTACTGCTCTAAACAAATGTCCCAAATATGCTACATAAATTCAGCTTCCAGGCTACCTTTGACAATTTGATTTCTCCAATATATATGAACATTAAAATCAGCTACGATTATTGCAGTACCTTTCTTACAGGCCCCCATTATGTGTCAGTGTGATTTTCGGCTCACACACGATTCTCCGCCTAACCGTGTTTCGCGCTTCCGGAGTCACTGGACGGAGAATCCTGCCCAGTGAAATTGGGCCACGACCTGCCTTAAAGGCATGGGTACCTTCAGAATGGATGTAAATGCATGAAAGTTGCATTTGTCTGCTCTTTGGAATGGAGGACGGTTATGTTAATGACGGACATAATTCGGGAGCAGTGCACAAGATCAAGGAAATCTTCACGTAGCGATGTTCTTGTGTAAAACTGTAACAGATCAGTTGTGCATGAATTTCCTCAGACACCCTTGTTAAGCCATAGTTATGCCAAAACTTTCCAGGAAATTAATGCCTCAATCTGATGTCATTTTGGATTTGTTGGATTTGTTTGTTTATTGTCACGTGTACCGAGGTACAGTGAAAAGTATTTTTCTGCGAGCAGCTCAACAGATCATTAAGTACATGAAAAAAAAGAAAATAAAAGAAAATACATAATAGGGCAACACAGGGTACACAATGTAACTACATAACACCAGTATCAGGTGAAGCATACAGGGGTGTAGTGTTAATGAAATCAGTCCATAAGAGGGTCTTTTAGGAGTCTGGAAACAGCAGGGAAGAAGCTATTTTTGAGTCTGTTCGTGTGTGTTCTCAGACTTTCGTATCTCCTGCCCGATGGAAGAAGTTGGAAGAATGAGTAAGCCGGGTGGGAGGGATCTTTGATTATAACCACAGCAACAGGAGGTTTGGTCCAGCCCTGCAAGGATGTAATAACTCTCAGTTATATTTTGAGAAATGGCATTGCCTTCAATTTTTAAACAGGACAAAGTAAAGGTGCAAGTACGTACTACGTTATTTATTAAGGCATGGCACTTCACTCAACAGAACGTGGTGCACTTTTGAGATTTGGGCTGGATTTTATTGGCATTCCTCCAGTCAGTATTGGAACTAGGGATAGGCTGAGCACTGCACCATTATTAAACAACTTGCCAACTTTGCAGTTAAAAAGTAGCATCAATACAAACGTAATCATAATAATCGCTTATTGTCACAAGTAGGCTTCAATTAAGTTACTGTGAAAAGCCCCTAGTCGCCACATTCCGGCGCCTGTTCGGGGAGGCTTGTATGGGAATTGAACCCGCGCTGCTGGTCTTGTTCTGCATCACAAGTCAGCTGTTTAGCCCACTGTGCTAAACCAGCCCCTGAGTATTTCCATAGTATAAGGCTGTGCTGTATCTCCGTGGAACCAGCAGTGCTTTTGTTTGTTCAGAGTTACACATAAAGGGGCTGGTTTAGCACAGGGCTAAATAGCTGGTTTTTAAAGCAGACCAAGGCAACCAGCAGCGCAGGTTCAAGTCCCAAACCACCCTAGGTGCCGGAATGTGATGACTGGGGGCTTTTCACAGTAACTTCATTTGAAGCCTACTTGTGACAATAAGCGATTTTCATTTCATTTTCATTTTCAAATGAATGAAATGCAGGTTCTTAAAATGTTACTTTCAGCAATCTGATCAAGACATTTACAGTGAGAACTCTCGGAGGATCCCTCCCTCATTGTAGTTCAATCATCATTAGCCAAGGTTCAATGCATTAGTTTGTAGTACATAGTTATAAGACATCCTTGATGCATGTCTAAATTTGCACCAATGGTATTCTGCAATACATTAAATGTCCAATCCTGTTAATGAACTTTTCAGTCATGAGCATCACTTACTATTTCACTCATCATTGTGAGCTGTTATTCTGTGAGTTGTTCTCTAAGCACCGTCTTATACAGAGAGGAGTGCTCATTGTATGCATATGCTAATTGTTTATAGCATAATTAATAGCACACTCGCTGAACTCAGGTGATGTTGGTCACAGTGCATTGATGTTTGCTAATAATTAGGGCGCTGCCAATAAAGTGTGACAAGGAATGCGTGTCATTTGCAGGAAATGCATTTCATACAAATCATTTTAATTCTCTGGATCGTAATTCAGCCACCATATGGCAAAGTTGTTGGCGACTTACTGCTCAAAGAGGTCCTGGCTTTAATAGGTCAACATGTGTGATTAGAAATGGCCAGTTAATTGTTGGAACCTGCTGGAATGTGGGCAGAATCATCCACTTTAAAAGTTCTCAAAATCAGCAATATGTTAATGACCAGATACTTGAATGAAATGAAAATTGCTTATTGTCACAAGTAGGTTTCAAATGAAGTTATTGTGAAAAGCCCCTAGTCGCACATTCCGGCGCCTGTTCGGGGAGACTGGTACGGGAATTGAACCGCGCTGCTGGCCTGCCTTGGTCTGCTTTCCAAGCCAGCGATTTAGCCCTGTGCTAAACAGCCCCAGTGGATTGAGGGTTAAATATATGACCAATTTAAGTAGCACTGAGGGAAGAAGGTAGCTATTTCTCCAATGGGGAAGAGTACTGACTCCTTTCCCTTTCTTGGACAAATTTCACATTGCTTGCAGCCTCAGCATCCTGTTCAGTTCAGCTTCTGACCCACCTACCACTGAACCCTTCATCCACACCTTTGACACCTCCAGTCTTTACTATTCCAGTGTCAACAGACCTCCACCTTCTTGAAACTTCAGCTCATTCCAAAAGTCTGCTGCCCATAGACTATCCTGCAAATCTCATTTCCTCATCGACCCTGATCTTATACTTACCTAACTTAGCTCCCAATCCCCCTCGCTACACACAAATTCCCTAAGCTCCCCTATCTCTCCAGCTCACTCCTCTTCGTCTTTAAACTTATCGCTGTGACCAAGATAATCAACTTCATTTTCAAGTTCTTACATAATGAAACAGACCAGGCCCTCAAACAGCAAGACCTCGGCATCATTCAGGTTTGGGTTGATAATTAGCACGTAACATTCAGACCACACAAATTTCCGGTCATGACCATCTTCAATAAGAGAAAGTCTAACCAGCTCCCCTTGGCGTTCAACGGCATAATGATCGCTGAATCATCCACCGACACCATCCTGGGGGTCACTATTGACCAGAAACTGAACTGGACTGGCCATATAAATACTGTGGCTACAAGGCCAGGTCAGTGGCTGGGTATTCTGTGGGTAGTAACTCATCTCCTGACTTCCCATATTTCCATATCTCCTTCCCCTTTCCATCATATGCAAGGCACAAGTCAGGAGTATGATAGAATATTCTCCACTTGCCTGGATGAGTGCAACTCTAATAACGCTCAAGAAGTTTGACACCACCCAGGAGAAGCAACCTACTTGATCGGCAGCCCAACCACCACATTCACATTTCCACCATCAGCGTACAGTGGCAGCAATGTGTACCATTTACCAGCTGCACCACAGCAACTCACTAAGGCTTGTCTGACAGCAACATCCAAAATTGGCAACTAGGAGGAAAAGCGCAGCAGTGCATGGAAACACCATAGCCTACTAGTTCCCCTCCAAGTCACATACTATCTTGATTTGAAATACATTGCTGTTCCTTCTCTGGGTCAAACTCCCGGTACTCCACCTTAACACCACTATGAGTATATCTACATCATAGGGACTGTGGCAGTTCAAGAAGGGAACTCATGAATGTGCAACTCGTGATGGGCGACAAATGCTGGACTTGCCAGTGCTATCCATATCCCAAGAAGGCAAGTGGCAAGAAGGTGGCACTGTGGTAATGTAATTGGACTAGTACACCAGAATGCCAGGCTCATGCTCTGGGAACATGGGTTCTAATCCCACACAGCAACTGGGGCAATTTAAATTCAAATAATAAAAATCAGGAGATGAAGGCCGGTCTCCATAATAGTGGCCATGAAACTACCATTGATGGCCATAAAAACCCAACTGGTTAACTAATGTCCTTCAGGGAGGGAAATCTGCCAAGCTTACCTGGTCTGGCCTAATTGTGACTCCAGAACCACAGTAAAGTGGTTGACTCCAAACTGACCTCTGAAATGGCCGGAAGCCACTCAATTCAAAGGCAATTAGGGATGGGCAACAAATACTGACCTTATCAGTAATACCCACAGCCCATGAAAGAATAAATAAAATTTAAAAATCCGGTTTGACATTCATTTATTTACTTAGCTCTTTGAAATGCTTTGGGACATCTTTCCTGTTAAAGGCACAATACAAATGCAAGTTGTTGTTGACTGGGTAGTGCCCTATGATCTGTTCATGCCATTTTCCTTTGGTTGGAAGGCAGCTGTTCCTGTCTGGCATTCTGGTTCCCATTAAAGTCAAGGCGTTGTTGCAAAATGCAAACGTGCCCTCTGCATAACTAAAGTCACCAGAGGTTTCTGAGGACCCAAACCTTCAGGTAAACAAAAGATGACCAATTACCATGCAGGAGCCTTAACTGTATTTCGAACTATTTTCCTTTCAGATAGATTTTGAGAGTAAGTATTTTGAATATAAATAATTTCTTCTGGTATAGTTTTCTTCTTCAATTTGGCAAAACCTATTTGAAAGATCCATCTCTGTTACACTAATTATATGGTTTTATAGAGGAAGAATTCTGTTTTATATTATTCACAAATAGTATGATATATTGTGTGGAACAATTTCAAAATTGGGGCTGGTTTAGCACACTGGGCTAAATCGCTGGCTTTTAAAGCAGACCAAGGCAGGCCAGCAGCACGGTTCGATTCCCGTACCAGTCTCCCCGAACAGGTGCCGGAATGTGGCGACTAGGGGCTTTTCACAGTAACTTCATTGAAGCCTACTCGTGACAATAAGCGATTTTCATTTTTTCATTTTTCAAAATGTCTTCTAAAGGTCCATATAAATCATGTCTCCTTGTTAGTCCTCACATGCCAGTGTAGGCCTAAGCACTTCAGATTTGTGAGGCATAACCAATTGCTTAGAATGTCCTAATGATTCGTCCACTTTAATCTTTGTGCTGTTGAGATGAACTTTGATGTCTTGTCAAAAGTTCAAACATTTTATCAGATGTTGATGTTACACTAACTGAGTTGGTTCTAGTGTGACTCCTTTTTGAAATGTTATAAAGTCAACGCACCCCAAAGTCATGATGTGATAATATCCAGACAACCCTGACTCATGAACAGAAGACTTCATTATTATTTGTTTATCAAATGCCCCAATTCATTCCAAAATCAACTACTTTTAAATTGTTCCTGTTTATATCTTACTTCCTCTTGCCTCCATGGGGATCATTTTAATTTTTACCACATGAATGGCAAGCTTATGGAACGCGAGACAACAAAGGAAAAGAAAGACATGCAACAATTCATTAACTTGCCCAGCCACAATATATCCCAAAGCCCATTACAAGCAACAAACTACTTTTTGAAGCATAGTCACTGTTGTAGTGTAGAACGTGTAGCTGCCGATGTGTGCGTAGTGAGATCTCACTAATAACAATGTGATAATGACCAGAGACTCTGGGCGGGATTCTCCGCCTTGTCAGCCGTGTGTTTCTCAGCCGATGCTGTGACTCCGGGACATTTGAAGGCGAGGCATGGCGAGTTCAAGGACAAACCTGTTGATTTTTTTCAACGGATGCAGTGAGAAATCATCAGCTGAAGTCCTTAACAAAAACGTAACACTGAAGACAAACCAAGAGAGGACCAAGCAGGTTCAGCTGTCACATCAAAGGTAAGCGGAAATGGTAGGTTGTGAAGTTCAGGCGACATGTGTCGTGAATGTCGGCCGCGTGGGTCACGAATTGGGCAACGTGGGTCGCGAAGGTCGGCTGACGTGGGTCACGAAGGTCGGGTGGAATGGGTCCCGAAGGATGGTCGGTTGGTAAAAGTGGGTCCCAGGCAAAAATGTTTGAAAAAACACTGCACTAGTCTATACTGAGCACCTGATAAAACGCCTTTTGAAAATCCAACGAGATTATGTTTACTGCATTATGATTGTCTACGCTCCCTCTGACAACCTCAAAAAATTTACTAAGGCTGGTCAAGCAAAATTTCCCCTTTTGAAATCCATGCTGACTATTCATCGTCATATTTTTTGTTTCTAGATGTTGTTCTATTCTTTCCTTCAGTTGGGATTCCGTAATCTTTCCTCGCACTGATGTTTCGCTAACTGGTCTATAAATCCTTGGCCTCCTCCTGTTCCTAAGTTCCTAATTTCTTATTTAAAAACTGAAAGCTCTCTCGCCTGAAAACATGTGTGATTACTCTGTGGCTGGTGAGAGCCTGGAAGACCCAGTGAAGAATGAAACTATCTCACTGACTTCCACAAATGGCAATTGATGCTCTAATTAAATCTTAATTTTAAAGTTTGGATTTAAAGATTTTTTTGGTGACCTAATGTATTCAGAAACATGGGGTAAAGGCAGATGTTATGGAATTAGGTCAGGCATTGTCAAACCCGGGGGCACGACCCGCGGGTGGGTCACGGGCGGGTGTCGGGAGGGTCGCGGAGCCATCCGTCACGGCGCTCCTGATCACGCAAATCCGCGCGCAGCAGCCACAGCAGCCGGCTTTTAACTATGCCGGCTGCAAGCGGCCTTCAAAATGGCCACGATCATATAAAAAAATTTGGCCGCACTGCGCATGCGTGCCCGGTTGTGCAAAACTATGCGCATGCGCCCCGACGATCGGGCACGCATGCGCAGTGCGGCCGCATTTTTTTTTTATACGGTCGCAGCTTTTGTTTTACAAGTTCGGGGGGGGGCCAAAGGGACCAAAGGAACAAAGGGACCATTGGGGACAAAGGGACCCAAAACCATTTCCTCCATTTTTATCAGCAACAAACAAGGTAAGAGAAAATGGTGGGTTGCGCAGGTTGGCTGGCGTGGGTCGTGAAGGTCGGCCGGCGTGGGTCGTGAAGGTCGGCCGGGTTGGGACCCGAAGGTTGCCCGGTTGGTAAAAAATGGGTCCCCAGAAAAAAAGTTTGAAAAACACTGAATTAGGTGACAGATCAGCCATGATGACAGTGAATGGTAAAACAGTCCTCAAGGGACAAATCCCCCCAGTTCCTTTGTTCATATATTGCATGTTCCTCTGTCTAAAAACTCAGATCTGGAAAGAATTTGCAGTTGGTAATCTGTAAGACCCAATGGAGGTTTGTTTATTTATTTTTTCCCAATGTCTAAGGAAATCTAACTTGAGCAATATGAACGTGGAATAGTTGTAATACTTACTAACAATGGGCAACTCATACAACATCACCACACTAGACAGTATCATTTGAATAAATTACTAAGATGGATATAATTTTGATTATTTATGATTTTGGCAAAAGCAGTAAACCAGAGAAGAGAGTGTTTTGCAATAGTATAAACTATTTTGAAATGCAATGGTGTGTCATGACAAAAATGTCACAACAAGATCACACGTAATCCTATATCTCATTTTACCTCCAAAAAGTTTGTTAAAACCCTTTCGTTGAAGCAAACAACAGTGACTTGAATTTATATGGTTCGTTAAACATATTTGATGAAGGTGAAAGTACAAGCTTACGGCACAGTGTTGAGAGAGAAGGACAGGCTACAGAGATAGGAATGTTGACAGAAGAGGGCCTGCAGCAGTTGTCGGACAGTTTTGGTGAAAAGTTACTGACCTTGGACGTTAACTCCACTCTTGCTACAGATGTTGCCCGACTTGCTGAATGTCCCTAGTATTTTGTGCTTTAACAGCATAATGGAAAATGCGCCTCCCTGATGATGATGTCCCATTCTCCTTTCTTGGCAGATTGAGGAGAAGTCTGCACAGCAGCAGCAGTTTTGAAACACAATTTCACCAATCATCAAGTCAACTGAAGGCACCTTGTGACATTTGTGAATACACTACCTGAAATCGAGGGGCGCTGGCAATGAATACCCAGGACATAAAATCCATACACTTCAGAAGGAGGCCATTCGGCCCATCGAGTCTTCACCGACCCTCCCAAAAAGCACTCTATCTAGGCCCACTCGCCGCCTATCCCCTTAACCCTGCACATTGATCAGGGGGAGGCGGTGGCATAGTGGTATTGTCACTGGACTAGTAAACCAGAGACTTGATTAGTGCTCTAGGGACCCTGGTTCAATTCCCACCACTGTGGATGGTGAGATTTGAATTCAATAAAAATCTGGACTTTAAAAAAGAAGCCTAATGATGACCATGATTGTCGATTATCATAAAAACCCATCTGGTTCACTAATGTCTTTTAAGAATCCTAGAATATTTTTAGTGCAGAAGGAGGCCATTCGGCCCATCGAGTCTGCACCGGCTCTTGGAAAGAGCACCCTTACCAAGCCCACACCTCCACCCTATCCCCTTAACTCAGTAACCCTACCCAACACTAAGGGCAATTTTGGACACAAAGGGCAATTTAGCATGGCCAATCCACCTAACCTGCACATCTTTGGACTGTGGGAGGAAACCGGAGCACCCGGAGGAAACCCACGCACATACGGGGAGAACGTGCAGACTCTGCATAGACAGTGACCCAGCGCAGAATCAAACCTGGGACCCTGGAGCTGTGAAACAATTGTGCTAACCACTATGCCACCATGCTGCCCACACTCAATGTAGGCTCACTTTTAAGGAAGGAAATCTGTCATCCTTACCTAGCCTACATGTGATTCCAAATCCACAATAATGTGGTTCACTCTTAACTGCCCATCAAAGGCAATAAATGCTAGCCCAGCCTGCAACGCCCACATCCCATGAGCAAATAAAAAGAAAATTGTGGCCAATCCACCTAACCTGCACATCTTTGGACATGTCAAGGTCAATGAGGAGCAGGAGGACCAGGAAGCTGTATGAACCCCTTCAGTTGCCAGAAGCTGTGTACCTGGGGGTGGCTTTTGAAGAAAGACAGTGGACATTGTTGACCTGTTCCATGCCTCCCTTAAAACAAATACCACAGTAGCGTAGTATGATGTGACCAATTGATGCAAGTGGCCATGCCTGACTTTAGCTTGCTTGTATTCCTGAGGGGAAAGCGTGACACGACCACTCTATCTTAGGGAGATCCGGGGCAGGATTCTCCGCCCCCCCCCCAGCCGTGTGTTTCTCGGCAGTGGGAACGGAAGCAAGGTGTATATATGGGAACAAATGTCCTGATAACCTTGTTGCTGGATCAATCAAGTCTATAGGAGGACAGAAGACATTTATAATGGGCTGACAGACTTCTAACCTTGTTGTATGATCACATTATTCTAAGTAGATTCAACAGGGCTAAACTGTACTCCCTTAGCGCATTGCTGTATAAAGGAACAAATATAAGTCGGTATGGAATTCTGAAAACGGTCTTTATTTAGAGGGCCTGGTCACTTCAGCATTATCCGTGCAATCCACTGGTCGCAGAATTGTTATTCTTTGGGAACGTCATCATCCTTGTTTATGCAGTTTGAAGGATCCCACCCTTTAACTCCTCCACGTTCCAGGTCCACCCAGTGATATGCTACATTATTTTTAACTTATTCAACCTTTTATTCCATCCACAAGCTTTTGTCTTTATGGCCTTGCAATCTTGATAGTCTTATGCTTCACAACCAATTGTATCAGAGGCTAATTTTAAATCAAATTATCTCTGGGAGATACAGCAGATGCTCAATGCTACTGGCTATTGATTTTCTTTATTTTTAAACAGTCTAAAAATAGTTTCATGAATTGAGCGACAGGACACTTTGCCTGGATGTAAGGCAAGTGATTCAGTGGCTATATTTCAGGGAAGGATTCATGAAAAGCCTTCGGTGTGTCATGCACATGTTTTTTCTCTCTGTCATCATATTCCAGGTGGTGGGGGTGGGAAGGGGTCAGTGGTGGGAAAAACAAGCGTGATTCCTCTCCTTCATCCCCATTAGGTAAATCTCCCACCCCTCTCTTGCATCTGGAAGATAGTTTGTATTTTCTCTTCAATCTCTCATCTGGATTGTATGCAAGCCTTAGCCAAGATTGACAGAATGGTCCAAACTCAATCTTCCCTCAAGCTACTCTGAAAGGACCGCCAGCATGTGACGCTCGATCAGCTCGTTCCCCCGTCCCCATGTGAAAGTGTGGGACAATAGAAGTAGCAGTAAAAAGCTGATCGAACCATCCAGCCATTGCGCCTAACCCCTCCACGCACTAAGCAACAACAACCTGCATTCACATTGTGGCTTTGAAAGAGCAAAATATCCCACGAGGCTTTACCAGAGCGTTAACAAACAAAATTTGACAGTGAGTCACATAAGGAAATATTAGAACCGATGACCAAAGTTCGATGAAAGAGGTAACTTTTTAAGGAGGAGACAATGATGGAGAGATATAAAGGTTCCAGAGCTTCCAGAGCTTATGTCTAATGTAACTGAAGACAAGACCACCAATGGTGGAGTGGTGATGAAAATTGGGGGTCAACAACAGACCAGAGTCGGAGGAGTGCAGATATCTCAAAGGGTTATAGGACTGGAGGAGGATACAGTGATAGGAAAGGGTGAGGCCATTTTGGTGATTTTGAAAACAAGATCGAGAATTTTAAAAATCAAGGCATTGCCATCGGGAGCCAATGGAGATCAATGAGCACGGGGCGATGGGCGAATGGGACTTCCTGCGGGTTAGGGGCCAGGCAACAAAGATTTGAATGAGCTCACATTTACAGAAGGTGCAATGTGGGAAACTGACTGGGAGAACATTGGAATAGTCCAGCCTGACGGAGCTTACTGAGGACAATGTGGGAAAGATTCCCATGCATGATGTAGATGGCCAGATATCTGACACCTCCTTAGATTAATTAATGCATAGGAATTAGGAGCAGAAGTAGGTAATTCAGCCCTTCGAGCCTGCTACATCATTCAATCAGATCATGGCTGATCTCCTCCTGGTCTCAAATCCACCTCCCTACCTGTTCCCCGTATCACTTGAATTCTTTTTAAAATCAGAAATGTATCTATCTCCTTCTTGAAACCATTTACTGATTCAGATCCCACCATACTATGGGGCAGTGAATTCCACAAATTCACTACCCTCTGTGAGAAGTAGTTCCTCCTGATTTAAGATCTATTACTATTGTAACTGCAGCTCATTCACATCACCAGTGAAAGGATCTCCAACATGTAGAAATATCTTTAAAAAAAGGCTGCAGAAACATAAATATTCCCTGACCAGTATTATCAGCTCCAAATGGGAAGTCCAACTTTTCAGCACATTTCCATTGTCAGAGAATTCCTTTGGTAGAATTTCCATTTCCAGGTTCTATCTTTCATTCATTCATGGGATGTGGATACTCTTGGCAAGGCTGGCAATTATTGACCAACCTTAGGTACCATGAAAAGATGGGTCTAACTCTTGAACGGTTGCTGTCCGTTTTACTCTTGTTGCTCTTTGTACAGGTTTTATACAACAGAATGTTTTGGTAGGCCACCTCAGGCAGTGAGGAGTCAACCATGCAGTTTCTCTCTTATTTATATCTGGCAATTATTTATAATTATATCTTATTTTCATCTGACAACTCAATGGGTGAAGAGTGAGGTGTTGCCTTAATTGTCTTCATCAGTTTGTCGTGCAGTACACTCATATCAACATAAATCAGGATGATCGTTCTTTTGCCCGTAAGCTTGTATGGGGTGTGATATTGTGTCCTACCCAAGGACGGTTCCCTCCAGAACATGAGATCAGTGAGAAGGCCTCTAATGACTAGGCGCCCAGCTGACCCTTCCACAACTACAAGCATATTGCTCACTGCCGCCATCTGCCTCATGCCCAGTCTACTCACAACCCTGAAAACAATTATGTTATTTAACATCTTCCAATCTGCCGTCAGGCTTTCCAATGTTGCTGAGTCAAAAAGCACATCTATAAGTGTTAAGGTTCGGGAATCACAGGTTACCAGAAATAGGCGGTCAAGAACTCATAAGTGATTCGAAGCTAGTTTATTAAGTATATTATGAAGCGATACTAGTTTAGATGTCATGCATAACCTAAATAGTTTGGAAAAACATAATGAACTGTGGTAAGTGAGAGTGATTTACTGATCTTGGAGGACAAGCAGACTGGTAGCAGAAACGATGTTGATCTTTGTAGCTGGTGGCAGCAGCAAGCTCGTGTTAGGAAGCTCTTCCCCATTCTTCCTTCATCTTTCCTGGTCATCTTTCATCTGAGAACAACCCCCTGCCTCTGAGCACCCATTACTATACCTTATTTCTAGACACTGGTTGTTTACCCAATGTTAACCACCTGTTCGAATAGCTCAGGCCAATGGCTGCAGGATGGATAAGACGTCGCCATCCCTTGTCCATCACTTTAGCTCAAGGCCATTTTTTAGTTTACTGGAAGCTGTTTGTTAACCTTTGGATAGAAAGATAAGAGGGTTTAAGATGCCATCCTATCGACTTAGGAATGTCAACATGGAAGCCTAAAGACCTCGATATTTCCAGGGACTATTTATGTTTTTTTCCATTGAAGAGAAACAACTTTTCTGCAGGTGGCCTCATGCTATGCCTATTAACTTAATAAGAATTCTATAATATTGCGAAAAGTATCATTTCTCACACATGTAAAATCCAAAGTGCCCTCGGACACTTTGTAAATTGACTCATTAGCATAATTATTCAAATATCACAAACATGAAGTGCACATCAACTCCTATTATTGTTTGAACAATGGGACCATGTGGTGTGAATGCTGTCAACCAGAGAGGCTCCCAGTGAATCCACACAGCCACCCCTGATAAAGTAAATGAATAAAAGGCTATACAACCCAGTGCTTCAGAAGAGGGGGAAGACATTCAAGGATGGGAAGCGTAGGTTTGTGAAAAGGGAACTGAACTGAAAATACTGGCCGGGATTTTTCGGCCTTGTCACCGATGGGGTACGTCACGGGCAGAATGGGAAAATCTGGAGAGCCGTTAAAATTCAACAGCTCTCTAAATATTCCGGTCTCCCGCAACGATTCCTGCCGGTGGCAAGGTCGGTAAATCCCGCCTGCTGCCTTCAGTTTAGTTAATATTGACAATATGAAGCTGCCTGAAACTAAGTCCTGGGAATCAGAGGACAGGTGAGTGGCAGGGTAGGAAACACTTGGGGGGTTGGTAAGGAGGCGGTGGGAGGGGGGGGGGGGGGGCGATCGGGGTCTCGGCGGGATAGGTTGGGGAAGTCCGGATACTTAGCCATAAGGTAAGGGTGCCCGCAGTCAGAAGGGGGCTTCTGAAGGAGTCACCCTCTCCCTCTTCCTGCCTGAGAGATCCGAGATTCTGCTTTTTATTTTTATTTGTTTCTGGGACGTGGGCGTCGCAGGCTGGGCCAGCATTTAGTGCCCATCCCATTGCCCTTGAGGGGGTAGATAAGAGTCATCAACCACACTGTTGTGGGTCTGGAGTCACATGTAGGCCAGACCAGGTAAGGATGGCAGATTTCCTTCACTAAAGGACAGTGGCGGGATTTGAAGAAGAGCATTACTCATGGGTTACTCTGGGTAACTAGTTCAGTGACAATGCCACTGTACCAACGCCTCCTTGTTGATTTATACGTTGATTTATACGTTATCCCCGCCGCCTGCCCCCACTGAGCTGATATCTACCCGCCAGCCTGAAAATTGAGGCTGGGCAGGAACAGATGTTTAAGCAGCCATTACGTGGCCACTTAAGAGCATTAATTGGGACGAGCGCAGGCTTCCGATCTAAAGCCCTGCCCGCTCCACTGTAAAACCATGAAACTAGTCAGCAATCCAGTGAAATTATCACCGAATCACTACAAGAATAGCTCAGAGAAAACCTCTGGTCTGAATTTTCAAACATCAACTAAAAAGAATACTTCAACAAAAAAACTAAGGCTTACCAAGTTTTGCTGAATATAAAGCTGAATACGAGCGGTAATCCCACAGGTCTGCCAGTTTGGGCTGCTTCAGCGGTAAAGTTGCAGGTCACTGATTCAGGGCAATCATGTTGTGGCCTCTTTCCAACCCACACTCTTTGTCTAGTGGAGCCTCACAAAATTATTCCAGTGGAAATATTAGGGGAGAAGGAGGCTGGAGGAGATCATGATTTGAATTCCAGGGTCTCTATTCTTCCAATGTAAATCATTAAAAACCATCAGGATTATTTTTAATCAATGATTGAGTTAATAGAAATCAAATTTTGAGCGTCAAACAGATCAATATTGTCAAAACAGGATTCTGCTCCTTTTGAGTTGGATTTCCAGGCAACCCACTCAAAAACCGTCTTCCGGTAGAAGAGTAACTGGGCAGCATCCACACTTGCAAAGTATTTAAATCTGGGCTGTGCCGGAAAGAGTTCTCCCCCCAGGATACAAGATATACAGCGTCCACCACCTCAATGTGTCAGTAAGGCAGGGGAATTCGGCCAGGAAATGGGTGTGGCTGTTCATGGCACCTGATTCCAGTACCTGGGATGATGTGGCCTATTGGGGCCTTTTCCCGTGCCACACAAAGTGGGCTGGGGCATGAAGGAAATGCCTTGCATCAAGGGTTTCCACGTCCCTCAAAGGGAGGGAGGATTGTGTTGGCGAATGCAGAGTTGATGAGGCCAAGTACACCAGGCTGATCATTGGCAAATGTGGGGCCCACATGGAGATACGAACATGCAAACATACAAACCGGGAGCAGGAGGAGACCTCTCAGTCCCTCAAGCCTGCTCCGCCATCCAATAAGGTCATGGTTGATTTGCTTATGACTTCAACCCCACATCTTGCCGACCCTAATAAATACCTTACACCTCCTTGTTATCAAGAATCTATCTCGATCTGCCTTAAAAAGATTCAAGGATCACCCCCCCCCCCCCCCCCCCCCCCGGGTCTTGAAAGTTTTGATCAAGTCGAAATGTCAGTGATGTTGGGCACCTTTTAAATATGGAACCCAGATATGACGGTGGATACACGCAACCTAGCCCACCCCTCCATTGAATATGGATGCATAATTAACGAGGTCAGAGCCGGAAGATAGGGCAGGGTTTCCCTTGTCCTCCACGGTGGGAAATACTCTCGTCCCATCCTCAGCCCCACCTCGGGTCTCCGTTCCAGATGGGAGAATTCCTTCCTAAATCCTTGTCATTGGAATTAGGAAATTTCTTGGAAGAGGTCGGGTAAAAGGCACAATCCGTGAGAATGCAATGTCCCTCAGTTTCATCATGACGGATGCAAAGTTGGCCTAAAACAATCATTAAGCTAAGGGGCATGGGAGAGATGAGGGACAAGCTGGGTAGTTTGGAGGGCAAACTGGGAGGGAGATAGGAGGCGGGTTAGGAGAGACAGAGGAGGGAGAGGTTGCATGGGAGCGAGTCAGGAGGCATATTGAGAGCGAGAGAGGAGGCAGAGTATTAAGGCAGGAGGAGGTCTAGTGTGGGAGTGAGAGGGGAGACAGACCAGATGGGAAAGCTGAGAGAGACTAGGAGTGAGAGAGTAGGTAAACTGGGAGGGTGAAGAGAAAAGATCGGGAGGGAGAGAGAAGGGACAGACTTAAGGGTAAGGGGCGATAAATTGGGGGTGAGAGGTGACTGAGATGGAAAGAGGCAAAGTGATAAAAAGGAGTATTGGGGCAAGGCGTTAAATGGTAAATTGTCCAGAGAAAGGACAGAAAGGAGGACAGGTAGGTTGGATCAGATGCAAGATGATCACAGTGGCTATCTAGGATGCGAATAGAATCCATCAAATATATTACTGGTGGCTTGGACAAAAAGGATAAATATATTATTGTTTGTCAAGTGATCTGAAAGTTAGTATAAAAATAATAAAGTATGGGTCAAACCTGTGCTGGAAGTAAAAATTTATCTTCAAAATCCAATAACAATAGAGCATACAAATATATGCCCCATCAACTTTGTACAGGGCAACTCTTAATTTAATAATGTGTTCCGATCTCCTATGGCCACCTTTTAACTTTTCTTTTTTCATATATGAGCGGGCAAAAAGATGGGTGCCGGGACAAGTTGTAAAATGGTGAATTGCCCAGAGAAAGGGCAGGAAGGAGTTTGCAGGATGGGTTAGACAAGATGCAAGATCATCATTGTGACCATCGAAGATTCATCATTACTCATCCTGTCCACAGGATGGCACAATTTCATGCAGCACCCTTCCCTACCTCTAAAGAGGAAGTAAAATAATCTAAGGGAGACAAAAAACTTTGGGAAATTCTTCTCGACTCCGAAGCAAAATTCATAGAGGTCCAGGAGACAATGAATCATCAGGAAGCCAATTGAAACCCAAAACATCAGTGCAGCACCGAGGAGACCTGCATTGTCAGAGGCGGTGTCATGCGTTAAACCAGACTGCTATCTCGTGTGAACGAAACAGATTCTGTGGCACTATTCCAAGAGCAGAGCAGCTGTCCCAGATGACCAGCCCAGTGCGAATCCCTCTTCCAACACGACCAAAACAGAGTAATTGGTTGTTTCACTGTCTGTGGGATCTTGCAGTGCAGCATTCTGATTGCCGCATTCTCGACATCGTGACCCAAGTTCAGAAGTAATTCCACTGACTGTGGTGCTCTTTGGGACCTCCCAAGGCCATGGCAATTGCATAAAAGAATCTTCCTTCCTTCTTTGAGAGGCTGGGGCAATCGCAAAACAAGGGTCTTCAGGGAAAGGGAAAATGTGCCAGTTCTTTGACCCGAAAGCACATCGGTGCTGCCCCCAAATTCCCTGCCGTCCAGCGATGGCCGACCTTCAGAGACAGCTGAAAATGACCATGCGCACTATTATTTGGGATGTGATCAGTGGGGTGGCTGAAGACCCATCTCATTGAGCTACTGACAGGTGAGGCCAAGAAATTTCAGACCAACCACCCTCTTAGGTTTTAGACATTTGCACAGTTGCCGCACTTTCAAAGACCTGTTCAAGTTACCTTGTAGTGAATCATGCAAAAGGAAGCATATAAAATGGCCTTTCAGGAATATATTAAAACATTAGAAAAGTAAGGAGGACGTTTACTTTTCCAGTCAGTTATTTTCTCTGTTAGTGCAGTTCTACCAAACAGTACAATGTCATAAATATTGTTGAACTAATAAAGCAAATGCATTGAAAGAAAATAGAGATACCCAGAATGCTGGAAACACACAACCTGTAAAGGACACAGTCTAATTCTGGTGTTTTGGATAAACCTATTAAAATTAATTCTTGAGATATGGATGCTATTAATAAGGCCAACATTCATTCTTCATCTCCATTGAGAAGGCAGTAACGAGCCTTTATCTTGAACCATTTGGAGCCCATATGGTGAAGGCACTCACATTGTGCTGTTAAGATGCTCCAGGATTTTCGTCCTGTGACAATGAAGGAACACAATCAACGGGAATTTGCAACTATTCCCGCCGGCGGGGATATTCCGGTCCCAGTGACGGCGACCCCCTGCCAAAGGTTCCCCGGCGGCGGAGGTTACGAACAGGAAACCCCGTTGACAGCGGTGGGACAGAAAGATCCCGCTGCCTCAAAACACACCACAGAAAGGGTGGAAAATCGCGGCCATTATAATTCCAAGTCAGAATGGTGCGTGTGTGTTGAGAGCAAACTTGCAGGAGGTGGTGTTCCCATGTATCGACTACCCTTGTCCTTCTGAGTGATGGAGGTTGAAGATTTGGGAGGTGTTGTCAAAAAGCCATGGCAAGTTGCTGCAATGCATTTTGTAGATGTGTACACTGTTATGGGCCAAGGTTTAGAGAACCCCAAAGTGTATCATGGAGTTCACCTGACCCACAACATTTAATAGATTGTGGTATGGGGAGCACACGGCCCACTCTACAGGTGTGGTACAGCAGAAATGGAAAAGTATTTTTTAAAGCAAAACAATGTTTATTCTATGAACTCAAGTTAATCTTTTTAAAACATACAGTGAACATCTTAGCAACCAATAATTCAAATACAACCTCCAAAGAATACAACACTAAGTAATCCGATAAGCTTTCCTTTTAACATCCATACGACTTAAAACACCTTTTCCCAGAAGCACATCAAGTTAAAGTCACTACTGTTATCAGTTTTAAATCACCAGGATCGATTTACAGTCTGTAGATTACAGAGAGAGATTCATACACCGTCTGGCTGTGACTGCAGCTATCCAGCTCTGAAAACGAAACTAAAACACACTCTGCAGCAAATAGCCTAAAATGAAAGTAAAAAGCTGACAGACAGCTCAGCTCCACCCACTCTCTGAGATCACTGCGGTAATAAACACCCATTTTTTAAAGGTACTCTCACTACAGATGTTTATATACATACCCATTTATAAACACCCATTTCTTAAAGGTACTCTCACATGACAACACACTGCAGCCACGTTGCGCTGGTTGTGGAGGGAGTGGTTGTTTAAAGATAGCATTTAAGCCATGTGGACAGTTTGCAATAAACATCTTTGCCCATTTCAGACAAACATCTGAGAAAATTAACCAGAAACCTCAGCTCAAAGGTGGCCCAAAAAGTGTGCACCGACCCTCTGAAAGACCACTCTACCTCAGCCCACTCTCCCACCCTATCCCCACAACCCCACCTAATCTGCACATCTTCAGACACTAAGGGACAATTTAGCATGGCCAATCCACCTAACCTTCGGACTGCGGGAGGAAACCGGAACACTCAGAGGAAACCCACGCAGACACGGGAAGAACGTGCAAACTCCATGCAGTCATCCAAGGTTGGAATTGAACCCGAGTCCCTGGCGCTGTGAGGCAGCAGTGCTAACTAATGTGCCACTGTTCCAATGAGAGGTCATGGCTTGGAATGTTAATTTTGCTTCTCTCACCAGAGATGCTGCCTGACCTGCTGAATATTTCCAGCATTTGCCGTTATTTTCAGATTTCCAGCACCTGCAGTATTTTTCTTTTGGATTTGTTTTAGTGATATTGGTTGAGAGGCAACTATTGGCCAAGACAAGGGAGAACTCTCTTGCTCTGCTTTGAGATATCGATTAGGGGCGAGATTCTCCGGCCTCCCAGCCATGTGTTTCTCAGCAGTGGGAGGCCACCTCTATTCGCTGTTGGCGGGATTCTCTGCTCCCGCCACTTGTCAATGGGATTTCCCATTGAAGCCACCCCACCCCACCGGGAAACCTGCGGGAGGGGGTGAGTTGCCGGCGGGACCAGCGAACAGCTGTGCAATTTCCGGCCTAGTTCTTTTTCTGCGCACCTGAGAGGGCAGACAGAGTTTCAGTTTAACATCTGACTTGAAATGAAGTACCTCCAACAACTCAGCGCTCCCACAGTTACAGCACTGAAGGATGTGGATCCCAGTCTCAGGAGTCAGACTGGAAACCACAACCTCTTGACTCAAAGCTGAGCGTGCCACTATTGAACCATGGCTGACGTAGGTACTACCACAAGCATTGAACGCATCTTCAAGCATTAAAACTCTACTAATGGCAACATTTATCTATTTGAAATGCCCCTGTATTTTAGACTGGGTTAGGAATGTAGTGAAGGGTGTTTGTCAAAGACATGCGGTCAATCCCACTTATTCTGATGATGCAGCTTCGCGCTTCTGAGATAGTTCAACTGCGCTTGATTAAAATGGGCAGCACACAATGGCATTGAACAAGATGCACCTAATCCACAGAAAAAGCCGTATCACATACACTTCGACTCAAATGTTGGATTCAGCAAATCCAAGTGCCAACTGGCCCATCAAGGCGTTCCTGACAAGTCATCCCAGAACCTCAGGCTGTGGAAGAAATCACAAAGGTTGATAAATCACGCAATGAGACAAAGTTGGGTCAACAGTGAAGGGCGAAAAGAGACAGCAGCCCTAAGAGCCAGGATTGGGTAGAGAGAGCGCGCAGCAATGGGTACAATTTTGTCTTTTAAAAAGCATTTAGACAGTTATATGGGTAAGATGGGTACAGGGGGATATGGGCCAAATGTGGGCAATTGGGACAAGGTTGGTGGTAAAAACTGGGCGGCATGTTCAAGTTGGGCCGAAGGGCCTGGTTCCATGCTGAAAACATCTACAGCATGGGTTGGGCCAGGTGAGAGGGCAGCAGTGGGAGCCAATATTGGGAAGGGTGGGAGCAGCAGTACGTACCCGGATTGGGGAGGGAGAAAGTTTGTCATCTTCTGGAGTTGGGCTGCTAGCGGGACCTTCCAGTCCCACTGTGGTCTACGCCGTTTTGTGTGGTTCGTCCACCCCACCGCTGGGAACCCACCATGGGGGAGGGGAGGGGGGGCCTTTGGAGGGACCGAAAATCCCGCCCATTTTGTTTCCTGCTTCTAAATTAAAGGCGCTATTTAAATGCAAATTGTTATTGCATTAGGAATGATGAATACTTGCAAGTTATCATACCAGGCAGTGCATAATAATAGGGAGGCTACTTTAAGAATGTGGCCACTCCTTGGGGATTTGTCCCATTATGAGTGCAGCAAGGAAGCACGATGAAAGAATGGGTGTCCATAACACAATGAATTCAGCTTTACTTGTTTGATCATTTTAATTTGAGGTTTCTGCATTAATTGGGGAAAGGCATAAATATTTCATCTGAGATTTTTTAAAAATAAATTTAGAATACCCAATTATTTTTGTTTTCCAATTAAGGGCAATTTAGCATGGCCAATCCATCTAACCTTGCACATCTTTGGGTTGTGAGGGTGAAACGCACGCAGACATGGGGAGAATGTACAAACTCCACACGGACAGTGATCCAGGGCCGGGATCGAACCCGGGTCATCAGCACCGCAGTCCCAGTGCTATCCACATTTAATGGAAAAAAATGTCCCTCGTCTCCAAATGTTGTTCATTTAGTGCTTCAAATTTACGGGTTTTGTAATCATTTTGCCTCAGCACATTCCAAAACACCAGACAAGGAAACTTCTATTTCATGGCATTCAGGGAACTACTGAAGCTCCAGCTCTGCATAAATATTTAAATAGAATCAATCCTGTTCAAAGCTTTGGAATCAAGGCCAAGATGGGAAGCCTAGGTTATGGAACTGACGATTAGACTTAGCTCAGGCTGCTGAGTGATAGAAATCAGAGTGATATCAGAAGCTATTCCCATCATGCTTTTATTAAGTTCCAGCACATCGCCCCACAGTAAATATCAGCTAAACCGCAGAAGAATGTAATCTTTCCAACAGAGTCTCTTGATATGAAACCAAACAAGGTGGTGCAGTTCCATGTGTCATTGCTGTACGTCCAGGATATAACCTGGTTCATTTCAAGTGAAATACAACTTTGATCAATGTTGCAAAGCGCAAGTAAGAAATAAAACTTTTTGATTCACTAGGTTGGGCCCGCAGTTGTTCACAATTTACATAGACGATTTGGAGTTGGGGACCAAGTGCAATGTGTCAAAGTTTGCAGACGACAGTAAGATGAGTAGTAAAGCAAAAAGGGCAGAGGATACCGGAGGTCTGCAGAAGGATTTGGATAGGTTAGGTGAATGGGCTAGGGTCTGGCAGATGGAATTCAATGTTGCCAAGTGTGAGGCTATCCATTTTGGGAGGAATAACAGCAGAATGGATTGTTATTTAAACAGTAAGATGTTAAAACATGCTGCTGTGCAGAGGGACCTGGGTGTGCTGGTGCACGAGTCGCAAAAAGTTGGTGTGCAGGTGCAACAGGTGATTAAGAAGGCTAATCGAGTTTTGTCTTTCATTGCTAGAGGGATGGAGTTCCAGACTAGTGAGGTTATGCTGCAATTGTATAGGGTGTTGGTGAGGCCGCATCTGGAGTATTGTGTTCAGTTTTGGTCTCCTTACCTGAGAAAGGACATATTGGCACTGGAGGGAGTGCAGAGGAGATTCACTAGGTTGATCCCAGAGTTGAGGGGATTAGATTATGACGAGAGGTTGAGTAGACTGGGACTGTACTCAATGGAGTTTAGAAGGATGCGGGGGGGATCTTATTGAGACATATAAAATTATGAAGGGAGTCGATAAGATAGATGCGGGAAGGTTGTTTCCACTGGTCGGGGAAAGCAGAACTAGGGGGCATAGCCTCAAAATAAGGGGAGGTAGGTTTAGGATGGAGTGTAGGAGGAACTTCTTCACCCAAAGGGTTGTGAATCTCTGGAATTCCTTGCCCAGTGAAGCAGTTGAGGCTCCTTCTTTAAACATTTTTAAGAAAAAGATAGATGCCTTTCTAAAGAATAAAGGGATTTGGGGATGTGGTGTAAGGGCCGGAGAGTGGAGCTGAGTCCACAAAGATCAGCCATGATCTCATTAAATGGCGGAGCAGGCTCGAGGGGCCAGATGGCCTACTCCTGTTCCTAGTTCTTATGTTCTTATGTACTTATTCGGGGTGAAATGGGACTCGGTTGCCCCATTTTCCCACGGAGAAAAGAGTGTGGAGAGGGTTAATTTAGGAAGCCAACCTCCCCAAGCCCTGAAAGCACTGGAAGCACATCTAACCCCATACAGAATCATGGAATGGTACGAGCACAGAAGGAGGCCTTTCAGCCCATCATGTCCATGCTAGCTCTCTGCAAAAACAACTCACCTAGTGCCTCTACAACCTGCCATTTGCCCATAGCCTTGAAATTCTTTTCTCCTCAGATGATTGTCTAATCATTGTTTGAAGGCCGTCCTGCAGCATGTGACCACTTGTTGTGTAAAATGTTTTTTAAACATGAGAGGCATCTCCACTAGTCTCCTAATACTATAATAATTTTTTTTTCTTATAAATTTAGAGTACCCAATTATTTTTTTCCAATTAAGGATCAATTTAGCGTGGCCAATCCACCTAGCCTGCACATCTTTGGGTTGTGGGGGCGAAACCCACGCAAACACGGGGAGAATGTGCAAACTCCACACATGACCCAGAGCCGGGATCGAACCAGGGACCTAGGCGCCGTGAGGCAGCAGGGCTAACCCACTGTGCTACCGTGCTGCCCTCTAATACTATAATAATAACCTTTATTGTCTCAAATAGGCTTACATTAACACTGCAATGAAGTTACTGTGAAAAGCCCCTAGTCGCCACATACTGGCACCTGTTCGGGTACACTGAGGGAGAATTCAGAATGTCCAAATTACCGAACAGCACATCTTTCGGGACTTGTGGGAGGAAACCGGAGCACCCGGAGGAAACTCACGCAGACACGGGGAGAACACACAGACTCTGCACAGACAGTGAACCAAGCCAGGAATCGAATCTGGGACCCTGGCGCTGTGAAGCCACAGTGCTAACCACTGTGCTACCATGCTAGTGTGAGGCTCCTTTAGTGTGCGAACAAGGGACCTGTTATGTTCTAGTGCGTATGCAATGATTCACTCAGTGCACCAAAGAGCATCTAGTTCTTAACTAGTAGAATTTATTAAATAACAATAATGTGGGCTGGAAACCAATACTAACAATACTAATAAACTGGTAAACTGTAAAACTAGAGCTATCACAAAACACAACTATCCACGACGACTTCTTACTCAGAGTCTCCTGGACTGCGGTGTCACATGGCATAATTTGCCTGCCACCTGGTGGTTGGAGGTCAATCATATTTACATGTACAATTGCTTACAAATATCTCTACATCCCGTTTCCTTGAGATTTTAACAAAAACATATACACATTATTTCAATCAATATTGTATCTGAAATGCACAGCACGACAATTCATACCATGTACAGCTACATTGTCGTAAAACATCACAGTTTTAAAAGATCGTCTCTTCAGTCTGAGGCTCTGCCCTCAGGTTCTAGTTTTTCCAACTGGTGGAAACAGCCTCTCCACGTCCACTCTATCTATCCCTCTCAGTATCTCTCAGGATGTGTTGTATAGTCTCATTTCCAAGCTTTGATGTACATTGCGAACCTCAAGTACTTCCCTTAAGCTTGGAATTATGGACAGTGACATTGAGTATTCATGACAATTTGCCCTGCTAGCATTTCATCTGGGGTTAGCCCACTTAAAACAAATGCGTAAACACAGGAGAACAGCAGTCTTGTTGAATGACGTTTTAGCAACAGTCACGAAAAATGGCAACCCAACTGCAATAATGATCGATTAATGCTTGTCAAGTCGTCTCTCAAATGACCGCATGCAGCAGTAGGAGGGTGTAACAGCTTTACTGAATGACTACATGAAAGTTTGCCCACCTCAAGGTACCCGGCACAATGTCCTTGAGGATTTCATTATGCAGGTACAGGGGGTCCTGTTTAGTGAAGGATGGGTGGGCAGCTGGCACATCCTGTGTAGCCAACAACCAACAAAAGACATCCCAGTGAGTAGGAGCTCTGTCTCTGCCACACTGAGGACCCCGCAGGAGGTTTGGATGCAAAACGGAAAAGGGAACAAGTGGTGTGGCAGCAAAGAACAGCTACAGTGATCAACAAAAACCACAGGCATTAAATAGCTTTGCCTTCAAAACGTTTTTCAATCACCCTCCTTTAAGCATCAGAATCATAGCACAGTGCAACCTTACAACAATGAAAGGTGTCATTCAGTCGGAACAAGTCTGTACAGGTTATTTGCCAGTGCAATCCAATATTAGTCCCACTGTTCCGCTCTCGTGGGGGGTGGTTTTTGCTGGGCGTGGGGCGTGGTTTTCCCTGGGCGTGGTTTTCGCTGTCACTCTGGTGGAGTGGGGGCTGATAGGGCCAGTATAGGCTGGCTTCACAGAGATTGTGGCGCCATCATTAAAGGGCACCCCAATCTATGTCGAAACAAAATGCCCCCCATGGATACGGGGCATCCCCATCCAACAAGCACCAGGGCAATATGCCCCCCCTCCCCCACAAGCACCATGGCAACCCCCCCCCCCCTCGGTTCCCAACCACAAGCACCTGGGAAACCCCACCACCCCCACAAAAGCACGGGGACATCCCTCACACACACACATGCATACAGGGAACCCATCCAATGTAGCTCCCCTGAAGGCCCGCACTAGCACTACCACTCTGGCGCTGCCACTGCCAGGTTGGCACTGCCAGAGTGCAGCCCCTCCCCCCATACCCACCTCAGCCCAAGGTGTAAGCCATTTCATTTTCGGGATTTCCCCACGCCAGGTAAATCTTCCCGTCAGCCCAGAAATTGATGCCGGGTGGGACATGGTCACTTAAGTAGCCAATAATTGGCACCGTAAGGGCCTCAGTTAGGTCAGGCGGCCCTCCGAGGCCTTGCTCACATCAGCCTAAAGTAGCTGCGAGGTCAGGGAAGATGGGAACACAGAGGGAAGCTGCTTCCGTCTATTTCAAGCTCCCCTCCACACCTAAAAACCCACCGACGAGGAAGGTTGAAATTCATGCGACTGAACTGAGCATAAACCTTTGACAGTCCGACTCAATAATGTTCAATGCTCAACTGTGGCTCTCCTTGTGATTCTTCAATTCACTGGATTTTTAAAAATTGCTTCATAAAAATGAGCTTCCTGCAGGCTATCCTTTACTGGTTAAGTGGTTATTGAAGTCCATTGCTTTCACAGAGAATTTTCATTCTCCAAAGGTTTGCAAATGATATTTTGCGAGAATAAAAAGCTGAATAATATAAAGCATGGTTAGAATTAAAAAGACTATCTCTGCGAGGTAGATGGCAGGCTGGATTACTGTCCTTTCTTTCACTTCGACTTATTAAGTTGAAATCTAACCCCGTTTGTCAGGAGCACTGACTTCTATGCCCCAATACAGGGGGCCTTATGCCACCTGGGCCCGAAGCCCTGGAATGCGCTGGCAGATGGTGGTGGGGTAAAACTGGACGCCCATCCACGTCTGCTGGTGTTTTACCAACGGTGGGGGAAGCCCTCTCTTCAGCCTTCTCCTGCCATCACTGCAGCGAGGGGGGGCCCGGACCATGTGGCAAGGTCAACTGGTGAAACCTGGCAGTTGTGTAATGGGCTGGGGGCGGGGCCAGAACCTCCTGTTCGAGTTCCCAACTCAGCTCCACTCCACCCCCCCCCCCCCCACCACACCCATAGTTATTATTCCCTGAAACATCCATTGCTTACCTTTTTCCAGCGCCGCTGCCTGACTTGTGAAATGTTGCCAGAATTTTCCATTTTTATTTCAAATATTTTGTCAGTCTCTACGGTATTTTTCTTCCTATTGTTTTTTTTTTTTAAAAAGAAAAGTAAACTTCTGCAGAGGCTGGAAATCTGACGTGAAAACAGAAAATGCTGAAAATGTTCAGCAGGTCAGGCCGCACCTGGAAAGATAGTCAACATTTCGAGCCCTCCATCGGAAATGGAAAAAGTTTGAGATGTGGCCAGTTTTAAGCAGGTACGAAGGCAGGAGGAGGTGGCTGAGGTGGGGGGAGGAAACGGAAAGGTCTGTGACAGGGTGAAAGACAGGAGACATTAAATGAACATAGGGTATGGTGATATTCATGTACACATCAATGTGCATTGTTGTCGATCGGTGCACATAGTTATCGGTATGACTTCCGACCAGCAGGTGGCATTAGAGATCTATCACATGACTCGAGCCACCCGCCAGTTGGTAGCAAGTTGTACACGAAGATAGTCGCACTTTGAGTAGCTCCAGGAAAATTCACTGAATTCATTTAGTAACCATCATCTTATTGTAGTTCGTTGGTTTTCTTTTCCACGTGTGTGTTAATAAATCATCTTTATAGTTAAACAGCTATACGTCCTGTGTACATCATTAGAACATAGAACATAGAACAATACAGCGCAATACAGGCCCTTCGGCCCACGATGTTGCACCGAAACAAAAGCCATCTCACCTACACTATGTCATTATCATCCATATGCTTATCCAATAAACGTTTAAATGCCCTCAATGTTGGCGAGTTCACTACTGTTGCAGGTAGGGCATTCCACGGCCTCACCACTCTTTGCATAAAGAACCTACCTCTGACCTCTGTCCTATAGCTATTACCCCTCAGTTTAAAGCTATGTCCCCTCGTGCCAGCCATTTCCATCCGCGGGAGAAGGCTCTCACTGTCCACCCTATCTAACCCCCTGATCATTTTGTATGCCTCTATTGGGATGGGAAATTGTGTGTGGAGTCTGAAGAGATAGGCGAGATACTAAATTAATATTTTTCGTCAGTATTCACTCAGGAAAAAGATAATGTTGTGGAGGAGAATGCTGAGCCCCAGGCTAATAGAATAGATGGCATTGAGGTACGTAGGGAAGAGGTGTTGGCAATTCTGGACAGGCTGAAAATAGATAAGTCCCCGGGACCTGATGGGATTTATCCAAGGATTCTCTGGGAGGCCAGGGAAGAGATTGCTGGACCTTTGGCTTTGATTTTTATGTCATCATTGGCTACAGGAATAGTGCCAGAGGACTGGAGGACAGCAAATGTGGTCCCTTTGTTCAAAAAGGGGAGCAGAGACAACCCCGGCAACTATAGACCGGTGAGCCTCACGTCTGTAGTGGGTAAAGTCTTGGAGGGGATTATAAGAGACAAGATTTATAATCATCTAGATAGGAATAATATGATCAGGGATAGTCAGCATGGCTTTGTGAAGGGTAGGTCATGCCTCACAAACCTTATTGAGTTCTTTGAGAAGGTGACTGAACAGGTAGACGAGGGTAGAGCAGTTGATGTGGTGTATATGGATTTCAGCAAAGCGTTTGATAAGGTTCCCCACGGTAGGCTATTGCAAAAAATACGGAGGCTGGGGATTGAGGGTGATTTAGAGATGTGGATCAGAAATTGGCTAGCTGAAAGAAGACAGAGGGTGGTGGTTGATGGGAAATGTTCAGAATGGAGTACAGTCACAAGTGGAGTACCACAAGGATCTGTTCTGGGGCCGTTGCTGTTTGTCATTTTTATCAATGACCTAGAGGAAGGCGCAGAAGGGTGGGTGAGTAAATTTGCAGACGATACTAAAGTCGGTGGTGTTGTCGATAGTGTGGAAGGATGTAGCAGGTTACAGAGGGATATAGATAAGCTGCAGAGCTGGGCTGAGAGGTGGCAAATGGAGTTTAATGTAGAGAAGTGTGAGGTGATTCACTTTGGAAGGAATAACAGGAATGCGGAATATTTGGCTAACGGTAAAGTTCTTGAAAGTGTGGATGAGCAGAGGGGCCTAGGTGTCCATGTACATAGATCCCTGAAAGTTGCCACCCAGGTTGATAGGGTTGTGAAGAAGGCCTATGGAGTGTTGGCCTTTATTGGTAGAGGGATTGAGTTCCGGAGTCGGGAGGTCATGTTGCAGCTGTACAGAACTCTGGTACGGCCGCATTTGGAGTATTGCGTACAGTTCTGGTCACCGCATTATAGGAAGGACGTGGAGGCTTTGGAGCGGGTGCAGAGGAGATTTACCAGGATGTTGCCTGGTATGGAGGGAAAATCTTATGAGGAAAGGCTGATGGACTTGAGGTTGTTTTCGTTGGAGAGAAGAAGGTTAAGAGGAGACTTAATAGAGGCATACAAAATGATCAGGGGGTTGGATAGGGTGGACAGTGAGAGCCTTCTCCTGCGGATGGATATGGGTGGCACGAGGGGACATAACTTTAAACTGAGGGGTAATAGATATAGGACAGAGGTCAGAGGTAGGTTCTTTACGCAAAGAGTAGTGAGGCCGTGGAATGCCCTACCTGCTACAGTAGTGAACTCGCCAACATTGAGGGCATTTAAAAGTTTATTGGATAAACATATGGATGATAATGGCATAGCGTAGGTTAGATGGCTTTTGTTTCGGTGCAACATCGTGGGCCGAAGGGCCTGTACTGCGCTGTATTGTTCTATGTTCTATATTACAACGGTTATATCATTACAACGGTTATATCACAGAACACAACATAGGAGGTGATGGTACAAGACAAAAGTAGAAATATAATGGGGAAAGTAAACAAATAAAATATGGGCCTAGACAGGTGCACGCTCATAATCAACGACAACACCCGCTGTCCAAAATGGGGCAGAGATAAGGATTGAAATTGGAGAACTCAATGTTCAGTCCGGAAGGTGAAAGAGCTCTGCTGAAGCGACGGACCTCAACTGTCTAATTGAAGGATAAGGGAACGCGATTTTCTGGCCACTCCGAAAAATGGGATTGTCTGGTTTCCCTGTCAGTGACCGCACCGCACCCCCCCACCCCCCGACCATGTGAGGGTGAAAACAACAGAAAACCTCATTGGTAGCGGCAGGATCAGAAGATCCTGTCACCAGCCAATGGCAGGCCATCTCCGAATCCGCAAAACACGCTGCTGGAAATCCCGTCCGAGATGTGTTCTGTGAGCTTACGGTGAGCTCCATTGAAAGGTACAGGAGGCCAAGAGCAAAGTGGGAGCGAGGCGGATGAATAAAATTATAGGCATCCGGGAGCTCAGGGTTACGTTTTGAACTCAACAGTGGTGTTTAGCAAAGTGGCCATCCAATTTGCGTTCGTTCTCCCCAGTGTACAGACGATGAGCACCGAATACACTAGACTGAAAGAAGTACAAGAAAATGAGGGTTATAACCGGAAAGAGTCATTGAGGCCTACGGCAACAGGGAAGGAAGTGGTAAAATGGCAGCATCTCGAGCATTGGCATGGAAAGATGCTGTGGGAAGCAGGAGGGACCCCTCCTGCGGGCTGATCAAGGGGAGGGATTTTTCAGCCCCACCCGCCCTCCCCGGGATCGTCCGGTCTCGCCGAAGTCAACGGAGAATCTCCCGCCACGGGTCCTGAAGGCAGAGACCAGGGAAACCGTGTTGTGGTTCTGGGAGAGAGTGAAAGGGGTGAGAGCAGAATTGCAGGACACGGTTGAGGACCCTGACAGCCATGGTGGGGGGAGGGGCAGGAGGAGGAGGGGTGATGGGGGAATCTTCGACTGAGACAAAAGGGACACATATCAGAAATGCTAACACAGAAGGCTGGTATCGTCTGAACATACGCGATGGAGGTGAAGGAATTACGAGAATGGAGGCAACATGTAAGGAACTGTAAACAGGGTGGTTGTGGAAGTCAGTGGGCTAATATTGAAATGATCAGTTTTCTTTTTAATTGTCTAATTCACTGCTAGTTTGCTTCCAGCAATGGCTGCCTTGCGAATGGTCCGCTCTTCTCTTTGACATTTGTCTCTTTCATCCTGTTGCGTGTTGTCTCATTCCTCAAGCTTGAGTACGTTCAAATCACTTCTCTTTTCTCAGCAACCACCTCTGGCTCAGACAATAATAGTCATGCTGACTAAGTGTCAAACCACAAAATATGTTAACCATTGCGATCCGGCAGTCCGACTGAGCTCTTGCCTCTGAGTGAGGAGGTTGTGGGTTCCTGTTCCATTCCAAAAACTTGAACAAAATTAAAGTCCTTCAAGCGCAGTGTCAGAGATGTTGGTCGGGATTCTCCGAAACCCCGGCCAACTGTTGACGCCAGCGTCAAAACCGGCATGAGCGACACCGGTGTCAACGGGCCTCTAGGCCCAGTCATTCCCCCCTTCCCCGGGGGCTAGCATGGCGCATGCGCGCCACGGTCATCTCTATGCCAGCCCCCCTGACAACATGGCGGAGCCCTACAGGGGCCCGGCGCGGAGGAACATAGCCCCACCCCCGGAATGAGCGTGCCTGACGATCGGTTGCCGTCGATCGCGGGCCTGGCCACCATGGAGCACCCCCCCCCCCCCCCCCCCGCCCCCCGGAGTCGGCTCCTCCCCCCCCCAACCAGGACGGCCCCCGCAGCCAGAATACAAAGGTCCCGCCGGGTAGGACCATACGCGAACGACGCTGGGGGGGACTCGGAGGGCACTCGGCCCGCCAAGCACGGAGAATCACCGCGGGGGGGGCTTTCAACAGCCCCCGGCGACCGGGGAATCGACGGCCCGGCATCGTGGCGGGATTCGTGTGCCCCCCCCCGCCGATTCTCCGACCCGGTACGGGGTCGGAGAATCCCGCCCAACATTTTTCAAATTGCACGTTAAACCAAGGCCCCAGCTGCCCTCTCAGGAGAATGAAAGATCCCTACTCCAGTGCTATTTGAAGAAGTGTAGGGGAGTGCACACTGCTGTACAATATTTATCCATCAGTCAAACTCACAAGGCAGATTAGCTGATCATTGCCTCATTGCTGTTTGTGGGATCTTACTGGATACAAAGTGCCTGCCACATTTCCTATGTTACAACAGTGACTGCACTTCAAAGGGTTTTCACCAAAAATTCCTGTGTTTTTCTCTGCAATTCATGGCCCTATGGAGCACACGCCATACCCTACAAACTGACGACAGCGCCACCTCTCGTCTGTACATCTCCTGGCTGACAGCAAACAACACCAATGGCAAACGGTATCTGACCCGAGTGATGAAGTCCCAGGTTTGAACCTGCCACGGAAAATCTGAAAAATTCTCAACCACTTGAGGACAGCCCAGGGAAGGTTTGACCACTTGCTCCACAATCAGAAGGGGCAGAATTCTCCCACAATGAGGCTAAGGGCGCGGTTTTCTGGAAAAAGTTCAAAGTGTGTTAGCGAGTGGGAACTGCCGCGAGCTTCCCGGCGCTCCGCCTGGGGAGGCCAGCAACCCTATTCAACGTTAATAGGTTCACTTAACGAGGCGCCACGGGATTCTCGCCGCAAATGAAGGCTTGCCACCGATTCGCCGGCACTGCTCGCGCCCGCGCCCCCGCTAACAAGGTCGAGCAGCACTTAAGCAGCACGTGCTCAGCCCACACCAGCCAGTTCGCAACAATGGCGCACAGGAGACCGGCCCCAGGAGGCCCGTAGACGCAGTGAAGGCCAGCAAGGATGTCTTGTTCCCCCGAGGGTCCTGGAGGGTGAGCCACAACGCAGCCAGTGCTGCCTGGGACGAGGTGACGGCGGCTGTGAATGCCGGGAGTGTGACCAGGACGACTGGCCTCGAGTGCAGGAAGAAGGTCAACGACCTACACCGGGAACACGAGTGAGTAGACATCAACGCCCACCACCCCCTCGACCCCCAAGCCCTCTCTGGCCCTACGCGAGCATCCACCCCCTAATTCTCCATGCGACCCCCAAATCTCCCTCCACCTGCCCTCCCCCTTCAACCCCCGACTCTTCCAATCCAACCTTGCCCCTTCCCACCACTGTGAACCGCGCGTGTGGCTAATGATGCCCTCTCTGTTTCTTCTCAGGAAAAGCTCTTCCACAATCGGCGGAAGAAGGCCCAGACTGGTGGAGGCGTGCCAGACATAGGAATCCTCACCTCCTTCGAGGAGCGTGCCCTGGAGGTGACTGATGTGGCCGAGGACAGAGTGGTTACTAATGCAGCGTCTGGCGGAGGCTGCAGAGGTGAGGAACCATCGGGCTCCACCGGATGACCTGTCAAATGTGAGTTCTTATTGCCATACTGACGGAACCACCCCTCCCACTGACCACATGTCCATTCACCCGTAGGTCCTCCAGCCAACGGCGCCGGCCCATCCAGGGTGGCACCATCTCCTACCTTGCAGGAGAACGCCTCAGAGGGCGGCATGCTAGCACACTGGTTAGCACTGTTGTTTCACAGCTCTGGGGTCCCAGGTTCGATTCCCGGCTTGGGTCACTGTCTGTGTGGAGTCTGCACGTTCTCCCCGTTTCTGCGTGGGTTTCCTCCGGGTACTCCAGCTTCCTCCCACAGAAGTGCCAAAAGACGTGCTGTAAGGTAATTTGGATGTTCTGAATTCTCCATCAGTGTACTCGAACAGGCGCCGTCACAGTAACTTCATTGCAGTGTTAATGTAAGCCTACTTGTAACAATAAAGATTAATTTTTTAAAAAGAGAGCTCCGAGGATGCCACCATAATAGTCGCGTCACAGCTGCCATCCCCACCCTCCTCCAGCGCAGGTACACACACCTCGGTGGGAAATGTTAGTGGTCAAGCTTCTGGGTCACAACCACACAGCTGATGATGCACATCAGGTGGAGGCATGAATGTGAAATGAATGAAACTGAAAATCGCTTATTGTCACAAGTAGGCTTCAAATGAAGTTACTGTGAAAAGCCCCTAGTCGCCACATTCCGGCGCCTGTTCGGGGAGGCTGGTGCGGGAATTGAACCGTGCTGCTGGCCTGCCTTGGTCTGCTATCAAAGCCAGCGATTTAGCCCTGTGCTAAACAGCCCCACACTGAATGTCCAGGCGAGGAGGCAAGAATGCCCAGTCAGAGGTCTGCTAGATCACAGGACCTGTGGAGGTCATTCGGAGCTGATAGAGACATTAGGGTGCAGCTGCGACATTCAGAGGGAGATGTCAACATCACTCCATCAGATCCACAGCCCAGAGGAGTCCCAGAGGCTACGGGTGCAGGAGCTGTTATCAGCAATGCGTGGCATCGAGGCCAACACTGCTAGGGTGGCGACCGCAGTGCAGAGCCTGCTGCGCGACGTTGGCACCATGAGTCAAGGCGGCCAAGGTGTCACGCAGTTGGTGACGGCCATGCCTGGATTCCCCCAACTGGGGGAACAGTTCCGATTGCGACTCTATGGCCATGCAAGTCCAGAAAATGAACGTCTGCCCTGGAAGATCCATTCCTGGCGTCATCTCAACTGCTCACGCTGCATCAGCTAAAACCATCAAAAGGATTGTTAATCTTAACATCAAACAATAACTGCTTCCCCAGCCAAAGGGACTTTAAAAAAAAGTGGATGAAAGAAACTCTGGTTCAGGAACGTCAGTAGAACTGAACGATTATGCCACTGTGTCCTGCAAACAGCTCACGGGGAAGCTCATGTATGTGCTATTTATGGCCACCAATCAGTTTTTGTGAGCTATTAACTGCCACTGAAACAGGAAATAGCCCTGAGACTGCGGACACAGAATTCAGATTAAGTACAGTGGGATTAGAATTTACACCGTGACTGGATGGTAAATCCCCTTATACCCACACTGAATGCTGATTTTTATATTTGTCATTCAACATGCCTTTACACAAAGTCTCTGTTCACTGTTGCTAAGAATAACTGTCAATTTGAACTGAGCCTCTGCTGCCTATTTATCTGGTGTGCAGTTTGCATGAACATAATGCTGAGTAGACGAAAGAGGAGGTTTCTCGGGGAAATGAAACAGAGAGGATTCCTGTATTTTTCCTCCACAATTTACGGCTCATGAATCAGGGGCGAGATTCTCCGACCCCCCCGCCGGGTCGGAGAATCGCCGGGGGCCGGCGTGAATCCCGCCCCCGCCGGTTGCCAAATTTTCCGCCACCGGATATTCGGCGGGGGTGGGAATCGCGCCGCGCCGGTTGGCGGGCCCCACCCCCCGCGATTCTCCGGCCCGGATGGGCCGAACTCCCGCTGCTAGGATGCCTGTCCCGCCGGCGTGGATTAAACCACCTGCCTTACCGGCGGGACAAGGCGGTGCGGGCGGGCTCCGGGGTCCTGGGGGGGGCGCGGGGCGATCTGGCCCGGGGGGTGCCCCCACGGTGGCCTGGGGCGAAATTCTCCGGTATCGGCGCGATGTCCGCCGACCGGCGCCCAAAACGGCGCAAATCAGTCGGGCATCACGCCGCCCCAAAGGTGCGGAATCCTCCGCATCTTGGGGGGGCCGAGCCCCAACCTTAAGGGGCTAGGCCCGCGCCGGACTAATTTCCGCCCCGCCAGCTGGCGGAAAAGGCCTTTGGTGCCCCGCCAGCTGGCGCGGAAATGACATCTCCGGGCAGCTCATGCGCGGGAGCGTTAGCAGCCGCTCACGGCATCCCTGCGCATGCGCTGTGGAGGGAGTCTCTTCCGCCTCCGCCATGGTGGAGACCGTGGCGAAGGCGGAAGGAAAAGACTGCCCCCACGGCACAGGCCCGCCCGCCACCTAGCCTTCACATTGTTAGGGTTGTGGGGGTGAGACCCACGCATATAAGGTGAGAATGTGCAACCTCCACACGGACAGAGACCCGGGACCGGGATTGAACCCGGATCCTCAGCAGCATGAGGCAGCAGTGCCAACCACTCTACCGCTCTACTCCCATCTTACAGAATTTCTTAGAGCCTAGAATAGTTCCCAAGAATTAGAGGATAGCAACATAACTTTGTCATTCAAGAGAGGAAGAACAGGAAAATTTATAGACCAGTTAACTAAACATCAATAGCAGGGAAAGTTCTGGAATCTATTCTGAGGGATGGGGTTAAAGGGCAGTTAGAAAATCATAATGATTAATCAGAGCCGATCATGGTTTTCTGAAAGGGAAACCGTAGGCGGGATTCTCTGCTGTCTGGCGCTGATATTGTAACCGGCGATCGGGCGGAGAATCCCTTCCGATTCCCACATCTGGGACAATGCCGGATTGACGCCTGTTTTCGAGTTTGAAATGACGTCATCGCGTTGCGCGCCGCATGGCGTTAAAACGGCATTGCCGCATCATCGGAAGGACCTCCCGTGATGCTCCGCCCCTGATGGGCCGAGTTCCCAACTGTGCGGTTGACGTGTGGTCCGAGTGGTCGGGAACCCGGCGTGGTGGCTGCGGGTTGTGTCCAGCGCTGCCACACTCGGCCACAATCCATGCTGCTGGCCAGGCGGGGCTTCCACAAAGGCTGGGAGGACTGGGGGGGAGGGGAGGGGGGAAGAGTGGCCAGGGGTTAACCAGTGGGATTGCATCGGGTCCGTGCACGGCCGGCACCATGGTGTATGGCGCAACTGCTACAGGTCGTCGCCGTGCTTATGCGTGTCCACGGACCCGGCCATTCTCCAGACATTTTTGGCGCGGGAGCCGGGAGTTTCACCAAGTCCCAGAACCGGTGAGGGTTTGGTGCCGATTTTGTCATCATAAAACGTCCGCGAATTCTCCGTTTCAGCCGGCACTTAGCCACTGAAACAGAGAATCCAGCCCCATGTTCGACAATGTTTTGTTGAGGATGTAGCAAGGAGAATGGATAAGGGGAAACAAATGGATGTAGTATATATGGACTTTCAAAATGCATTCAATAAGGTACCTGTTAGGATCCCGAATGAGAACCCAACTATTTTCAATTTGTAAAATTGTGGGGAAATGTTGTACCGCACAATGATAACACTGACCCATCGGTATATTCTCCCGCTCGCAAAAGCATCAGGAACGAGAGGGCACAGATTTGAAATAATTTGCAAAAGAAGCAACCGTGATGTGAGGAAAACCTTTTCACACAGCGAGTAGTTTGGATCTGGAATGCACGGCCTGGAACTGAGGAAACCCACGCAGACACGGGGAGAAAGTGCAAACCCCACACAGTCACCCGAGGTCGGAGTCGATCCCGGGTCGCTGGCGCTGTGAGGCAGCGGTGCTAACCACTGTGCCACCGTGCCGCCAGGCGAAGTGGCTTGGGAGGGAATTCCAGAGGTTAGTGCCTGGGCCTCAGAAATTGCTTCTCTCGTGAAAAGATCAACAGTATATTTAGGTGACTGACTCAATACGAACTCAGGAGAATTGCTAAATGGTCACTGGTCAGGAGACGGCTCATTCTGGTCCAATTCCACAGCAGCCATGATCAGTCTGCCGCTGTGCTACAAGCTGAATATGACTGAGTTAAGGCAATGGGCAGCGAAGAGCAAGTTACTTCAGCCACAATACTATCGCACTGATATGAACTTTGCATCGCACCGTGTGCCTTGACAGTTTTGTATCTTTTTGGATTTATCAGATTGGAATTATTTAACCTGAGCACTTATAAGATGTGGGGGAAACAAAAGATAATTCTGAGCATGATGAGGGCAACAGCCTGTTGGTGAAGTAGGTGGAGCTGTGTGGCAGCGATTTCACATTGCAGATTGTGGAAGTCACGAGCATGTCCAATATATATCCACTTGGAACGTTACAGGTATTCTGATTCGGAATCTAAAACGGTGGAGTCGACAGTCCAAGCAGTAAGAAATGTTATTCTCAGACAATGTCAGTCCCCCTGCCCCCCCCCCCCCCCCCCGCCCACCCCTCCCCACCCCGCCCACCTAAAAACAAACCAGCGATGGAGTGTGAAACTCAGGCCCCATTCCTGCTGAGTTCCTCTCCCAGTGACTTCCTTCAGTTGCAGCGGGGCGAAGGCCAAGCCACAAAGCCCCTGGTTGATCCTCCAGCTTTATTTGGACAGGAAATCTATCCCCGTGCCAATTTAGGGCTCGCTCCACTGACCCGAAAACAAGCCCAGCTGCAAATTCAGCTCAGGGAGTGAGCAATATATAAACACAAGGCACTGTTTTCCTCTTACACTTTAAAATAGTTTTCTAACAGTTGACACTCTTGTGCCAAGGTAGATAAGGCAAAAACAGATTATATTTCAGTGAGAACGATGGGCACTTTACCAAACTAAGCAAACAAGGAATGGGATCTTAACTTTGTGCGACAGTGTGAAATGGGTGACAGAGAATCAACAGCCCATTTCTCATCCCTCCCCATTTTTATTTCATTGCAGTCAGCCCATTTGATTGGGACCCCATCCACCACCTGAAACATTCACCCCCTCACCCTGAGCACACAGTGACAGCAATGTGTACCAAACACAATATACACTGGAGCACCTCGCCAAGGCTCCTCACCCACGGTTTCCAACTCCTCTTACAACATAGAACAATCGAGCAGATGCATTTTTCCGCCACCAGCTTCATACTCCCTTCCTAGGGGTGCACATCACCAACAACCTGTCCTGGTCCATCCACATCGATGCTACGACCAAGAAAGCACAACAGAGCTTATACATCCTCAGGAAACTAGGGAAATTCAGCATGTCTACATTGACTCTTATCACTTTTTATAGGTGCGCCAGAGAGTGCATCCTATCTGGCTGTATCACAGCCTGGTATGGTAACTGCTCGGCCCAAGACCATAAGAAACTACAGAGAGTCGTGAACACAGCCCAGTCCATCACGCGAACCCGTCTCCCATCCATTGACTCTATCTACACCTCCCGCCTCCTGGGGAAAGCGGGCAACATAATCAAAGGCCCCTCCCACCCGGATTATTTTCTCTTCCAATTTCTTCGACCGGGCAGAAGATTCAAAAGTCTGAGAACACGCACTAACAGGTTCAAAAAGAGCTTCTTCCCCGCTGTTACCAGACTCCTGAATGACCCTCTTGTGGATTGAACTGATCTCTCCACGCATCTTCTCTACTGAGCAGTACTACACTCCGTATGCTTCACCCGATGCCTGTGACTATGTATTTATATATGTCCCATGTTTTTTCATGTATGGAACGATTTGACTGGGCTGTACGCGGAACAATACTTTTCACTGTACCTTGGTACACATGACAATATATCAAATCAAAGTTACCCACCGGGCAAGATAATACCACCTCCTCCCGCCCCCCCCCCCCCCCAGCATGTATTGCAGTGACGGAGGCAGCCCACCATCGGCGGGCACTGGGACCTTCCAGTCCTGCCGCTGTCCACATGGTTTCCCATTGTTTGCACCCTCTATCACTGGCCTCTTCCATGTCAGGGAGTAGGTGCCAGTGGGATTGGAAGATCCTGTCAGTGGGAATGGCTGGAAAATGCCACCGACGATCCTATCTTGTAAATATGTCGCCGTCGCTTCACTGTCGCTGGATCAAATTCCTGGAACTCCCTTCCTAACAGCAGAGTAGGTGTACCTACACCACATGGACTGCCGTGGATCAAGATGGCAGCTCACTATCACCTTCTCAAGGGCAATGAGGGATGGATTGCAATTTATTTTCCTAAAATATATCTTATTCCTTAAATCGCTAAAAACTTATCTCAAATCAGAGGTTATGGAAATTGCAATAAAATTCAACTTTTCCAAGGTGCATAAATACAATTGATATTTACTATATGGCAGCAGGCCTTGGACTGTGGCCTTTCCCCATTGTACCATGACAGCGGCTGCCCCAAGCTTGAGTGCATCCCTCAGTACATACGCCTGGACCTTGGACTGTGCCAGTCTGCAAATCATAGTCATGGCCAACTGTTTGCACTGGAAGACCAACAAGTCTCAAGCAGACCAAAGAGGGTCTTTCACTAAGTTGATGATCCTCCAGCAGCAGTTGATGTTTGACCACAGAGTCCTGCATCGCAGAGCTGCTCTGGTGAACTTCAACAAAAACCTTTCCAAACGACATCTTTCCAGACCTTCTTTACAAAGGCACATTCCAGATGGAGATGTGCGATGGTCTCTTTCCCACTGCAGCTGCTTCAAGGGAAGCATGCAATTAGCGCTGAGATTCTGCGTTCGTATGAAGGACCTGACCCCGAGTGCCCTACCCACCACGAGCCAAGCTATGTTTTCTCGCTAGTTTGAAAGTTCTTCCAATGTGACATTCTGCCAAATGATTTTGACAGTCTCCTTTCCCCGCAGGGTCTTGAGAACGCTGTGTGTGGACCACTGCCTGCTGAACTTATGGTCAATGTAGCATTTCCACACAAAATGCTGGTGCGGTCCACGGAACGGTGCAGGGGGATCCAGCCCTGCGGGGGGGGGGCCCACGGTGGCCTGGCCCGCGATCGGGGCCCACCAATCTGCGGGCGGGCCTGTGCCGTGGGGGAACTCCTTCCTTCCGCACCGGCCTCTGTCGCCTCTGTCGGGCTCCGCCATGGCCGATGCGGCAAAAACACCCCCCTGCGCATGCGCCAGAACACGCCGGCCAGTCTGCGCATGCGTGGGACCACGCCGCCAGTTCTGCACATGCGGGGAACCAAGCAGGCCCTTTGGTGCCGGTTGGCGCAGCGCCAACCCCTCTGGTACCGGCCTAGTGCCCGGAAGTGCGGAGGATTCCGCAACTTCCGGTCGGTCCGACGCCGGAGTGGTTCGCGCCGCTTTTTACTCCGGCGTCGGGCCATTGCCGGGATTCGGGAAAATCCCGCTTTATATGTTTCAATAAGTTCACCTCTCAATCTTCTGAACTCTAATGGATACAAGTCCAGCTTGTGCAACTTCCCCTTGTAAAATAACCCTCCCATCCCGGGTATCAATTGAGTGAACCTTCTCGCGTGAGGACTGTTTTAAGTTTTCCTTTTGGGAAGGAAGGAACAGGTTCATTGGGAGCTGGAGGGAAATGAATCGTGGGCAAACAATGCTTCCAGGCGTGGTGACACTTTAAACATTCGCTTCCTGTTTGGGAAGTCCAAAGATTTCAGCACAAGGCAGAACTAGAAAGCACCCGCACAGAATTCATGTAAATCCTTATTCCAATTACCTTCCAGACAGATGTCTTAATAACAGGTCAATTAATCTCCACACTCAGGAGCTTGACATACTACCGCCAGCAAAGCAATCAGTGTCACCTTTATCCAAAACTGCCGATTTAAATCTGCTCATTGCTATCAGTCGAAAGCAGATTCTGGTTTAATTTAAATATCATTACTATATCACTATCATACTCCTGGTAAAGCCCATGAAGCCAGAAGTTGACTTTGATTTGCTACAGGCATCCTTAGTATTAGACACATTGAGATCCATTTCCCATAGTTAGTAATAGCAACACTTCACATGATAAATGAAGCCCAAACTCTACTGTATTTACTAGGAGCTGGGAGAATGCCATACTCTGCATTCATGTGCAGGAATGTCATGCCAATGGTAAGTTTAAACATCCAACCTCACATTGTTAGCAATTCGAGCTGACACCCGCAATGAAACTGATATTCTTGGCCTCTAACATGCTCCTGAACAGGAATAATGAGTGCGTAACGTGTGGAGAATATCCGCCTTACTCGTCTCTACCAGGAAGATCTGAAAACCGGAAGTCGAATTCATAAAATGAAGACCTCGAGAAGCATCCCTTTTTAATTTTGCCGTCAATGTGATTTCCTCCCGTCACAATGTCGCGAAACGTGGGCGTATGACTGCTGGTGGGTTGAGTGTAATCTCAATGGACGCAAGCGATGGGAAGAAATGATTTAATGATGTGGACAAAGCTAAGGCTAAATGTAGATTCAGCCACCGGGTAGAAGCAGCAACCCGCCAATATCCGCGTTAGAGAGAGAGAGACAAAATCCAGAATGTCTTCACATCTTTGGCAGGTGTATAAAGGCGCGATGCTGATGGAAGCCCTTAGTTGGCACTATTCAAAGAAGAGCAGGGGAAACTCTGCCAAAGATGCGACCAAGACGTACCCCTCAACCAAAGTAACCTGTTCACTAACATCATTGCTGATTGAGGGATCTTGCTGTGTGCAAATGACCTGGCACCTTTCCCCCAGTTAGTTACGAATTATTTGTGCATCACTGAGAATGCATCATCGGCAGGTCAAGTAAATTTAACAGAGGGCAGAGAGACTTTCCATCAGGTTGACACAGAGCTGGCGAAAATCAATCAATCAATAAAGTGCTTTATAGCCCATATCAGAGAGCGGATAGGGTTCAAATCTCCTGATTTGTAGTCTGACCGGGGATGGGTACAATGAACACCTACCCTCACTTGTGGTCTACAGGAGATGATTCAACATGTAAGTTACTGACGACGCATCCGATCCATTGGCCATAAGTGTACTGAAAGAACATTAACATACGATCGGAGCAGACGCAGCCCATTCGTCCCCTCAGGCCTACTCCACCATTCAATAAGATCATGGCTGATTTCTTTATGTTGAGTTCCACAATCCACATCTATCCCACTAACCGTTTACATACACTGCGGTATTTTCACCCCCCACCCCCCCCTCCCAACCCCCACAGCATGTTTTGCAGAGGCGGCCCACCACTGGCCTGTGGTGGGATTTCCTAGTCCCGCCGCTGTCAATGCCACCCCCCCCCCCCCCCCCCCCCCGTTGACTTCAAGGAAGCATTTAACTTTTACTGGGACCATTTGGTTTCTGCTGGAACAAGTTGACAGGCAAACTGGAACCAGTTGGAATTAAGTGGAGCCAGTTGACATGCAACCTTTCCAACCGGACCAGACCCCAATTCATGTTAGAATACCGGATGAGAAACCTCAACAATTTGCAATTTGTAAAACTGTAAAGAAAGGATACGTCACGCCAGGAGTGATTCCACTGACAAATAGGGTTCTTTTAGGTTAAATCCAACTTTAATTTTGACACAGTATTCACCACATTAACACTGCAGAAATAGTCCGACAATTTACAGTTAAACAGTTCTTAAAATAAAAGGAAAAACTTAAACTTATGCTCTACACCTTCACTATAAATATTCCAACCAAGCAACCCCAATATAACTCAAATGCCACTTATACATAAAGTTCTCAAAACAGGTGTACTTGCTGTCCTCAGTGTAGACCTTTTGGAGAGAGAGAGAGAGACCCTTCAAGAGCGGATCCATTACACTTCTGTCTTGTCAGCCACTTCTGCTCAATCTAACAGCATTTGGAAAAACTGCAAACTACAGACAGACCTGACTCCTTCCATTCATTGCATCATCTGTATCCCATTAAGACGTCCCGTGACCTGCTCAGATAGGACTAAACACAATCCCACAAATTATCCATACTCCAGGGATCCATCCAAAATATAAATACTATTCCATTAGCCCTATATCTATCACCAAGTAAGTGACTGGGATGAATGATTACCTCACCCTTATGACACCTCAATTACAGCATTAGCAGACATGTAGTCTGGGTACCTGATAAAATACTATATATATAACCATTTCTTACATTTAGTCAAGAGACTGCCTGAATAAACGTACAAGGCCAAAAGGCATTAGCATGTCAGTATTCATTTTCACATCAATTTGCATTGTATTATAACGAGCACAATGATATTTATCTCCTCACCCCACGCATGTCAATGTGTTACACAGATACAAATTTACTAATGCTGTGCATTCTACCATTTCAATATTTTTCTGATTTTGAGGACAGCCACACACAAAAGGTCACATAATGGCGACAACATTACTTCAAAACCTTCTCACGGTAGGGAAAGCACCATAAGAACCTTTCTTATTTCTAAGCATGAAAAGAAGCCATGATAGGGTTAACTGTTGCCATTGTAAACATTGAATCATTATAAAAGTCAGGTGAGTAGGGTGAGGTTCAACTTACAGAAGTGGGATAACCTTCCGCAATCCTTGGTGGGCAGAGTCCAGACTGTTAAGATGGCAATTCTCCCAAGGTTTTTACTTCTGTTTCAATGTCTTCCTGTTTTTCTTGCTAAGTCTTTCTTTGCCAAGTTTAACAAGTTAATCACCTCTTCTATATGGGCGGGAGAATCCATTGGGTATTTCTTCAGAGGGACCGGCAGTCGGTGGGAGGGGGCGGGGGGGCTGGTGTTACCCAGTTTTCTTGCTTATTACTAGGCGGCAAATATTGAGAAGGTGCTGGGGAAATTGGGGGAGTCAGATTCGAGGTGGGGGCAGTTGGAGGCCGGTTCATGGAGGGGCTTACGGGCTTTGGTAATGGCTTTGCTTCCGCTCTCCCCAGCGAGGTATTCCTCGAACGCATTGGTGATCTTTACTTTCAGGATATGGAAGCAGTTTAGGCTGAGCGCCATGTCATTGTTGGCCCCTATCTGTGGTAACCATTTCTTTGTTGGCGTTCGGGTCTGGATGGAACATTCAAACTGTGGGAAGGAAAGGGTCTGGAGTATTTTGGGGATCTGTTCATGGAGGGCCAGTTTACTAGTTTGGAGGAGCGTTTGGCGAAATTTCAATAGTCAGGGGCGCACTTGTTCCGCTACTTCCGCGATATTTTCCGGAAGACCTGTCTTACATTTCCCTTAGCGCTGCAACCCTCCCTGTTGGGGAGAATCCTATTGCTGCCGGGGTCTGGGGGAGGGGGGGGGGCTCATTTAAAATATTCACGGGCACCTTATGTCAATGGAGGCTGTCTCGCTGGACCAGGTGAGGGTGAAGTGGGAGGGGGAGCTGGGAACTATTTTGCATGAGGATGTGTGGTGTGAGGCCCTTATTAGTGTGAACTCCACTTTTGCCTACCCGTGGCTCAGCCTGATTCAGCTTAAGGTGGTGCACAGGGCTCACCAAACGAAGACTAGGATGAGTAAGTTCTTAATGGGAGTGGAGGACAGGTGGGGGTGATGCTCTCACGGGCCTGTTAAACCCACAGGTTGTGGCCGTGTCCAAGGATGGTAAGCATTTGAATCTCCTTCCTCGGCGTCATGTCAGCGATTCGTAACGTTGATCTGGAGCCTTGGCTGTTGGTGGCCATTCCCGGGGTGTTGGGTTCGCCAGGGCTGCAGACCGGGTTGAAGGAGGATCATCGTTGATAGCGGAGTTCTGCTGGGATGGAGATCTTCCGCTCCGCCCAGTGCCTCGGCCTGGTTGGGTGACCTCATAGAATCTTTAGATCTGGAAAAGGTCAAGTACACCATTAGGGGGTCATTGGAGGGGTACTACCTGAGGTATCAGCCATTAATTTCCTTTAAAGAATTAACGACCATGAGCTGTTAATGGGGGAGTGGGTGGGGGCAATGGTTATTATTATTGGGTGTCGGTTATTTTTCTCTTTGTCGGGTGGGTGGTATTATATGTTTGGCTGTGTGGTTTTTTTCTGTATGATATTGTACCAAATTATATTAAAACATTTTTTTAGTAAAAATATTTTTTAAAAACAATGAATCATAACTCAGTGGCAAAATAATCAAAAAAGTCCTCTTTTATTAAATTTAAAAAAAAATGAATTTAGAGTATCCAATTCATTTTTTCCAATTAAGGGGCAATTTAGCGTGGCCAATCCACCTACCCTGCACATCTTTGGGTTGTGGGGGTGAAACCCACGCAGACACGGGGAGAATGTGCAAACTCCACACGGACAGTGACCCAGAGCCGGGATCGAACCTGGGACCTTGGCGCTGTGAGGCTGCAGTGCTAACCACTGCGCCACCGTGCTGCCATAAAATATGCCCTATTAACGTGAATAGGAACTGGCTCACATTCTCTGATATCCCATTTGGAATGGATAATGGCAAATAAAACCTACATGGACACCAATTAATCGTGTGCTCTGAATAAAGTGGCAGTTACACCCAGATGAAAACTGAAAGAAATGAACAAGTAAGGAAAAGCGGAAAGATACTTCCCAAATACCTTCCTGTGGGCCAACTACACTACTCTGAGTCTGCAGGACTGCATCCCTCCTACCCTTGCCAGTACGCAATGCCTCTCTCCCGCTCCTTCCCTATTTGTTCTAAACACCAGTAAAGCTTGTTGCTTGGTGTTCGGCATATTTTTGACACAAAAGTCCTTGCTGTGAGTGACAGAGGGGGAGAGACACGGTCAGAGAAATGGTGAGCAGAAAGAAGCGAAGAGTTTGGCAACTGGGAGGAGATGAGGAAGGAGCAGGTGACACGCGAATACCAGGGAGTGGGAGAGAGACTTCACGTAACAGGGAGTGGGACAGAGACGTCGAGGACCAGGGAATAGAAGAGAGACATCGTGTAACAGGGAGTGGGAGAGAGACATCGAGGAACAGGGAGTGGGAGAGAGACGTCGAGTAACAGGGAGTGGGAGAGAGATATCAGAGAACAGGGAATGGGAGAGAGATATTGAGTTATAGGGAGTGGGAGAGAGACATCGAGGAATGTGGAGTGGGAGAGAGACATCGAGGAACAGGGAGTGGGAGAGAGACATCGAGGAATGTGGAGTGGGAGAGAGACATCGAGGAACAGGGAATGGGAGAGAGCCATCGAGGAATGTGGAGTGGGAGAGAGATATTGAGGAACAGGGAATAGGAGAGAGACATCGAGTAATAGGGAATGGGAGAGAGACATCGAGTAACAGGGAATGGGAGAGAGACATCGAGGAACAGGGAATGGGAGAGAGACATCGAGGAACAGGGAATAGGAGAGAGACATCGAGTAACAGGGAATGGGAGAGAGACGTCGAGGAACAGGGAATGGGAGAGAGACATCGAGGAACAGGGAGTGGGAGAGAGACATCGAGGAACAGGGAGTGGGAGAGAGACATCGTGTTACAGGGAGTGGGAGAGAGACGTCGAGTAACAGGGAATGGGAGAGAGACATCGAGGAACTGGGAATGGGAGAGAGACATCGAGGAACAGGGAATGGGAGAGAGACATCGAGGAACAGGGTATGGGAGAGAGACGTTGAGTAACAGGGAATGGGAGAGAGACATTGAGGAACAGGGAATGGGAGAGAGACGTTGAGTAACAGGGAATGGGAGAGAGACATTGTGTAACAGGGAATGGGAGAGAGACATCGAGGAACAGGGAGTGGGAGAGAGACATCGAGGAACAGGGAATGGGAGAGAGACATCGAGGAACAGGGAATGGGAGAGAGACATCGAGGAACAGGGAATGGGAGAGAGACATCGAGTAACAGGGAATGGGAGAGAGACGTCGAGGAACAGGGAATGGGAGAGAGACATCGAGGAACAGGGAGTGGGAGAGAGACATCGAGGATTGTGGAGTGGGAGAGAGACATCGAGGAACAGGGAGTGGGAGAGAGACATCGAGGAATGTGGAGTGGGAGAGAGACATCGAGGAACAGGGAATGGGAGAGAGCCATCGAGGAATGTGGAGTGGGAGAGAGATATTGAGGAACAGGGAATGGGAGAGAGACATCGAGTAATAGGGAATGGGAGAGAGACATCGAGTAACAGGGAATGGGAGAGAGACATCGAGGAACAGGGAATGGGAGAGAGACATCGAGGAACAGGGAATAGGAGAGAGACATCGAGTAACAGGGAATGGGAGAGAGACGTCGAGGAACAGGGAATGGGAGAGAGACATCGAGGAACAGGGAGTGGGAGAGAGACATCGAGGAACAGGGAGTGGGAGAGAGACATCGTGTTACAGGGAGTGGGAGAGAGACGTCGAGTAACAGGGAATGGGAGAGAGACATCGAGGAACAGGGAGTGGGAGAGAGACATTGTGTAACAGGGAGTGGGAGAGAGACGTCGAGTAACAGGGAATGGGAGAGAGACATCGAGGAACAGGGAATGGGAGAGAGACATTGAGGAACAGGGAATGGGAGAGAGACATCGAGTAATAGGGAATGGGAGAGAGACATCGAGGAACAGGGAATGGGAGAGAGACATTGAGGAACAGGGAATGGGAGAGAGACGTTGAGTAACAGGGAATGGGAGAGAGACGTTGAGTAACAGGGAATGGGAGAGAGACATCGTGTAACAGGGAATGGGAGAGAGACATCGAGGAACAGGGAATGGGAGAGAGACATCGAGGAACAGGGAATGGGAGAGAGACATCGAGGAACAGGGAATAGGAGAGAGACATCGAGTAACAGGGAATGGGAGAGAGACGTCGAGGAACAGGGAATGGGAGAGAGACATCGAGGAACAGGGAGTGGGAGAGAGACATCGAGGAACAGGGAGTGGGAGAGAGACGTCGAGTAACAGGGAATGGGAGAGAGACATCGAGGAACAGGGAATGGGAGAGAGACATCGAGGAACAGGGAATGGGAGAGAGACATCGAGGAACAGGGTATGGGAGAGAGACGTTGAGTAACAGGGAATGGGAGAGAGACATTGAGGAACAGGGAATGGGAGAGAGACGTTGAGTAACAGGGAATGGGAGAGAGACATCGTGTAACAGGGAATGGGAGAGAGACATCGAGGAACAGGGAGTGGGAGATAGACATCGAGGAACAGGGAATGGGAGAGAGACATCGAGGAACAGGGAATGGGAGAGAGACATCGAGGAACAGGGAATGGGAGAGAGACATCGAGTAACAGGGAATGGGAGAGAGACATCGAGGAACAGGGAATGGGAGAGAGACGTTGAGTAACAGGGAATGGGAGAGAGACGTTGAGTAACAGGGAATGGGAGAGAGACATCGTGTAACAGGGAATGGGAGAGAGACATCGAGGAACAGGGAGTGGGAGAGAGACATCGTGGAACAGGGAATGGGAGAGAGACATCGAGGAACAGGGAATGGGAGAGAGACATCGAGTAACAGGGAATGGGAGAGAGACGTCGAGGAACAGGGAATGGGAGAGAGACATCGAGGAACAGGGAATGGGAGAGAGACGTCGAGGAACAGGGAATGGGAGAGAGACATCGAGGACCAGGGAATGGGAGAGAGACATTGTGTAACAGGGAATGGGAGAGAGACGTCGAGGAACAGGGAATGGGAGAGCGACATCGTGTAACAGGGAATGGGAGAGAGACGTCGAGGAACAGGGAATGGGAGAGAGACATCGAGGAACAGGGAATGGGAGAGAGACGTCGAGGACCAGGGAATGGGAGAGAGACGTCGAGTAATAGGGAATGGGAGAGAGACATCGAGGACCAGGGAATGGGAGAGAGACATCGAGGAACAGGGAATAGGAGAGAGACATCGAGGAACAGGGAGTGGGAGAGAGACGTCGAGGAACAGGGAGTGGGAGAGAGATATCAGAGAACAGGGAATGGGAGAGAGATATTGAGTTATAGGGAGTGGGAGAGAGACATCGAGGAATGTGGAGTGGGAGAGAGACATCGAGGAACAGGGAATGGGAGAGAGCCATCGAGGAATGTGGAGTGGGAGAGAGATATTGAGGAACAGGGAATGGGAGAGAGACATCGAGTAATAGGGAATGGGAGAGAGACATCGAGTAACAGGGAATGGGAGAGAGACATCGAGTAACAGGGAGTGGGAGAGAGATATCAGAGAACAGGGAATGGGAGAGAGATATTGAGTTATAGGGAGTGGGAGAGAGGCATCGAGGAATGTGGAGTGGGAGAGAGACATCGAGGAACAGGGAGTGGGAGAGAGACATCGAGGAATGTGGAGTGGGAGAGAGACATCGAGGAACAGGGAATGGGAGAGAGCCATCGAGGAATGTGGAGTGGGAGAAAGACATCGAGGAACAGGGAATGGGAGAGAGACATCGAGGAACAGGGAATGGGAGAGAGACATCATGTAACAGGGAATGGGAGAGAGACTTCGAGGACCAGGGAATGGGAGAGAGACATCGAGGAACAGGGAATGGGAGAGAGACATCGTGTAACAGGGAATGGGAGAGAGACATTGAGGAACAGGGAGTGGGAGACAGACATCGAGGAACAGGGAATGGGAGAGAGACATTGAGGAACAGGGAATGGGTGAGAGACATCGAGGAACAGGGAATAGGAGAGAGACATCGAGTAATAGGGAATGGGAGAGAGACATCGAGGACCAGGGAATGGGAGAAAGACATCGAGGAACAGGGAATGGGAGAGAGACATCGAGGAACAGGGAATGGGAGAGAGACATCATGTAACAGGGAATGGGAGAGAGACATCAAGGAACAGGGAGTGGGAGAGAGACGTCGAGGACCAGGGAATGGGAGAGAGACATCGAGGAACAGGGAATGGGAGAGAGACATCGTGTAACAGGGAATGGGAGAGAGACATTGAGGAACAGGGAGTGGGAGACAGACATCGAGGAACAGGGAATGGGAGAGAGACATTGAGGAGCAGGGAATGGGTGAGAGACATCGAGGAACAGGGAATAGGAGAGAGACGTCGAGTAACAGGGAGTGGGAGAGAATTCGAGGAACAGGGAATAGGAGAGAGACATTGACTAATAGGGAATGGGAGAGAGACATCGAGGAACAGGGAATAGGAGAGAGACATTGAGTAATAGGGAATGGGAGAGAGACATCGAGTAACAGGGAATGGGAGAGAGACATCGAGGAACAGGGAATGGGAGAGAGACATCGAGGAACAGGGAATGGGAGAGAGACATCGAGGAACAGGGAATAGGAGAGAGACATTGAGGAACAGGGAATGGGTGAGAGACATCGAGGAACAGGGAATGGGAGAGAGACATCGAGGAACAGGGAATGGGAGAGAGACATCCAGGAACAGGGAATAGGAGAGAGACATCGAGGAACAGGGAATGGGAGAGAGACATCGAGGAACAGGGAATGGGAGAGACACATCGAGGAACAGGGAATGGAAGAGAGAGACATCGAGTAACAGGGAATGGGAGAGAGACATCGAGTAACAGGGAATGGGAGCGAGACATCGAGGAACAGGGAATAGGAGAGAGACATTGAGGAACAGGGAATGGGTGAGAGACATCGAGGAACAGGGAATGGGAGAGAGACATCGAGGAACAGGGAATGGGAGAGAGACATCGTGTAACAGGGAATGGAAGAGAATTCGAGGAACAGGGAATAGGAGAGAGACATTGAGTAATAGGGAGTGGGAGAGAGACATCGAGGAACAGGCAATAGGAGAGAGACATCGAGGAATAGGGAATGGGAGAGAGACATTGCGTAACAGGGAATAGGAGAGAGACATCGAGGAACAGGGAATAGGAGAGAGACATTGAGGAACAGGGAATGGGAGAGACACATCGAGGAACAGGGAATGGGAGAGAGACATTGAGGAACAGGGAATGGGAGAGAGACATCGAGGAACAGGGAATGGGAGAGAGACATCATGTAACAGGGAATGGGAGAGAGACATCGAGGAACAGGGAATGGGAGAGAGACATTGTGTAACAGGGAATGGGAGAGAGACATCGTGTAACAGGGAATGGGAGAGAGACGTTGAGTAACAGGGAGTGGGAGAGAGACATCGAGGAACAGGGAATGGGAGAGAGACATCGAGGAACAGGGAATGGGAGAGGGATGTCGAGGACCAAGAAATAGGAGAGAGACATCGAGGACCAGGGAATGGGAGAGAGACATTGAGGAACAGGGAATGGGATAGAGACATCATGTAACAGGGAATGGGAGAGAGACATCGAGGAACAGGGAATGGGAGAGAGACATCGAGTAACAGGGAATAGGAGAGAGACATTAAGGAACAGGGAATGGGAGAGAGACATCCAGTAAAAGGGAATGGGAGAGAGACATCGAGAAACAGGGAATAGGAGAGAGACATCGAGGACCAGGGAATAGGAGAGAGACATCGAGGAACAGGGAATAGGAGAGAGACATCGAGTAACAGGGAGTGGGAGAGAGACATCGAGGAACAGGGAATGGGAGAGAGACATCGAGGACCAGGGAATGGGAGAGAGACGTCGAGGAACAGGGAATGGGAGAGAGACATCGAGGAACAGGGAATGGGAGAGAGACATCGAGGAACAGGGAGTGGGAGAGAGACATCATGTAACAGGGAATGGGAGAGAGACATTGTGTAACAGGGAATGGGAGAGAGACATCGAGGAACAGGGAATGGGAGAGAGACATCGTGTAACTGAGAGTGGGAGAGAGACGTCGAGGAACAGGGAATGGGAGAGAGACATCGAGTAACAGGGAGTGGGAGAGAGATGTTGAGTAACAGGGAATGAGAGAGAGACATCGAGGAACAGGGAATGGGAGAGAGACATCGAGGAACAGGGAATGGGAGAGAGACATCGTGTAACAGGGAGTGGGAGAGAGACATCGAGGAACAGGGAATGGGAGTGAGACGTCGAGGACCAGGGAATAGGAGAGAGACATCAAGTAACAGGGAATGGGAGAGAGACATCGAGGACCAGGGAATAGGAGAGAGACGTTGAGTAACAGGGAATGGGAGAGAGACGTCGAGGACGAGGGAATAGGAGAGAGACATCGAGGACCAGGGAATAGGAGAGAGGCATCGAGGACCAGGGAATAGGAGAGAGACGTTGAGTAACAGGGAATGGGAGAGAGACATCGAGGAACAGGGAGTGGGAGAGAGACATCGAGGAACAGGGAATGGGAGAGAGACGTTGCGTACTGGTGAGTGGGAGAGAGATGTCGTGTAACAGGGAATGGGAGAGAGACATCGAGGAACAGGGAATGGGAGAGAGACGTCGAGGACCAGGGAATAGGAGAGAGACATCGAGGAACAGGGAATGGGAGAGAGACATCGTGTAACAGGGAATGGGGGAGAGACATCGAGGACCAGGGAATGGGAGAGAGACGTCAAGGACCAGGGAATAGGAGAGAGACGTCGAGGACCAGGGAATAGGAGAGAGACAGCGAGGACCGGGGAATGGGAGAGAGACGTCGAGGACCAGGGAATAGGAGAGAGACGTCGAGGACCAGGGAATAGGAGAGAGACGTTGAGTAACAGGGAATGGGAGAGAGACATCATGTAACAGGGAATGGGAGAGAGACATCGAGTAACAGGGAATGGGAGAGAGACATCGTGTAACAGGGAATGGGAGAGAGACATCGAGGAACAGGGAATGGGAGAGAGACATCGAGGAACAGGGAATGGGAGAGACATCGTGTAACAGGGAATGGGAGAGAGACATCGTGTAACAGGGAATGGGAGAGAGACATCGAGGAACAGGGAATGGGAGAAAGACATCGAGGAACAGGGAATGGGAGAGAGACGTCGAGGAACAGGGAATGGGAGAAAGACATCGAGGAACAGGGAATGGGAGAGAGACATCGTGTAACTGAGAGTGAGAGAAAGACATCGTGTAACAGGGAATGGGAGAGAGACGTCGAGGAACAGGGAATGGGAGAGAGACATTGTGTAACAGGGAATGGGAGAGAGACGTCGAGGAACAGGGAATGGGAGAGAGACATTGTGTAACAGGGAATGGGAGAGAGACATCGAGGAACAGGGAATGGGAGTGAGACGTCGAGGAACAGGGAATGGGAGAGAGACATCGTGTAACAGGGAATGGGAGAGAGACATTGTGTAACTGAGAGTGGGAGAAAGACATCGAGGAACAGGGAATGGGAGAGAGACATCGAGGAACAGGGAATGGGAGAGAGACATCGTGTAACAGGGAATGGGAGAGCGACGTCGTGTAACAGAGTATGCGAGGGAGACATTGTGTGACAGGACATGGGAGAGAGACATTGTGTAATAGAGAGTGGGAGAGAGACGTCGAGAACCGGAGACTGGGAGAGAGACGCCGAGAACCGGCGAGTGAGAGAGAGACGTCGAGATCTGGAGAGCAAAAGACACATCAAAAGCTGGGGAGCAAAGAAAAGACATTGAGTACTAAAGAGTGAACGAGAGAAAAGGAGAACAAGAGAAAGAGATGTTGAGAATTGGAGAGAGACTTTGAGAACCAGAGAGCACGAGAGAAATATCAGGAAATGGAGAGCGAGAGAGAGTTGTCAAGAAGCAGAGAGTGAGAGAGAAACATCGGGGACTAGAGAGTGGGAGAAAGGCGTTGAGTACCGGAGAGTGGGAGAGACGTCGAGTACCGAGAGTGGGAGAAAGACGTCGAGTACTGGCGAGCGGGAGAGAGACATCGCGAACCTGAGAGAGGGAGAGAGACATTGAGTACCGGAGAGAGGGAGAGAGACGTTGAATAATAGGGAACGGGAGTGGGACAAACGCATCAGAGTGCAACAGAGGACGTCAAGAACCAGAGAAGCAGAAAGAAATGTTGAGAATGGTAGAGCGCGAGAGAGTCACGAATGGGTCAGAGACGCCAAGGATCCGCGAGAGAGAGACATTGAAAATCAAAGAGTGAGAGACAGATGTAGACAATCGCGAGAGTGACAGATTGAGAATGTGAGAGTGAGAGAGAGACGTTGAGAGACGGAGAGCGAGAGAGAGACATCGAGTACCGGAGAGCGGGAGGGAGACGTCGAGAGACGGAGAGCGAGAAAGAGACTTCGAGAATAGGAGAGTGAGAGAGAGACGTCGAGAATAGGTGAGAGAGAGAGAGAGCGAGAGATGTTGAGCGTAGGAGAGAGATAGAGAGAGAGAGAGATGTTGTGAATTGGAGAGTGAGAGAGAGACGTCGAAAAGAGAAGAGTTAATGAGAGATGACGAAAACTGAAGAATGAGAGAGAGCAACGTTAAGAAACAGAGTGGGAGATAGACGTCGCAATGGTAGAGAGAGACTTCGAGTACCGGTGAGCGAGAGAGAGACGTTGAGAATAGGAGGGTGAGAGAGAGAGACGTCAGAATAGGGGAGTGAGAGAGAGAGACGTCGAGTACCGGAGAGTGAGAGAGAGACGTCAAGTACCGGAGAGCGAGAGAGAGTGAAGTCGGGAAGAGGAGAGTGAGAGAGAGACGTCGAGGACCGGAGAGTGAGAGAGAGATGTCGAAAATAGGAGAGCGAGAGAGAGACGTCAAAATGGGAGAGTGAGAGAAAGCCATCGAGTATGGGAGAGCGAGAGAGAGACGTTGAGTAACGGAGAGCGGGAGAGAGTCGTCGAGTCCTGACGTGCGGGAGAGTGAGAGAGAGACGTCGCGAATTGGAGAACGAGATATAGACGTCGAGAACTGGAGAGTGAGAGAGAGACATTGAGAACCACAGACCGAGTGAGTGACATCGAGAACCGGAGAGTGAGAGAGAGAGACGTTGAAAACCGGAGAATGAGAAAGAGACTTTGAGAAACGGAGAGTGAGAGAGAGATGTTGAGAAGTGGAGAGTGAGAGAGAGATGTGGAGAGCTGGAGAGTGAGAGAGAGACGTAGAGAATCGGAGAGTGAGAGAGAGACATCGAAAACCGGAGAGTGAGAAAGAGACGTCGTGAAGCAGAGAGGGGGAGAGAGAGAGACGTCAAGAAACGGAGAGGGACAGAGAGAGACGTCGAGAACCGGAGAGGGAGAGAGAGAGACACAGAGTACTGAAGAGAGGGAGTGAAATATCGGGAAGCGGAGAGCGAGACAGACGTCACGAACCGGAGAGTGAGAGGGAGAGACATCAAGAACCGGAGAGCTTGAGAGAGACATTGAGTACCGGAGAGTAAGAGAGAGAGGCGACAGTAACTGGAGGGTGAAGAGAGACGTTGAGAATAGGAGAGCGAATGAGACATGTTGAGAAGCAGAGAGGGAGAGAGAGACATCGAGAATCGGAGAGTGAGAGAAAGACATCGAGAATCGAAACGCGAGAGAGAGACGTCGAGATCTGGAGAGCAAAAGAAACATCAAAAGCTGGGGAGCAAAGAAAAGACATTGAGTACTAGAGAGTGAACGAGAGAAAAGGAGAACAAGAGAAAGAGATGTTGAGAATTGGAGACAGACTTTGAGAACCAGAGAGCACGAGAGAAATGTCAGGAAATGGAGAGCGAGAGAGAGTTGTCAAGAAGCAGAGAGCGCGAGAGAAACATCGGGGACTAGAGAGTGGGAGAAAGGCGTTCAGTACCGGAGAGAAGGAGAGACGTCGAGTACCGAGAGTGGGAGAAAGACGTTGAGTACTGGCAAGCGGGAGAGAGACGTCGAGAACCTGAGAGCGGGAGAGAGACATCGAGAACCTGAGAGCGGGAGAGAGACGTCGAGTACCGGAGAGAGGGAGAGAGACGTTGAATACTCGGGAACGGGAGAGGGACAAAAGAATCAGCGAGCAACAGAAGACGTCAAGAACCAGAGAAGCAGAAAGAAATGTTGAGAATGGGAGAGCGTGAGAGAGTCACAAATGGGTCGGAGACGTCAAGGATCTGCGAGAGAGAGACATTGAAAATCAAAGAGTGAGAGACAGATGTCGACAATCGCGAGAGAGACAGATTGAGAATGGGAGAGTGAGAGAGAGACGTCGAGAGACGGAGAGCGAGAGAGAGACATCGAGTACCGGAAAGCGAGAGGGAGACGTCGAGAGACGGAGAGCGAGAGAGAGAGACATCAGAATGGGAGAGTGAGAGAGAGAGACGTCGAGTGCCGGAGAGTGAGAGAGTGACGTCGAGAATAGGAGAATGAGAGTGAGACGTCGAGAATAGGGGAGAGAGAGCGAGAGAGCGATGTTGAGAGTAGGAGAGAGATAGAGAGAGAGAGAGATGTTGTGAATTGGAGAGTGAGAGAGAGACGTCGAAAAATGAAGAGTTAATGAGAGACGACGAAAACTGAAGAATGAGAGAGAGCAACGTTGAGAAACAGAGTGGGAGATAGACGTCGGAATGGGAGAGTGAGAGAGAGAGACTTCGAGTACCGGTGAGTGGGAGAGAGACGTCGAGAATAGGAGGGTGAGAGAGAGACGTCAGAGTGGAAGAGTGAGAGAGAGAGACGTCGATACCGGAGAGTGAGAGAGAGACGTCAGAATGGGAGAGTGAGAGAGAAAGAGACGTTGAGTACCGGAGAGCGAGAGAGAGACGGCGAGAACCGGAGAGCGAGAGAGAGATATCGAGTACCGGAGAGCGGGAGAGAGACGGCGAGAACCGGAGAGCGAGAGAGAGATATCGAGTACCGGAGAGCGGGAGAGAGACGTCGAGAACCAGAGAGAGGGAGAGAGACGTCGAGTTCCGGAGAGCGGGAAAGAGATATCGAGTACTGGAGAGAGGCAGAGAGACATGGAGAACCAGAGAGAGTGAGAGAGACGTCGAGTTCCAGAGAGCGGGAGCGAGACGTCGAATACCGGAAAGCGAGAGGGCGACGTCGAGTAACGGAGAGCGAGAGAGAGACGTCGAGTACCGGAGAGCGGGAGAGAGAGACATGGAGAACCAGAGAGCGGGAGAGAGACATGGAAAACCGGAGAGAGGGAGAGAGACGAGAGCGGGAGAGAGACACCGAGTACCGGAGAGCGGGAGAGAGATGTCGAGTACCGGAGAGCGGGAGAGAGACGACGAGTACTGGAGAGCGGGAGAGAGACGTCGAGTACCGGAGAGCGGGAGAGAGACGTTGAGTACCGGAGAGCGTGCGAGAGACATCGAGAACCAGAGAGAGGGAGAGAGACGTCGAGTTCCGGAGAGCGGGATAGAGACGTCGAGTTCTGGAGAGCGAGACAGAGACATTGAGTACTGGAGAGCGGGAGAGAGGCATCGGGAACTAGAGAGAGGGAGAGAGACGTCGAGTACCGGAGAGAGAGAGAGAGACGTCAAGTACTGGAGAGCGGGAGAGAGACATCGAGTACCGGAGAGCGGGAGAGAGACGTCGAGTGCCGGAGAGCGGGAGAGAGACGTCAAGTACCGGAGAGCGAGAGAGAGACGTCAAGTACCGGAGAGCGGGAGAGAGACCTTGAGTACCCAAGAGCGGGAGAGAGACGTTGAATACCAGAGAGCGGGAGAGAGACATCGAGTACCGGAGAGCGGGAGAAAGACGTCGAGTACCGGAGAGCGAGAGAGAGACGTCAAGTACTGGAGAGTGGGAGAGAGACGTCGAGTACTGGAGAGCGGGAGAGAGACATCGAGTACCGGACAGCGAGAGAGAGAGGTCAAGTACCAGAGAGCGGGAGAGAGACGTCGAGATCTGGAGAGCAAAAGAAAGATCAAAAGCTGGGGAGCAAAGAAAAGACATTGAGCAAAGAGAGACGTTGAATACTAGGGAACGGGAGAGGGACAAAAGAATCAGAGAGCAACAGAGGACGTCAAGAACCAGAGAAGCAGAAAGAAATGTTGAGAATGTGAGAGCGTGAGAGAGTCACAAATGGGTCGGAGACGCCAAGGATCCGCGAGAGAGAGACATTGATAATCAAAGAGTGAGAGACAGATGTCGACAATCGCGAGAGAGACAGATTGAGAATGGGAGAGTGAGAGAGAGACGTCGAGAGACGGAGAGCGAGAGGGAGAGAGACACCGAGTACTGAAGAGAGGGAGTGACATATCGAGAACCGGAGAGCGAGACAGACGTCGCAAACCGGAGAGCAAGACGGACGTCACAAACCGGAGAGTTAGAGAGACATCGCGAACCGGAGAGTGAGAGGGAGAGACATCAAGATCCCGAGAGTTTGAGAGAGACATTGAGTACCGGAGAGTAAGAGAGAGAGGCGACAGTAACTGGAGAGTGAAGAGAGACGTTGAGAATAGGAGAGCAAATGAGAGATGTTGAGAAGCAGAGAGGGAGAGAGAGACGTTGAGAACCAGAGAGTGAGAGAAAGACATCAAGAATCGGAGAGCGAGAGAGAGACGTCGAGAACCGGTGACTGGGAGGGAGACGTCGAGAACCGAAGAGTGGGAGAGAGACGTCGAGAACCGGAGAGTGGGAGAGAGACATCGAGATCTGGAGAGCAAAAGAAACATCAAAAGCTGGGGAGCAAAGAAAAGACATTGAGTACTAGAGAGTGAACGAGAGAAAAGGAGAACAAGAGAAAGAGATGTTGAGAATTGGAGACAGACTTTGAGAACCAGAGAGCATGAGAGAAATGTCAGGAAATGGAGATCGAGAGAGAGTTGTCAAGAAGCAGAGAGCGCGAGAGAAACATCGGGGACTAGAGAGTGGGAGAAAGGCGTTCAGTACCGGAGAGTGGGAGAGACGTCGAGTACCAAGAGTGGGAGAAAGACGTTGAGTACTGGCAAGTGGGAGAGAGACGTCGAGAACCTGAGAGCGGGAGAGAGACATCGAGAACCTGAGAGCGGGAGAGAGACGTCGAGTACCGGAGAGAGGGAGAGAGACGTCGAATACTCGGGAACGGGAGAGGGACAAAAGAATCAGCGAGCAACAGAAGACATCAAGAACCAGAGAAGCAGAAAGAAATGTTGAGAATGGGAGAGCGTGAGAGAGTCACAAATGGGTCGGAGACGTCAAGGATCTGCGAGAGAGAGACATTGAAAATCAAAGAGTGAGAGACAGATGTCGACAATCGCGAGAGAGACAGATTGAGAATGGGAGAGTGAGAGAGAGACGTCGAGAGTCGGAGAGCGAGAGAGAGACATCGAGTACCGGAAAGCGAGAGAGCGACGTCGAGAGACGGAGAGCGAGAGAGAGAGACATCAGAATGGGAGAGTGAGAGAGAGAGAGACGTCGAGTACCGGAGAGTGAGAGAGTGACGTCGAGAATAGGAGAATGAGAGTGAGACGTCGAGAATAGGGGAGAGAGAGCGAGAGAGCGATGTTGAGAGTAGGAGAGAGATAGAGAGAGAGAGAGATGTTGTGAATTGGAGAGTGAGAGAGAGACGTCGAAAAATGAAGAGTTAATGAGAGACGACGAAAACTGAAGAATGAGAGAGAGCAACGTTGAGAAACAGAGTGGGAGATAGACGTCGGAATGGGAGAGTGAGAGAGAGAGACTTCGAGTACCGGTGAATGGGAGAGAGACGTCGAGAATAGGAGGGTGAGAGAGAGACGTCAGAGTGGAAGAGTGAGAGAGAGAGACGTCGATACCGGAGAGTGAGAGAGAGACGTCAGAATGGGAGAGTGAGAGAGAAAGAGACGTTGAGTACCGGAGAGCGAGAGAGAGACGACGAGAACCGGAGAGCGAGAGAGAGATATCGAGTACCGGAGAGCGGGAGAGATACGGCGAGAACCGGAGAGCGAGAGAGAGATATCGAGTACCGGAGAGCGGGAGAGAGACGCCAAGAACCGGAGAGCGAGAGAGAGATATCGAGTACCGGATAGCGGGAGAGAGACGTCGAGATCCAGAGAGAGGGAGAGAGACGTCGAGTTCCGGAGAGCGGGAAAGAGATATCGAGTACTGGAGAGAGGCAGAGAGACATGGAGAACCAGAGAGAGTGAGAGAGACGTCGAGTTCCAGAGAGCGGGAGCGAGACGTCGAGTACCGGAAAGTGAGAGGGCGACGTCGAGTAACGGAGAGCGAGAGAGAGACGTCGAGTACCGGAGAGCGGGAGAGAGACATGGAGAACCGGAGAGCGGGAGAGAGACATGGAGAACCGGAGAGAGGGAGAGAGACGAGAGCGGGAGAGAGACGTCGAGTACCGGAGAGCGGGAGAGAGACGTTGAGTACCGGAGAGCGGGCGAGAGACATCGAAAACCAGAGAGAGGGAGAGAGACGTCGAGTTCCGGAGAGCGGGATAGAGACGTCGAGTTCCGGAGAGCGGGACAGAGACATTGAGTACTGGAGAGTGGGAGAGAGGCATCGGGAACTGGAGAGAGGGAGAGAGACGTCGAGTACCGGAGAGAGAGAGAGAGACGTCAAGTACTGGAGAGCGGGAGAGAGACATCGAGTACCGGAGAGCGGGAGAGAGACGTCGAGTACCGGAGAGCGGGAGAGAGACGTCAAGTACCGGAGAGCGAGAGAGAGACGTCAAGTACCGGAGAGCGGGAGAGAGACCTTGAGTACCCAAGAGCGGGAGAGAGACGTTGAATACCAGAGAGCGGGAGAGAGACATCGAGTACCGGAGAGCGGGAGAGCGACGTCGAGTACCGGAGAGCGAGAGTGAGACGTCGAGTACTGGAGAGCGGGAGAGAGACATCGAGTAGCGGACAGCGAGAGAGAGAGGTCAAGAACCAGAGAGCGGGAGAGAGAAGTCGAGATCTGGAAATCAAAAGAAAGATCAAAAGCTGGGGTGCAAAGAAAAGACATTGAGCAAAGAGAGACGTTGAATACTAGGGAACGGGAGAGGGACAAAAGAATCAGAGAGCAACAGAGGACGTCAAGAACCAGAGAAGCAGAAAGAAATGTTGAGAATGTGAGAGCGTGAGAGAGTCACGAATGGGTCGGAGACGCCAAGGATCCGCGAGAGAGAGACATTGATAATCAAAGAGTGAGAGACAGATGTCGACAATCGCGAGAGAGACAGATTGAGAATGGGAGAGTGAGAGAGAGATGTCGAGAGATGGAGAGCGAGAGAGAGAGACACCGAGTACTGAAGAGAGGGAGTGACATATCGAGAACCGGAGAGCGAGACAGACGTCGCAAACCGGAGAGCAAGACAGACGTCACAAACCGGAGAGTTAGAGAGACGTCGCGAACCGGAGAGTGAGAGAGAGAGACATCAAGATCCGGAGAGTTTGAGAGAGACATTGAGTACCGGAGAGTAAGAGAGAGAGGCGACAGTAACTGGAGAGTGAAGAGAGACGTTGAGAATAGGAGAGTGAGAGAAAGACATCGAGAATCGGAGAGCGAGAGTGAGACGTCGAGAATCGGAGAGCGAGAGAGAGACGTCGAGAACCGGAGACTGGGAGGGAGACGTCGAGAACCGGTGACTGGGAGGGAGACATCGAGAACTGGACAGTGGGAGAGAGACGTCGAGATCTGGAGAGCAAAAGAAACATCAAAAGCTGGGGAGCAAAGAAAAGACATTGAGTACTAGAGAGTGAACGAGAGAAAAGGAGAACAAGAGAAAGAGATGTTGAGAATTGGAGAGAGACTTTGAGAACCAGAGAGCATGAGAGAAATGTCAGGAAATGGAGAGCGAGAGAGAGTTGTCAAGAAGCAGAGAGCGCGAGAGAAACATCGGGGACTAGAGAGTGGGAGAAAGGCGTTCAGTACCGGAGAGTGGGAGAGACGTCGCGTACCAAGAGTGGGAGAAAGACGTTGAGTACTGGCAAGCGGGAGAGAGACGTTGAGAACCTGAGAGCGGGAGAGAGATGTCGAGTACCGGAGAGAGGGAGAGAGACGTCGAATACTCGGGAACGGGAGAGGGACAAAAGAATCAGCGAGCAACAGAAGACGTCAAGAACCAGAGAAGCAGAAGGAAATGTTGAGAATGGGAGAGTGTGAGAGAGTCACAAATGGGTTGGAGACGCCAAGGATCCGCGAGAGAGAGACATTGATAATCAAAGAGTGAGAGACAGATGTCGACAATCGCGAGAGAGACAGATTGAGAATGGGAGAGTGAGAGAGAGACGTCGAGAGACGGAGAGCGAGAGAGAGACATCGAGTACCGGAAAGTGAGAGGGAGACGTCAAGAGACGGAGAGCGAGAGAGAGAGACATCAGAATGGGAGAGTGAGAGAGAGAGAGACGTCGAGTACCGGAGAGTGAGAGAGTGACGTCGAGAATAGGAGAATGAGAGTGAGACGTCGAGAATAGGGGAGAGAGAGCGAGAGAGCGATGTTGAGAGTAGGAGAGAGAGAGAGAGATGTTGTGAATTGGAGAGTGAGAGAGAGACGTCGAAAAATGAAGAGTTAATGAGAGACGACGAAAACTGAAGAATGAGAGAGAGCAACGTTGAGAAACAGAGTGGGAGATAGACGTCGGAATGGGAGAGTGAGAGAGAGAGACTTCGAGCACCGGTGAGTGGGAGAGAGACGTCGAGAATAGGAGGGTGAGAGAGAGATGTCAGAGTGGAAGAGTGAGAGAGAGAGACGTCGATACCGGAGAGTGAGAGAGAGACGTCAGAATGGGAGAGTGAGAGAGAAAGAGACGTTGAGTACCGGAGAGCGGGAGAGAGACGCCAAGAACCGGAGAGCGAGAGAGAGATATCGAGTACCGGAGAGCGGGAGAGAGACGTCGAGGACCAGGGAGTGGGAGACAGACGTTGAGGAACAGGGAGTGGGATAGAGACGTTGCATACCAGAGCGAGGTAATGAGAAATTGAGTATGGGAGAGCGTGAGATATAGACATCGAGAAACAGAGAGGGAGAGCAATGGCGAGAACTGGAGGGCAAGAGAGAGACGTCGTGTGCCGGGGAGAGGGAGAGAGAGACGTCGTGGACTAGGGAGTGGGAGAGAGACATCGAGAACCAGAGAGAGGGAGAGAGACGTCGAGTTCCGGAGAGCGGGAGAGAGACGTCGAATACCGGAGAGCGGGAGAGAGACATCGAGAACCAGAGAGAGTGAGAGAGACGTCGAGTTCCGGAGAGCAGGAGAGAGACGTCGAGAACCAGAGAGAGTGAGAGAGACGTCGAGTACCGGAGAGTGAGAGAGAGACACCGAGAACCGGAGAGAGTGAGAGAGACGTCGAGTACCGGAGACCGAGAGAGAGACACCGAGAACCGGAGAGTGAGAGACGTCGAGTACCGAAGAGCGGGAGAGAGACGTTGAGTACCGGAGAGCGGGAGAGAGACGTTGAATACCGGGGAGCGGGAGAGAGACGTTGAATACCGGGGAGCGGGAGAGAGACATCGAGAACCAGAGAGAGGGAGAGAGACGTTGTGTACCGGAGAGCGGGAGAGAGACATCGAGTACCGGAGAGTGAGAGAGACATCGAGTACCGGAGAGCGAGAGAGACGTTGAATACCGGAGAGCGGGAGAGAGACATCGAGTACCGGAGAGTGGGAGAGAGATGTTGAGTACTAGAGAGTGAGAGAGAGACGTCAAGTACTGGAGAGTGGGAGAGAGACGTCGAGTACTGGAGAGCGGGAGAGAGACGTCGAGTACCGGAGAGCGAGAGAGAGACGTCAAGTACCAGAGAGAGGGAGAGAGACGTCGAGATCTGGAGTGCAAAAGAAAGATCAAAAGCTGGGGAGCAAAGAAAAGACATTGAGCAAAGAGAGACGTTGAATACTAGGGAACGGGAGAGGGACAAAAGAATCAGCGAGCAACAGAGGACGTCAAGAACCAGAGAAGCAGAAAGAAATGTTGAGAATGGGCGAGCATGAGAGAGTCACGAATGGGTCGGAGACGCCAATGATCCGCGAGAGAGAGACATTGATAATCAAAGAGTGAGAGACAGATGTCGACAATTGCGAGAGAGACAGATTGAGAATGGGAGAGTGAGAGAGAGACGTCGAGAGACGGAGAGCGAGAGAGAGAGACACCGAGTACTGAAGAGAGGGAGTGACATATCGAGAACCGGAGAGCGAGACAGACGTCGCAAACCGGAGAGCAAGACAGACGTCACAAACCGGAGAGTTAGAGAGACGTCGCGAACCGGAGAGTGAGAGAGAGAGACATCAAGAACCGGAGAGCTTGAGAGAGACATTGAGTACCGGAGAGTAAGAGAGAGAGGCGACAGTAACTGGAGAGTGAAGAGAGACATTGAGAATAGGAGAGTGAGAGAAAGACATCGAGAATCGGAACGCGAGAGTGAGACGTCGAGAATCGGAGAGCGAGAGAGAGACGTTGAGAACCGGAGACTGGGAGGGAGACGTCGAGAACCGGAGAGTGGGAGAGAGACGTCGAGATCTGGAGAGCAAAAGAAACATCAAAAGCTGGGGAGCAAAGAAAAGACATTGAGTACTAGAGAGTGAACGAGAGAAAAGGAGAACAAGAGAAAGAGATGTTGAGAATTGGAGACAGACTTTGAGAACCAGAGAGCATGAGAGAAATGTCAGGAAATGGAGAGCGAGAGAGAGTTGTCAAGAAGCAGAGAGCGCGAGAGAAACATCGGGGACTAGAGAGTGGGAGAAAGGCGTTCAGTACCGGAGAGTGGGAGAGACGTCGCGTACCAAGAGTGGGAGAAAGACGTCGAGTACTGGCAAGCGGGAGAGAGACGTCGAGAACCTGAGAGCGGGAGAGAGACATCGAGAACCTGAGAGCGGGAGAGAGACGTCGAGTACCTGAGAGAGGGAGAGAGACGTTGAATACCAGGGAACGGGAGAGGGACAAAAGAATCAGCGAGCAACAGAAGACGTCAAGAACCAGAGAAGCAGAAAGAAATGTTGAGAATGTGAGAGCGTGAGAGAGTCACAAATGGGTCGGAGGCGCCAAGGATCCGCGAGAGAGAGACATTGAAAATCAAAGAGTGAGAGACAGATGTCGACAATCGCGAGAGAGACAGGTTGAGAATGGGAGAGTGAGAGAGAGATGTCGAGAGACGGAGAGCGAGAGAGAGACATCGAGTACCGGAAAGCGGGAGGGAGACATCGAGACACGGAGAACGAGAGAGAGAGACATCAGATTGGGAGAGTGAGAGAGAGAGACGTTGAGTACCGGAGAGTGAGAGAGTGACGTCGAGAATAGGAGAATGAGAGAGAGACGTCGAGAATAGGGGAGAGAGAGCGAAAGAGCGATGTTGAGAGTAGGAGTGAGATAGAGAGAGAGAGAGAGATGTTGTGAATTGGAGAGTGAGAGAGAGACATCGAAAAGTGAAGAGTTAATGAGAGACGACGAAAACTGAAGAATGAGAGAGAGCTACGTTGAGAAACAGAGTGGGAGATAGACGTCGGAATGGGAGAGTGAGAGAGAGAAACTTCGAGTACCGGTGAGTGGGAGAGAGACATCGAGAATAGGAGGGTGAGAGAGAGACGTCAGAGTGGAAGAGTGAGAGAGAGAGACGTCGATACCGGAGAGTGAGAGAGAGACGTCAGAATGGGAGAGTGAGAGAGAAAGAGACGTTGAGTACCGGAGAGCGAGAGAGAGATATCGCGTACCGGAGAGCGGGAGAGAGACGCCGAGAACCGGAGAGTGAGAGAGAGATATCGAGTACCGGAGAGCGGGAGAGAGACGTTGAGGACCAGGGAGTGGGAGAGAGACGTTGAGGAACAGGGAGTGGGAGAGAGACGTCGCATACCAGAGCGAGGTAATGAGAGATTGAGTATGGGAGCGCGTGAGATAGACATCGAGAAACAGAGAGGGAGAGAGATGCCGAGAACTGGAGAGCAAGAGAGAGACGTCGAGTGCCGGGGAGCGGGAGAGAGAGACGTCGAGGACTAGGGAGCGGGAGAGAGACGTCGAGTACCGGAGAGCGGGAGAGAGACATCGAGAACCAGAGAGAGGGAGAGAGACGTCCACTTCCGGAGAGCGGGAGAGAGACGTCGAGAACCAGAGAGAGTGAGAGAGACGTCGAGTACCGGAGAGTGAGAGAGAGACATCGAGTACCGGAGAGTGAGAGAGAGACGCCGAGTACTGGAGAGCGGGTGAGACGTCGAGTGCCGGGGAGAGGGAGAGAGACGTCGAGGACCAGGGAGTGGGAGAGAGACGTCGAGAACCAGAGAGAGGGAGAGAGACGTCGAGTTCCGGAGAGCGGGAGAGAGACGTCGAGAACCAGAGAGAGTGAGAGAGACGTCGAGTTCCGGAGAGCGGGAGAGAGACGTCGAGAACCAGAGAGAGTGAGAGAGACGTCGAGTATCGGAGAGCGGGAGAGAGACATCGAGGACCGGAGAGTGAGAGTGAGACATCGAGCACCGGAGAGTGAGAGAGAGACGTCGAGTACTGGAGAGCGGGTGAGAGACGTCGAGTCCCGGAAAGAGAGAGAGAGATGTCGAGTACCGAAGAGCGGGAGAGAGACGTTGAGTACCGGAGAGCGGGAAAGAGGCATTGAGTACCGGAGAGTGGGATAGAAACATCGAGTACCGGAAAGCGAGAGAGAGACACCGAGAACCGGAGAGCGAGAGAGAGATATTGAGAACCGGAGAGCGAGAGAGAGACGCCGAGAACCGGAGACCGAGAGAGAGACGCCGAGAACCGGAGAGTGAGAGACGTCGAGTACCGAAGTCGGGAGAGAGACGTTGAGTACCGGAGAGCGGGAGAGAGACGCCGAGAACCGGAGAGTGAGAGAGAGACGTCGAGTACCAAAGAGCGGGAGAGAGACGCCGAGAACCGGTGAGTGAGAGACGTCGAGTACCGAAGAGCGGGAGAGAGACGTTGAGTACCGGAGAGCGAGAGAGAGACGTCGCAAACCGGAGAGCGAGAGAGAGAGACGTTGAGTACTAGAGAGTGAGAGAGAGACATCGAGTACCGGAGAGGGAGAGAGAGAGACGCCGAGAACCGGAGACCGAGAGAGAGATGCCGAGAACCGGTGAGCGAGAGACGTCGCGTACCGAAGAGCGGGAGAGAGACGTTGAGTACCGGAGAGCGAGAGAGAGACGCCGAGAACCGGAGAGTGAGAGAGACGTCGCAAACCGGAGAGCGAGAGAGAGACGTTGAGTACTGGAGAGTGAGAGAGAGACATCGAGTACCGGAGACCGAGAGAGACGTTGAGAACTGGAGAGTGAGAGACGTAGAGTACCGAAGAGCGGGAGAGAGACGCCGAGAACCGGAGAGTGAGAGAGAGACGTCGAGTAACGGAGAGCGGGAGGGAGACATTGAGTACTAGAGAGTGAGAGAGAGACATCGAGTACCGGAGAGCGAGAGAGAGACATCGAGTACCGGAGAGGGGGAGAGAAACGTCGAGAACCGGAGAGCGGGAGAGAGACGGCGAGTACCGGAGAGCGGGAGAGAGACGGCGAGTACCGGAGAGCGGGAGAGAGACGTCGAGTACCGGAGAGCGAGAGAGAAACGTTGGGAGCGGGAGAGAGACGGCAAGATTCGGAGAGCGAGAGAGAGACGTCGAGTACCAGGAGCGCGAGAGAGAAACATCGAGAACCGGAGAGCGGGAGAGAGACGGCGAGAATCGGAGAGCGGGAGAGAGACGTCGAGTACCGGAGAGAGACGTCGACAACCGGAGAGTGAGAGAGAGACGGCGAGAATAGGAGAGCGGGAGAGAGACGTCGAGTACCGGAGAGCGGGAGAGAGACGTTCGAAAACCGGAGAGCGAGAGAGAAACGTTGAGTACCGGAGAGCGGGAGAGAGACGGCGAGAACCGGAGAGCGAGAGTGAGACAGCGAGAATCGGAGAGCGGGAGAGAGACGTCGAGTACCGGAGAGCGGGAGAGAGACGTTCGAAAACCGGAGAGCGAGAGACAAACGTTGAGTACCGGAGAGCGGGAGAGAGACGGCGAGAACCGGAGAGCGAGAGTGAGACGTCGAGTACCGGAGAGAGGGAGAGAGATATCAAGTACCGGAGAGCGGGAGAGAGACGCCGAGAACCGGAGAGTGAGAGAGAGATATCGAGTACCGGAGTGCGGGAGCGAGACGTTGAGGACCAGGGAGTGGGAGAGAGACGTTGAGGAACAGGGAGTGGGAGAGAGACGTCGCATACCAGAGCGAGGTAATGAGAGATTGAGTATGGGAGCGCATGAGATAGACATCCAGAAACAGAGAGGGAGAGAGATGCCGAGAACTGGAGAGCAAGAGAGAGACGTCGAGTGCCGGGGAGAGTGAGAGAGAGACGTCGAGGACTAGGGAGTGGGAGAGAGACATCGAGAACCAGAGAGAGGGAGAGAGACGTCGAGTACCGGAGAGCGGGAGAGAGACGTCGAGAACCAGAGAGAGTGAGAGAGACGTCGAGTACCGGAGAGTGAGAGAGAGACATCGAGTACCGGAGAGTGAGAGAGAGACGTCGAGTACTGGAGAGCGGGTGAGACGTCGAGTGCCGGGGAGAGGGAGAGAGAGACGTCGAGGACCAGGGAGTGGGAGAGAGACGTCGAGAACCAGAGAGAGGGAGAGAGACGTCGAGTTCCGGAGAGCGGGAGAGAGACGTCGAGAACCAGAGAGAGTGAGAGAGACGTCGAGTACTGGAGAGCGGGAGAGAGACGTCGAGTACCGGAGAGTGAGAGAGAGACATCGAGTACCGGAGAGTGAGAGAGAGACGTCGAGTACTGGAGAGCGGTTGAGAGACGTCGAGTACCGGAAAGAGAGAGAGAGATGTCGAGTACCGAAGAGCGGGAGAGAGACGTTGAGTAGCGGAGAGCGGGAAAGGGGCATCGAGTACCGGAGAGTGGGATAGAAACGTCGAGTACCGGAAAGCGAGAGAGAGACACCGAGAACCGGAGAGCGAGAGAGAGACGCCGAGAACCGGAGAGTGAGAGACGTCGAGTACCGAAGTCGGGAGAGAGGCGTTGAGTACCGGAGAGCGGGAGAGAGACGCCGAGAACCGGAGAGTGAGAGAGAGACGTCGAGTACCAAAGAGCGGGAGAGAGATGCCGAGAACCGGAGACCAAGAGAGAGACGCCGAGAACCGGTGAGTGAGAGACGTCGAGTACCGAAGAGCGGGAGAGAGACGTTGAGTACCGGAGAGCGAGAGAGAGACGCCGAGAATCGGAGAGTGAGAGAGACGTCGCAATCCGGAGAGCGAGAGAGAGACGTTGAGTACTGGAGAGTGAGAGAGAGACATCGAGTACCGGAGACCGAGAGAGACGTTGAGAACTGGAGAGTGAGAGACGTAGAGTACCGAAGAGCGGGAGAGAGACGCCGAGAACCGGAGAGTGAGAGAGAGACGTCGAGTAACGGAGAGCGGGAGGGAGACGTTGAGTACTAGAGAGTGAGAGAGAGACATCGAGTACCCGAGAGCGAGACAGAGACATCGAGTACCGGAGAGCGGGAGAGAAACGTCGAAAACCGGAGAGCGGGAGAGAGACGGCGAGTACCGGAGAGCGAGAGAGAGACGGCGAGTACCGCAGAGCGGGAGAGAGACTGCGAGTACCGGAGAGTGGGAGAGAGACGTCGAGTACCGGAGAGCGAGAGAGAAACGTTGAGAGCCGGAGAGCGGGAGAGAGACGGCAAGATTCGGAGAGCGAGAGAGAGACGTCGAGTACCAGGAGCGCGAGAGAGAAACATCGAGAACCGGAGAGCGGGAGAGAGACGGCGAGAATCGGAGAGAGGGAGAGAGACGTCGCGTTCCGGAGAGCGGGAGAGAGACGTCGAGAACCAGAGAGAGTGAGAGAGACGTCGAGTTCCGGAGAGCGGGAGAGAGACGTCGAGAACCAGTGAGAGTGAGAGAGACGTCGAGTACCGGAGAGCGGGAGAGATATGTCGAGGACCGGAGAGTGAGAGAGAGACATCGAGTACCGGAGAGTGAGAGAGAGACGTCGAGTACTGGAGAGCGGGTGAGAGACGTCGAGTACCGGAAAGAGAGAGAGAGATGTCGAGTACCGAAGAGCGGGAGAGAGACGTTGAGTACCGGAGAGCGGGAAAGAGGCATCGAGTACCGGAGAGTGGGATAGAAACGTCGAGTACCGGAAAGCGAGAGAGAGACACCGAGAACCGGAGAGCGAGAGAGAGATATTGAGAACCGGAGAGCGAGAGAGAGACGCCGAGAACCAGAGACCGAGAGAGAGACGCCGAGAACCGGAGAGTGAGAGACGTCGAGTACCGAAGTCGGGAGAGAGACGTTAAGTACCGGAGAGTGAGAGAAAGACGTCGAGTACCAAAGAGCGGGAGAGAGACGCCGAGAACCGGAGACCGAGAGAGAGACGCCGAGAACCGGTGAGTGAGAGACGTCGAGTACCGAAGAGTGGGAGAGAGACGTTGAGTACCGGAGAGCGAGAGAGAGACGTCGAGTACCAGAGAGACGTCGCAAACCGGAGAGCGAGAGAGAGACGTTGAGTACTGGAGAGTGAGAGAGAGACATCGAGTACCGGAGACCGAGAGAGACGTTGAGAACTGGAGAGTGAGAGACGTAGAGTACCGAAGAGCGGGAGAGAGACGCCGAGAACCGGAGAGTGAGAGAGAGACGTCGAGTAACGGAGAGCGGGAGGGAGACATTGAGTACTAGAGAGTGAGAGAGAGACATCGAGTACTGGAGAGCGAGAGAGCGACATCGAGTACCGGAGAACGGGAGAGAAACGTCGAGAACCGGAGAGCGGGAGAGAGACGGCGAGTACCGGAGAGCGAGAGAGAGACGGCGAGTACCGGAGAGCGGGAGAGAGACGACGAGTACCGGAGAGCGGGAGAGAGACGTCGAGTACCGGAGAGCGAGAGAGAAACGTTGAGAGCCGGAGAGCGGGAGAGAGACGGCAAGATTCGGAGAGCGAGAGAAAGACGTCGAGTACCAGGAGCGCGAGAGAGAAACATCGAGAACCGGAGAGCGGGAGAGAGACGGCGAGAATCGGAGAGCGGGAGAGAGACGTCGAGTACCGGAGAGCGGGAGAGAGACGTCGAGTACCGGAGAGCGGGAGAGAGACGTTCGAAAACCGGAGAGCGAGAGACAAACGTTGAGTACCGGAGAGCGGGAGAGAGACGGCGAGAACCGGAGAGCGAGAGTGAGACAGCGAGAATCGGAGAGCGGGAGAGAGACGGCGAGAACCGGAGAGCGAGAGTGAGACGTCGAGTACCGGAGAGAGGGAGAGAGATATCAAGTACCGGAGAGCGGGAGAGAGACGTCGAGGACCAGGGAGTGGGAGAGAGACGTTGAGGAACAGGGAGTGGGAGAGAGACGTCGCATACCAGAGCGAGGTAGTGAGAGATTGAATATGGGAGAGCGGGAGATAGACATCGAGAAACGGAGCGAGGGAGAGAGTTGCCGAGTACCGGAGAGCGAGAGAGAGACGTTGAGTACTGGGGAGAGGGAGAGAGATGTCGAGAACCGGAGAGTGAGAGAAAGACATCGAGAATCGGAGAGTGAGAGAGAGACGTCGAGATCTGGAGAGTGAGAGAGTGACGCCGAGAACCGGAGAGTGGGAGAGAGACATCGAGATCTGGAGAGCAAAAGAAACATCAAAAGCTGGGGAGCAAAGAAAAGACATTGAGTACTAAAGAGTGAACGAGAGAAAAGGAGAACAAGAGAAAGAGATGTTGAGAATTGGAGAGAGACTTTGAGAGCCAGAGAGCACGAGAGAAATGTCAGGAAATGGAGAGCGCGAGAGAGTTGTCAAGAAGCAGAGAGCGAGAGAGAAACATCGGGGACTAGAGAGTGGGAGAAAGGCGTTGAGTACCAGAGAGCGGGAGAGACGTCGAGTACCAAGAGTGGGAGAAAGACGTCGAGTACCGAGAGTGGGAGAAAGGCGTCGCGTACTGGCGAGCGGGAGAGAGACGTTGAGTACCGGAGAGAGGGTGAGAGACGTCGAGAATAGGAGAGTGAGAGAGATGTCGAGAATAGGTGAGAGAGAGAGAGAGAGAGAGATGTTGAGAGTAGGAGAGAGAGAGAGAGACGTCGAAAAGAGAAGAGTTAATGAGAGACGACGAAAACTGAAGAATGAGAGAGAGCAACGTTGAGAAACAGAGTGGGAGATAGACGTCGGAATGGGAGAGTGAGAGAGAGAGACTTCGAGTACCGGTGAGTGGGAGAGAGACGTCGAGAATAGGAGGGTGAGAGAGAGACGTCAGAGTGGAAGAGTGAGAGAGAGAGAGGTCGAGTATCGGAGAGTGAGAGGGAGACGTCAGAATGGGAGAGTGAGAGAGAGAGAGACGTTGAGTACCGGAGAGCGAGAGAGAGATGCCGAGAACCGGAGAGCGAGAGAGAAATATCGAGTACCGGAGAGCGGGAGAGAGACGGCGAGAACCGGAGAGCGAGAGATTGACGTCGAGAACCGGAGAGCGAGAGAGTGACGTTGAAAACCGGACAGTGAGAGGGAGACGTCGAGAACCGGTGAGCGAGAGAGAGGCGATGAGAACCAGAGAATGAGAGAGAGCGTTGTGAACTGGAGAGCGAGAGAGAGACGTCAAGAACGGGAGTGGGAGAGAGAGATGTCGATCCCGGATAGCGAGAGACAGACGTTGAGAATTGGAGAGTGAGAGAGAAACGTTGAGAAGCGACGGGTGGGAGAGAGACTTCGAAAACCGGAGATCAAGAGAGAGACGTTGAGAACTGGAGAGGGAGAGAGAGACGTTGAGAACTGGAGAGGGAGAGAGAGACGTCGAGAACCGGAGAACTAATGAGAGACGTTGAGAACTGGAGAGGGAGAGAGAGACGTCGAGAACCGAAGAATGAGAGAGAGCGACGTCGAGAAACAGAGAATGAGAGAGAGACATCGAGAACTGGAGAGTGAGAGAGAGACGTTGAGAACCGGAGATCGAGCGAGAGACGTTGAGATGCGGAGAATGAGAGAGCGTCATTGAGAACCAGAGAGTAAGTGAGAGACAACGAGAACGGGAGTGGGAGAGAGACGTCGAGAATGGGAGAGTGCGAAAGAGACGTCAAGAACGGGAATGGGAGAGAGAGCGCCATCGGGTACTGGAGAGTGAGAGAGAGAGACGGCGAGCAAGAGAGAGACGCCGAGAACCGGAGAGCAAGAGAGAGACGTCGAGAACAAGAGAGTGAGAGAGAGACGTCAAGAAACAAAGAGTGAGAGAGAACTTGAGACACGGACAGTGGGAGAGAGACGTCGACAACCGAATAGTGATAGAGAGAGATGTCGAGAACCGGAGAGCGAGAGAGAGAGATGTCGAGAACCGGAGAGCGGGAGAGAGACGTTGAGAAACGGAGAATGAGAGAGGGCGACACGAGAACCGCAGAGTGAGAGAGAGACGTCAAGAACGGGAGAACGAGAGCGAGACATTGAGAACCGGAGAGCGAGAGAGAGAGACGTCGAAAACTGGAGAGTGCGAGAGAGACGTCGAGAAACAGAGAGTGAGAGAGCATGAGAGAGAGACATCAAGAACTGGAGAGTGAGAGAGAGACGTCAAGAACGGGAGAACGAGAGCGTGACATTGAGAACTGGAGAGCGAGAGAGAGAGACGTTGCAAACTGGAGAGTGAGAGAGAGACGTCGAGAACTGAAGAATGACAGAGAGTGACGTCGAGAAACAGAGAGTGAGCGAGTGCGATAGAAAACCTGTGAGCGAGAACGAGACGTTGAGATCCGGAGAATGAGAGAGACAGACGTCGAGAAACGGAGACTGAGAGAGAGACGTCGAGAACTGGAGAGAGAGAGAGAGACGACGAGAACTGGAGAGCAAGTGAGAGAAATTGAGAGATGGAGAGCGGGAGAGAGACATCAATAACGGGAGAATGAGAGAGACATCAAGAACGGGAGTGGGAGAGAGACATCTCGAGAATTGGTGAGCGAGAGGGAGACATCGAGAACCGCAGAGCGAGAGAGAGAGAGACGTTGCGAACTAGAGAGTGAGAGAGGGATGTCGAGAACCGGAGAGTGAGAGAGAGACATTGAGAAACGGAAAACGAGAGAGAGATGACGAGAACTGGAGAGTGAGAGAGAGACATCAAGAACCGGAGAGTGAGAGAGAGACGTTGAGAACTGGAGAGGGAGAGAGAGACGTCGTGAACCGAAGAATGAGAGAGAGCGACGTCGAGAAACAGAGAATGAGAGAGAGACATTGAGAATTGGAGAGTGAGAGAGAGACGTCGAGAACCGGAGATCGAGAGGGAGACGTTGAGATCCGGAGAATGAGAGAGCGTCGTTGAGAACCAGAGAGTAAGTGAGAGACAACGAGAACGGGAGTGGGAGAGAGACATCGAGAATGGGAGAGTGCGAAAGAGACGTCAAGAAAAGGAGTGGGAGAGAGAGAGAGATGTCGAGAACCGGAGAGCAAGAGAGAGAAATTGAGAGACGGAGAGCGGGAGTGAGACGTCAATAACGGGAGAATGAGAGAGACATCAAGAACGGGAGTGGGAGAGAGACATCTCGAGAATTGGTGAGTGAGAGGGAGACATCGAGAACCGGAGAGCAAGTGAGAGACATCAAGAACGGGAGTGGGGGAGAAGACGTCGAGAAAAGGAGTGGGAGAGAGAGAGAGAGAGAGACATCGAGAACCGGAGAGCAAGCGAGAGACATCGAAAACGGTAGTGGGAGAGAGACGTTGAGAATGGGAGAGTGCGAAAGAGACTTCAAGAAAAGGAGTGGGAGAGAGAGAGAGACGTCGAGAACCGGAGAGCGAGAGAGAGAAATTGAGAGACGGAGAGCGGGAGTGAGACGTCAATAACGGGAGAATGAGAGAGACATCAAGAACGGGAGTGGGAGAGAGACATCTCGAGAATTGGTGAGTGAGAGGGAGAAATCGAGAACCGGAGAGCGGGAGAGAGACGTTGAGAACCGAAGATTGAGAGAGAGCGACATCGAGAACCGGAGAGCAAGTGAGAGACATCAAAAACGGGAGTGGGAGAGAGACGTCGAGAATGGGAGAGTGCGAAAGAGGCGTCAAGAAAAGGAGTGGGAGAGAGAGAGAGAGATGTCGAGAACCGGAGAGCAAGTGAGAGAAATTGAGAGACGGAGAGTGGGAGAGAGACATCAATAACGGGAGAATGAGAGAGACATCAAGAACGGGAGTGGGAGAGAGACATCTCGAGAATTGGTGAGCGAGAGGGAGACATCGAGAACCGGAAAGCGAGAGAGAGAGACGTTGTGAACTAGAGAGTGAGAGAGGGATGTCGAGAACCGGAGAGTGAGAGAGAGACATTGAGAAACGGAAAACGAGAGAGAGACGTTGAGAACTGGAGAGTGAGAGAGAGACATCAAGAACCGGAGAGTGAGAGAGAGACGTCGAGAACTGAAGAATGAGAGAGAGCGACGTCGAGAAACAGAGAATGAGAGAGAGACATTGAGAATTGGAGAGTGAGAGAGAGACGTCAAGAACCGGAGATCGAGAGGAAGACGTTGAGATCCGGAGAGTGAGAGAGCGTCATTGAGAACCAGAGAGAGAGACATCGAGTACCGGAGACCGAGAGAGTGACGTCGAAAGCCGGAGAGTGAGAGGGAGACTTTGAGAACCGGAGAGTGAGAGAGAGACACCGAGAACCAGAGAGCGAGAGAGTGACGTCGAGAACCGGAGAGCGAGAGGAAGACGTTGAGATCCGGAGAATGAGAGAGCGTCATTGAGAACCAGAGAGTGAGAGAGAGGGACATTGAGAACCGGAGAGCGAGAGAGTGACGTCGAGAACCGGAGAGCGAGAGGAAGACGTTGAGATCCGGAGAATGAGAGAGCGTCATTGAGAACCAGAGAGTGAGAGAGAGGGACATTGAGAACCGGAGAGCGAGAGAGTGACGTCGAGAACCGGAGAGCGAGAGGAAGACGTTGAGATCCGGAGAATGAGAGAGCGTCATTGAGAACCAGAGAGTGAGAGAGAGGGACATTGAGAACCGGAGAGCGAGAGAGTGACGTCGAGAACCGGAGAGCGAGAGGAAGACGTTGAGAACCGGACAGTGAGAGGGAGACGTCGAGAACTGGAGACCGAGAGAGTGACGTTGAGAACCGGACAGTGAGAGGGAGACGTCGAGAACCGATGAGCGAGAGAGAGACGATGAGAACCAGAGAATGAGAGAGAGCGCTGTGAACTGGAGAGCGAGAGAGAATCGTCCAGAACGGGAGTGGGAGAGAGAGATGTCGATACCGGATAGCGAGAAACAGACGTTGAGAATTGGAGAGTGAGAGAGAAACGTTGAGAAGCGACGACTGGCAGAGAGACGTCGAGAACCGGAGAGTGAGAGAGATGTCGAGAACCAGAGAACGAATAAGAGAAGTTGAGAACCGGAGAGAGAGAGACGTTGAGGACTGGAGAGGGAGAGAGAGACGTCGAGAACCGAAGAATGAGAGAGAGCGACGTCGAGAACCAGAGCATTGGAGAGAGACATCGAGAACCGGAGAGCGTGAGAGTGACGTCGAGAACCGGAGACCGAGAGAGTGACGTTGAGAACCGGACAGTGAGAGGGAGACGTCGAGAACCGGAGAGCGGGAGAGAGACGATGAGAACCAGAGAATGAGAGAGAGCGTTGTGAACTGGAGAGCGAGAGAGTATCGTCCAGAACGGGAGTGGGAGAGAGAGATGTCGATCCCGGATAGCGAGAGACAGACGTTGAGAATTGGAGAGTGAGAGAGAAACGTTGAGAAGCGACGACTGGGAGAGAGACGTCGAGAACCAGAGAATGAGAGAGGGCGACATCGAGAACCGGAGAGTGAGAGAGATATGTCAAGAACGGGAGAACGGGAGTGAGACGTTGAGAACCGGAGAGCAAGAGAGCGAGACGTTGCGAACTGGAGAGTGAGAGAGAGACATCGAGAAACAGAGGGCGAGCGAGTGCTGTAGAGAACCAGTGAGCGAGACGTTGAGATCTGGAGAATGAGAGAGAGACATCAGGAACCGGAGAGTGAGAGAGAAACGTCGAGATCGGGAGAGCGGGAGAGTGAGTTTGAGAACCGGAGAACGAGAGAGACAGATGTTGAGAACCGGAGAGTTAGAGAGAGATGTCGAGAACTGGAGAGCGAGAGAGAGACGTCGAGAACTGGAGAGCGAGAGAGAGACGTCGAGAACTGGGGAGTGAGAGAGAGACGTTGAGAACCGGAGAGCAGGAGAGAGACGTCGAGAACCAGAGAATGAGAGAGAAACGTCAAGATCAGGAGAGTGGGAGAGAACGGGAGAGTGGGAGAGGGACGTCGAGAACCGGAGAGCAGGAGAGAGACATCGAGGGCTGGAGAATGAGAGAGAAACGTCGAGATCGGGGGAGCGGGAGAAACGGCAAGAACGGGAGAGCGAGAGAGGGACATCGAGAACCGGAGAGCGGGAGACAGACATTGAGAACCGGAGAATGCGAGAGGGCGACATGAGAACCAGAGAGTGAGAAAGAAACGTTGAGAACCAGGGAGCTCGGGAGAGACATTGAGAACCCGAGAGTGAGAGAGAAACATCGAGATCGGGAGAGCGGGAGAGACGGCAAGAATGGGAAAGCAGGAGAGGGACGTCGAGAACCGGAGAGCAGGAGAGAGACTTTGAGAACCGGAGAATGAGAGAGGGCGACATCGAGAACCGGAGAGTGAGAGAGTGGTGTAGAGAACCGGAGAGCGAGATGGAGACGTTGAGATCCGGAGAATGAGAGACGTCTAGAACCAGAGAGTGAGAGAGACGCCGAGAACTGGAGAATGAGAGAGAAACGTCGAGATCGGGAGAGCGGGAGAGACGGCAAGAACAGGAGAGTGAGAGAGGGATGTCGAGAACCGGAGAGTGAGAGAGAGACGTCGAGATCGGGAGAGCGGGAGAGACGGCAAGAACAGGAGAGCGGGAGAGGGATGTCGAGAACCGGAGAGTGAGAGAGAGACGTCGAGATCGGGAGAGCGGGAGAGACGGCAAGAACAGGAGAGTGAGAGAGGGATGTCGAGAGACGGAGAGCGAGAGAGAGACATCGAGTACCGGAAAGCGGGAGGGAGACATCGAGACACGGAGAACGAGAGAGAGAGACATCAGATTGGGAGAGTGAGAGAGAGAGACGTTGAGTACCGGAGAGTGAGAGAGTGACGTCGAGAATAGGAGAATGAGAGAGAGACGTCGAGAATAGGGGAGAGAGAGCGAAAGAGCGATGTTGAGAGTAGGAGTGAGATAGAGAGAGAGAGAGAGATGTTGTGAATTGGAGAGTGAGAGAGAGACATCGAAAAGTGAAGAGTTAATGAGAGACGACGAAAACTGAAGAATGAGAGAGAGCTACGTTGAGAAACAGAGTGGGAGATAGACGTCGGAATGGGAGAGTGAGAGAGAGAAACTTCGAGTACCGGTGAGTGGGAGAGAGACATCGAGAATAGGAGGGTGAGAGAGAGACGTCAGAGTGGAAGAGTGAGAGAGAGAGACGTCGATACCGGAGAGTGAGAGAGAGACGTCAGAATGGGAGAGTGAGAGAGAAAGAGACGTTGAGTACCGGAGAGCGAGAGAGAGATATCGCGTACCGGAGAGCGGGAGAGAGACGCCGAGAACCGGAGAGTGAGAGAGAGATATCGAGTACCGGAGAGCGGGAGAGAGACGTTGAGGACCAGGGAGTGGGAGAGAGACGTTGAGGAACAGGGAGTGGGAGAGAGACGTCGCATACCAGAGCGAGGTAATGAGAGATTGAGTATGGGAGCGCGTGAGATAGACATCGAGAAACAGAGAGGGAGAGAGATGCCGAGAACTGGAGAGCAAGAGAGAGACGTCGAGTGCCGGGGAGCGGGAGAGAGAGACGTCGAGGACTAGGGAGCGGGAGAGAGACGTCGAGTACCGGAGAGCGGGAGAGAGACATCGAGAACCAGAGAGAGGGAGAGAGACGTCCACTTCCGGAGAGCGGGAGAGAGACGTCGAGAACCAGAGAGAGTGAGAGAGACGTCGAGTACCGGAGAGTGAGAGAGAGACATCGAGTACCGGAGAGTGAGAGAGAGACGCCGAGTACTGGAGAGCGGGTGAGACGTCGAGTGCCGGGGAGAGGGAGAGAGACGTCGAGGACCAGGGAGTGGGAGAGAGACGTCGAGAACCAGAGAGAGGGAGAGAGACGTCGAGTTCCGGAGAGCGGGAGAGAGACGTCGAGAACCAGAGAGAGTGAGAGAGACGTCGAGTTCCGGAGAGCGGGAGAGAGACGTCGAGAACCAGAGAGAGTGAGAGAGACGTCGAGTATCGGAGAGCGGGAGAGAGACATCGAGGACCGGAGAGTGAGAGTGAGACATCGAGCACCGGAGAGTGAGAGAGAGACGTCGAGTACTGGAGAGCGGGTGAGAGACGTCGAGTCCCGGAAAGAGAGAGAGAGATGTCGAGTACCGAAGAGCGGGAGAGAGACGTTGAGTACCGGAGAGCGGGAAAGAGGCATTGAGTACCGGAGAGTGGGATAGAAACATCGAGTACCGGAAAGCGAGAGAGAGACACCGAGAACCGGAGAGCGAGAGAGAGATATTGAGAACCGGAGAGCGAGAGAGAGACGCCGAGAACCGGAGACCGAGAGAGAGACGCCGAGAACCGGAGAGTGAGAGACGTCGAGTACCGAAGTCGGGAGAGAGACGTTGAGTACCGGAGAGCGGGAGAGAGACGCCGAGAACCGGAGAGTGAGAGAGAGACGTCGAGTACCAAAGAGCGGGAGAGAGACGCCGAGAACCGGTGAGTGAGAGACGTCGAGTACCGAAGAGCGGGAGAGAGACGTTGAGTACCGGAGAGCGAGAGAGAGACGTCGCAAACCGGAGAGCGAGAGAGAGAGACGTTGAGTACTAGAGAGTGAGAGAGAGACATCGAGTACCGGAGAGGGAGAGAGAGAGACGCCGAGAACCGGAGACCGAGAGAGAGATGCCGAGAACCGGTGAGCGAGAGACGTCGCGTACCGAAGAGCGGGAGAGAGACGTTGAGTACCGGAGAGCGAGAGAGAGACGCCGAGAACCGGAGAGTGAGAGAGACGTCGCAAACCGGAGAGCGAGAGAGAGACGTTGAGTACTGGAGAGTGAGAGAGAGACATCGAGTACCGGAGACCGAGAGAGACGTTGAGAACTGGAGAGTGAGAGACGTAGAGTACCGAAGAGCGGGAGAGAGACGCCGAGAACCGGAGAGTGAGAGAGAGACGTCGAGTAACGGAGAGCGGGAGGGAGACATTGAGTACTAGAGAGTGAGAGAGAGACATCGAGTACCGGAGAGCGAGAGAGAGACATCGAGTACCGGAGAGGGGGAGAGAAACGTCGAGAACCGGAGAGCGGGAGAGAGACGGCGAGTACCGGAGAGCGGGAGAGAGACGGCGAGTACCGGAGAGCGGGAGAGAGACGTCGAGTACCGGAGAGCGAGAGAGAAACGTTGGGAGCGGGAGAGAGACGGCAAGATTCGGAGAGCGAGAGAGAGACGTCGAGTACCAGGAGCGCGAGAGAGAAACATCGAGAACCGGAGAGCGGGAGAGAGACGGCGAGAATCGGAGAGCGGGAGAGAGACGTCGAGTACCGGAGAGAGACATCGACAACCGGAGAGTGAGAGAGAGACGGCGAGAATAGGAGAGCGGGAGAGAGACGTCGAGTACCGGAGAGCGGGAGAGAGACGTTCGAAAACCGGAGAGCGAGAGAGAAACGTTGAGTACCGGAGAGCGGGAGAGAGACGGCGAGAACCGGAGAGCGAGAGTGAGACAGCGAGAATCGGAGAGCGGGAGAGAGACGTCGAGTACCGGAGAGCGGGAGAGAGACGTTCGAAAACCGGAGAGCGAGAGACAAACGTTGAGTACCGGAGAGCGGGAGAGAGACGGCGAGAACCGGAGAGCGAGAGTGAGACGTCGAGTACCGGAGAGAGGGAGAGAGATATCAAGTACCGGAGAGCGGGAGAGAGACGCCGAGAACCGGAGAGTGAGAGAGAGATATCGAGTACCGGAGTGCGGGAGCGAGACGTTGAGGACCAGGGAGTGGGAGAGAGACGTTGAGGAACAGGGAGTGGGAGAGAGACGTCGCATACCAGAGCGAGGTAATGAGAGATTGAGTATGGGAGCGCATGAGATAGACATCCAGAAACAGAGAGGGAGAGAGATGCCGAGAACTGGAGAGCAAGAGAGAGACGTCGAGTGCCGGGGAGAGTGAGAGAGAGACGTCGAGGACTAGGGAGTGGGAGAGAGACATCGAGAACCAGAGAGAGGGAGAGAGACGTCGAGTACCGGAGAGCGGGAGAGAGACGTCGAGAACCAGAGAGAGTGAGAGAGACGTCGAGTACCGGAGAGTGAGAGAGAGACATCGAGTACCGGAGAGTGAGAGAGAGACGTCGAGTACTGGAGAGCGGGTGAGACGTCGAGTGCCGGGGAGAGGGAGAGAGAGACGTCGAGGACCAGGGAGTGGGAGAGAGACGTCGAGAACCAGAGAGAGGGAGAGAGACGTCGAGTTCCGGAGAGCGGGAGAGAGACGTCGAGAACCAGAGAGAGTGAGAGAGACGTCGAGTACTGGAGAGCGGGAGAGAGACGTCGAGTACCGGAGAGTGAGAGAGAGACATCGAGTACCGGAGAGTGAGAGAGAGACGTCGAGTACTGGAGAGCGGTTGAGAGACGTCGAGTACCGGAAAGAGAGAGAGAGATGTCGAGTACCGAAGAGCGGGAGAGAGACGTTGAGTAGCGGAGAGCGGGAAAGGGGCATCGAGTACCGGAGAGTGGGATAGAAACGTCGAGTACCGGAAAGCGAGAGAGAGACACCGAGAACCGGAGAGCGAGAGAGAGACGCCGAGAACCGGAGAGTGAGAGACGTCGAGTACCGAAGTCGGGAGAGAGGCGTTGAGTACCGGAGAGCGGGAGAGAGACGCCGAGAACCGGAGAGTGAGAGAGAGACGTCGAGTACCAAAGAGCGGGAGAGAGATGCCGAGAACCGGAGACCAAGAGAGAGACGCCGAGAACCGGTGAGTGAGAGACGTCGAGTACCGAAGAGCGGGAGAGAGACGTTGAGTACCGGAGAGCGAGAGAGAGACGCCGAGAATCGGAGAGTGAGAGAGACGTCGCAATCCGGAGAGCGAGAGAGAGACGTTGAGTACTGGAGAGTGAGAGAGAGACATCGAGTACCGGAGACCGAGAGAGACGTTGAGAACTGGAGAGTGAGAGACGTAGAGTACCGAAGAGCGGGAGAGAGACGCCGAGAACCGGAGAGTGAGAGAGAGACGTCGAGTAACGGAGAGCGGGAGGGAGACGTTGAGTACTAGAGAGTGAGAGAGAGACATCGAGTACCCGAGAGCGAGACAGAGACATCGAGTACCGGAGAGCGGGAGAGAAACGTCGAAAACCGGAGAGCGGGAGAGAGACGGCGAGTACCGGAGAGCGAGAGAGAGACGGCGAGTACCGCAGAGCGGGAGAGAGACTGCGAGTACCGGAGAGTGGGAGAGAGACGTCGAGTACCGGAGAGCGAGAGAGAAACGTTGAGAGCCGGAGAGCGGGAGAGAGACGGCAAGATTCGGAGAGCGAGAGAGAGACGTCGAGTACCAGGAGCGCGAGAGAGAAACATCGAGAACCGGAGAGCGGGAGAGAGACGGCGAGAATCGGAGAGAGGGAGAGAGACGTCGCGTTCCGGAGAGCGGGAGAGAGACGTCGAGAACCAGAGAGAGTGAGAGAGACGTCGAGTTCCGGAGAGCGGGAGAGAGACGTCGAGAACCAGTGAGAGTGAGAGAGACGTCGAGTACCGGAGAGCGGGAGAGATATGTCGAGGACCGGAGAGTGAGAGAGAGACATCGAGTACCGGAGAGTGAGAGAGAGACGTCGAGTACTGGAGAGCGGGTGAGAGACGTCGAGTACCGGAAAGAGAGAGAGAGATGTCGAGTACCGAAGAGCGGGAGAGAGACGTTGAGTACCGGAGAGCGGGAAAGAGGCATCGAGTACCGGAGAGTGGGATAGAAACGTCGAGTACCGGAAAGCGAGAGAGAGACACCGAGAACCGGAGAGCGAGAGAGAGATATTGAGAACCGGAGAGCGAGAGAGAGACGCCGAGAACCAGAGACCGAGAGAGAGACGCCGAGAACCGGAGAGTGAGAGACGTCGAGTACCGAAGTCGGGAGAGAGACGTTAAGTACCGGAGAGTGAGAGAAAGACGTCGAGTACCAAAGAGCGGGAGAGAGACGCCGAGAACCGGAGACCGAGAGAGAGACGCCGAGAACCGGTGAGTGAGAGACGTCGAGTACCGAAGAGTGGGAGAGAGACGTTGAGTACCGGAGAGCGAGAGAGAGACGTCGAGTACCAGAGAGACGTCGCAAACCGGAGAGCGAGAGAGAGACGTTGAGTACTGGAGAGTGAGAGAGAGACATCGAGTACCGGAGACCGAGAGAGACGTTGAGAACTGGAGAGTGAGAGACGTAGAGTACCGAAGAGCGGGAGAGAGACGCCGAGAACCGGAGAGTGAGAGAGAGACGTCGAGTAACGGAGAGCGGGAGGGAGACATTGAGTACTAGAGAGTGAGAGAGAGACATCGAGTACTGGAGAGCGAGAGAGCGACATCGAGTACCGGAGAACGGGAGAGAAACGTCGAGAACCGGAGAGCGGGAGAGAGACGGCGAGTACCGGAGAGCGAGAGAGAGACGGCGAGTACCGGAGAGCGGGAGAGAGACGACGAGTACCGGAGAGCGGGAGAGAGACGTCGAGTACCGGAGAGCGAGAGAGAAACGTTGAGAGCCGGAGAGCGGGAGAGAGACGGCAAGATTCGGAGAGCGAGAGAAAGACGTCGAGTACCAGGAGCGCGAGAGAGAAACATCGAGAACCGGAGAGCGGGAGAGAGACGGCGAGAATCGGAGAGCGGGAGAGAGACGTCGAGTACCGGAGAGCGGGAGAGAGACGTCGAGTACCGGAGAGCGGGAGAGAGACGTTCGAAAACCGGAGAGCGAGAGACAAACGTTGAGTACCGGAGAGCGGGAGAGAGACGGCGAGAACCGGAGAGCGAGAGTGAGACAGCGGGAATCGGAGAGCGGGAGAGAGACGGCGAGAACCGGAGAGCGAGAGTGAGACGTCGAGTACCGGAGAGAGGGAGAGAGATATCAAGTACCGGAGAGCGGGAGAGAGACGTCGAGGACCAGGGAGTGGGAGAGAGACGTTGAGGAACAGGGAGTGGGAGAGAGACGTCGCATACCAGAGCGAGGTAGTGAGAGATTGAATATGGGAGAGCGGGAGATAGACATCGAGAAACGGAGCGAGGGAGAGAGTTGCCGAGTACCGGAGAGCGAGAGAGAGACGTTGAGTACTGGGGAGAGGGAGAGAGATGTCGAGAACCGGAGAGTGAGAGAAAGACATCGAGAATCGGAGAGTGAGAGAGAGACGTCGAGATCTGGAGAGTGAGAGAGTGACGCCGAGAACCGGAGAGTGGGAGAGAGACATCGAGATCTGGAGAGCAAAAGAAACATCAAAAGCTGGGGAGCAAAGAAAAGACATTGAGTACTAAAGAGTGAACGAGAGAAAAGGAGAACAAGAGAAAGAGATGTTGAGAATTGGAGAGAGACTTTGAGAGCCAGAGAGCACGAGAGAAATGTCAGGAAATGGAGAGCGCGAGAGAGTTGTCAAGAAGCAGAGAGCGAGAGAGAAACATCGGGGACTAGAGAGTGGGAGAAAGGCGTTGAGTACCAGAGAGCGGGAGAGACGTCGAGTACCAAGAGTGGGAGAAAGACGTCGAGTACCGAGAGTGGGAGAAAGGCGTCGCGTACTGGCGAGCGGGAGAGAGACGTTGAGTACCGGAGAGAGGGTGAGAGACGTCGAGAATAGGAGAGTGAGAGAGATGTCGAGAATAGGTGAGAGAGAGAGAGAGAGAGAGATGTTGAGAGTAGGAGAGAGAGAGAGAGACGTCGAAAAGAGAAGAGTTAATGAGAGACGACGAAAACTGAAGAATGAGAGAGAGCAACGTTGAGAAACAGAGTGGGAGATAGACGTCGGAATGGGAGAGTGAGAGAGAGAGACTTCGAGTACCGGTGAGTGGGAGAGAGACGTCGAGAATAGGAGGGTGAGAGAGAGACGTCAGAGTGGAAGAGTGAGAGAGAGAGAGGTCGAGTATCGGAGAGTGAGAGGGAGACGTCAGAATGGGAGAGTGAGAGAGAGAGAGACGTTGAGTACCGGAGAGCGAGAGAGAGATGCCGAGAACCGGAGAGCGAGAGAGAAATATCGAGTACCGGAGAGCGGGAGAGAGACGGCGAGAACCGGAGAGCGAGAGATTGACGTCGAGAACCGGAGAGCGAGAGAGTGACGTTGAAAACCGGACAGTGAGAGGGAGACGTCGAGAACCGGTGAGCGAGAGAGAGGCGATGAGAACCAGAGAATGAGAGAGAGCGTTGTGAACTGGAGAGCGAGAGAGAGACGTCAAGAACGGGAGTGGGAGAGAGAGATGTCGATCCCGGATAGCGAGAGACAGACGTTGAGAATTGGAGAGTGAGAGAGAAACGTTGAGAAGCGACGGGTGGGAGAGAGACTTCGAAAACCGGAGATCAAGAGAGAGACGTTGAGAACTGGAGAGGGAGAGAGAGACGTTGAGAACTGGAGAGGGAGAGAGAGACGTCGAGAACCGGAGAACTAATGAGAGACGTTGAGAACTGGAGAGGGAGAGAGAGACGTCGAGAACCGAAGAATGAGAGAGAGCGACGTCGAGAAACAGAGAATGAGAGAGAGACATCGAGAACTGGAGAGTGAGAGAGAGACGTTGAGAACCGGAGATCGAGCGAGAGACGTTGAGATGCGGAGAATGAGAGAGCGTCATTGAGAACCAGAGAGTAAGTGAGAGACAACGAGAACGGGAGTGGGAGAGAGACGTCGAGAATGGGAGAGTGCGAAAGAGACGTCAAGAACGGGAATGGGAGAGAGAGCGCCATCGGGTACTGGAGAGTGAGAGAGAGAGACGGCGAGCAAGAGAGAGACGCCGAGAACCGGAGAGCAAGAGAGAGACGTCGAGAACAAGAGAGTGAGAGAGAGACGTCAAGAAACAAAGAGTGAGAGAGAACTTGAGACACGGACAGTGGGAGAGAGACGTCGACAACCGAATAGTGATAGAGAGAGATGTCGAGAACCGGAGAGCGAGAGAGAGAGATGTCGAGAACCGGAGAGCGGGAGAGAGACGTTGAGAAACGGAGAATGAGAGAGGGCGACACGAGAACCGCAGAGTGAGAGAGAGACGTCAAGAACGGGAGAACGAGAGCGAGACATTGAGAACCGGAGAGCGAGAGAGAGAGACGTCGAAAACTGGAGAGTGCGAGAGAGACGTCGAGAAACAGAGAGTGAGAGAGCATGAGAGAGAGACATCAAGAACTGGAGAGTGAGAGAGAGACGTCAAGAACGGGAGAACGAGAGCGTGACATTGAGAACTGGAGAGCGAGAGAGAGAGACGTTGCAAACTGGAGAGTGAGAGAGAGACGTCGAGAACTGAAGAATGACAGAGAGTGACGTCGAGAAACAGAGAGTGAGCGAGTGCGATAGAAAACCTGTGAGCGAGAACGAGACGTTGAGATCCGGAGAATGAGAGAGACAGACGTCGAGAAACGGAGACTGAGAGAGAGACGTCGAGAACTGGAGAGAGAGAGAGAGACGACGAGAACTGGAGAGCAAGTGAGAGAAATTGAGAGATGGAGAGCGGGAGAGAGACATCAATAACGGGAGAATGAGAGAGACATCAAGAACGGGAGTGGGAGAGAGACATCTCGAGAATTGGTGAGCGAGAGGGAGACATCGAGAACCGCAGAGCGAGAGAGAGAGAGACGTTGCGAACTAGAGAGTGAGAGAGGGATGTCGAGAACCGGAGAGTGAGAGAGAGACATTGAGAAACGGAAAACGAGAGAGAGATGACGAGAACTGGAGAGTGAGAGAGAGACATCAAGAACCGGAGAGTGAGAGAGAGACGTTGAGAACTGGAGAGGGAGAGAGAGACGTCGTGAACCGAAGAATGAGAGAGAGCGACGTCGAGAAACAGAGAATGAGAGAGAGACATTGAGAATTGGAGAGTGAGAGAGAGACGTCGAGAACCGGAGATCGAGAGGGAGACGTTGAGATCCGGAGAATGAGAGAGCGTCGTTGAGAACCAGAGAGTAAGTGAGAGACAACGAGAACGGGAGTGGGAGAGAGACATCGAGAATGGGAGAGTGCGAAAGAGACGTCAAGAAAAGGAGTGGGAGAGAGAGAGAGATGTCGAGAACCGGAGAGCAAGAGAGAGAAATTGAGAGACGGAGAGCGGGAGTGAGACGTCAATAACGGGAGAATGAGAGAGACATCAAGAACGGGAGTGGGAGAGAGACATCTCGAGAATTGGTGAGTGAGAGGGAGACATCGAGAACCGGAGAGCAAGTGAGAGACATCAAGAACGGGAGTGGGGGAGAAGACGTCGAGAAAAGGAGTGGGAGAGAGAGAGAGAGAGAGACATCGAGAACCGGAGAGCAAGCGAGAGACATCGAAAACGGTAGTGGGAGAGAGACGTTGAGAATGGGAGAGTGCGAAAGAGACTTCAAGAAAAGGAGTGGGAGAGAGAGAGAGACGTCGAGAACCGGAGAGCGAGAGAGAGAAATTGAGAGACGGAGAGCGGGAGTGAGACGTCAATAACGGGAGAATGAGAGAGACATCAAGAACGGGAGTGGGAGAGAGACATCTCGAGAATTGGTGAGTGAGAGGGAGAAATCGAGAACCGGAGAGCGGGAGAGAGACGTTGAGAACCGAAGATTGAGAGAGAGCGACATCGAGAACCGGAGAGCAAGTGAGAGACATCAAAAACGGGAGTGGGAGAGAGACGTCGAGAATGGGAGAGTGCGAAAGAGGCGTCAAGAAAAGGAGTGGGAGAGAGAGAGAGAGATGTCGAGAACCGGAGAGCAAGTGAGAGAAATTGAGAGACGGAGAGTGGGAGAGAGACATCAATAACGGGAGAATGAGAGAGACATCAAGAACGGGAGTGGGAGAGAGACATCTCGAGAATTGGTGAGCGAGAGGGAGACATCGAGAACCGGAAAGCGAGAGAGAGAGACGTTGTGAACTAGAGAGTGAGAGAGGGATGTCGAGAACCGGAGAGTGAGAGAGAGACATTGAGAAACGGAAAACGAGAGAGAGACGTTGAGAACTGGAGAGTGAGAGAGAGACATCAAGAACCGGAGAGTGAGAGAGAGACGTCGAGAACTGAAGAATGAGAGAGAGCGACGTCGAGAAACAGAGAATGAGAGAGAGACATTGAGAATTGGAGAGTGAGAGAGAGACGTCAAGAACCGGAGATCGAGAGGAAGACGTTGAGATCCGGAGAGTGAGAGAGCGTCATTGAGAACCAGAGAGAGAGACATCGAGTACCGGAGACCGAGAGAGTGACGTCGAAAGCCGGAGAGTGAGAGGGAGACTTTGAGAACCGGAGAGTGAGAGAGAGACACCGAGAACCAGAGAGCGAGAGAGTGACGTCGAGAACCGGAGAGCGAGAGGAAGACGTTGAGATCCGGAGAATGAGAGAGCGTCATTGAGAACCAGAGAGTGAGAGAGAGGGACATTGAGAACCGGAGAGCGAGAGAGTGACGTCGAGAACCGGAGAGCGAGAGGAAGACGTTGAGATCCGGAGAATGAGAGAGCGTCATTGAGAACCAGAGAGTGAGAGAGAGGGACATTGAGAACCGGAGAGCGAGAGAGTGACGTCGAGAACCGGAGAGCGAGAGGAAGACGTTGAGATCCGGAGAATGAGAGAGCGTCATTGAGAACCAGAGAGTGAGAGAGAGGGACATTGAGAACCGGAGAGCGAGAGAGTGACGTCGAGAACCGGAGAGCGAGAGGAAGACGTTGAGAACCGGACAGTGAGAGGGAGACGTCGAGAACTGGAGACCGAGAGAGTGACGTTGAGAACCGGACAGTGAGAGGGAGACGTCGAGAACCGATGAGCGAGAGAGAGACGATGAGAACCAGAGAATGAGAGAGAGCGCTGTGAACTGGAGAGCGAGAGAGAATCGTCCAGAACGGGAGTGGGAGAGAGAGATGTCGATACCGGATAGCGAGAAACAGACGTTGAGAATTGGAGAGTGAGAGAGAAACGTTGAGAAGCGACGACTGGCAGAGAGACGTCGAGAACCGGAGAGTGAGAGAGATGTCGAGAACCAGAGAACGAATAAGAGAAGTTGAGAACCGGAGAGAGAGAGACGTTGAGGACTGGAGAGGGAGAGAGAGACGTCGAGAACCGAAGAATGAGAGAGAGCGACGTCGAGAACCAGAGCATTGGAGAGAGACATCGAGAACCGGAGAGCGTGAGAGTGACGTCGAGAACCGGAGACCGAGAGAGTGACGTTGAGAACCGGACAGTGAGAGGGAGACGTCGAGAACCGGAGAGCGGGAGAGAGACGATGAGAACCAGAGAATGAGAGAGAGCGTTGTGAACTGGAGAGCGAGAGAGTATCGTCCAGAACGGGAGTGGGAGAGAGAGATGTCGATCCCGGATAGCGAGAGACAGACGTTGAGAATTGGAGAGTGAGAGAGAAACGTTGAGAAGCGACGACTGGGAGAGAGACGTCGAGAACCAGAGAATGAGAGAGGGCGACATCGAGAACCGGAGAGTGAGAGAGATATGTCAAGAACGGGAGAACGGGAGTGAGACGTTGAGAACCGGAGAGCAAGAGAGCGAGACGTTGCGAACTGGAGAGTGAGAGAGAGACATCGAGAAACAGAGGGCGAGCGAGTGCTGTAGAGAACCAGTGAGCGAGACGTTGAGATCTGGAGAATGAGAGAGAGACATCAGGAACCGGAGAGTGAGAGAGAAACGTCGAGATCGGGAGAGCGGGAGAGTGAGTTTGAGAACCGGAGAACGAGAGAGACAGATGTTGAGAACCGGAGAGTTAGAGAGAGATGTCGAGAACTGGAGAGCGAGAGAGAGACGTCGAGAACTGGAGAGCGAGAGAGAGACGTCGAGAACTGGGGAGTGAGAGAGAGACGTTGAGAACCGGAGAGCAGGAGAGAGACGTCGAGAACCAGAGAATGAGAGAGAAACGTCAAGATCAGGAGAGTGGGAGAGAACGGGAGAGTGGGAGAGGGACGTCGAGAACCGGAGAGCAGGAGAGAGACATCGAGGGCTGGAGAATGAGAGAGAAACGTCGAGATCGGGGGAGCGGGAGAAACGGCAAGAACGGGAGAGCGAGAGAGGGACATCGAGAACCGGAGAGCGGGAGACAGACATTGAGAACCGGAGAATGCGAGAGGGCGACATGAGAACCAGAGAGTGAGAAAGAAACGTTGAGAACCAGGGAGCTCGGGAGAGACATTGAGAACCCGAGAGTGAGAGAGAAACATCGAGATCGGGAGAGCGGGAGAGACGGCAAGAATGGGAAAGCAGGAGAGGGACGTCGAGAACCGGAGAGCAGGAGAGAGACTTTGAGAACCGGAGAATGAGAGAGGGCGACATCGAGAACCGGAGAGTGAGAGAGTGGTGTAGAGAACCGGAGAGCGAGATGGAGACGTTGAGATCCGGAGAATGAGAGACGTCTAGAACCAGAGAGTGAGAGAGACGCCGAGAACTGGAGAATGAGAGAGAAACGTCGAGATCGGGAGAGCGGGAGAGACGGCAAGAACAGGAGAGTGAGAGAGGGATGTCGAGAACCGGAGAGTGAGAGAGAGACGTCGAGATCGGGAGAGCGGGAGAGACGGCAAGAACAGGAGAGCGGGAGAGGGATGTCGAGAACCGGAGAGTGAGAGAGAGACGTCGAGATCGGGAGAGCGGGAGAGACGGCAAGAACAGGAGAGTGAGAGAGGGATGTCGAGAACCGGAGAGTGAGAGAGAGACGTCGAGATCGGGAGAGCGGGAGAGACGGCAAGAACAGGAGAGCGGGAGAGGGATGTCGAGAACCGGAGAGTGAGAGAGAGACGTCGAGATCGGGAGAGACGGCAAGAACAGGAGAGCGGGAGAGGGATGTCGAGAACCGGAGAGTGAGAGAGAGACGTTGAGAAACGGAGAACGAGAGAGAGACGTCGAGAACTGGAGAGTGAGAGAGAGACATCAAGAACCGGAGAGTGAGAGAGAGACGTTGAGAACTCGAGAGGGAGAGAGAGACGTCGAGAACCGAAGAATGAGAGAGAGCGACGCTGAGAAACAAAGAATGAGAGAGAGACATCGAGAACTGGAGAGTGAGACGTCGAGAACTGGAGAGCGAGAGGGTGACGTTGAGATCCGGAGAATGAGAGAGTGTCATTGAGAACCAGAGAGTGAGAGAGAGAGACACTGAGAACCGGAGAGCGAGAGAGTGACGTCGAAAACCGGAGAGTGAGAGGGAGACTTCGAGAACCGGAGATTGAGAGAGAGCCACCGAGAACCAGAGAGCGTGAGAGTGACGTCGAGAACCGGAGAGCGAGAGGGAGACGTCGAGAACCGGAGAGCGGGAGAGAGACGATGAGAACCAGAGAATGAGAGAGAGCGTTGTGAACTGGAGAGCGAGAGAGAATCGTCCAGAACGGGAGTGGGAGAGAGAGATGTCGATCCCGGATAGCGAGAGACAGACGTTGAGAATTGGAGAGTGAGAGGGAGACGTCGAGAACCGGAGATCGAGAGAGAGACGTTGAGAACCGGAGAGCGAGACGAAGACGATGAGAACCAGAGAATGAGAGAGAGTGATGTTGAGAACCGGAGAGGGAGAGAGAGACGTCGAGAACTGGAGAGCGAGACGAAGACGATGAGAACCAGAGAATGAGAGAGAGTGACGTTGAGAACCGGAGAGGGAGAGAGAGAGACGTCGAGAACCGGAGAACGAATAAGAGACGTTGAGAACCGGAGAGAGAGAGAGTGACGTTGAGAACCGGAGAGGGAGAGAGAGCGACGTCGAGAAACAGAGAATGAGAGAGAGACATCGAGAATTGGAGAGTGAGAGAGACGTCGAGAACCGGAGAGCGAGAGAGTGACATCGACAATCGGAGAGTGAGAGAGAGACGCCGAAAACTGGAGAGTGAGAGGGAGACGTTGAGAACCGGAGAGTAAGAGGGAGACGTTGAGAACCGGTGAGCGAGAGAGAGAGACGATGAGAACCAGAGAATGAGAGAGAGTGTTGTGAACCGGAGAGCGAGAGAGAGACGTCAAGAACGGGAGTGGAGAGAGAGATGTCGATACCGAATAGCGAGAGACAGACGTTGAGAACCAGAGAGTGAGAGAGAGCGACATCGAGGACCAGAGAGAGAGAGAGAGAGAGAGATGTTGAGAACCGGAGCGCGGGAGAGACAGCAAGAACGTGAGAGCAGGAGAGGGACGTTGAGAACCGGACAATGAGAGAGGGCGACATCGAGAACCGAAGAGTGAGAGAGAGATGTCAAGAACCGGAGAACGAGAGAGAGACATCGAAAAATGGAGAGGGAGAGAGAGACGTCGAGAAACAGAGAGTGAAAGAGAGACATTGAGATTCGGAGAGTGAGAGAGAGACGTCGAGAACCGGAGAGTGAGAGAGAGACATAATACAGCGCAGTACAGGCCCTTCGGCCCACGATGTTGTACCGACATGGGAAGTCAAAAAACAAAAGCCATCTAACCTACACTATGCCATTATAAGAACATAAGAACTAGGAGCAGGAGTAGGCCATCTGGCCCCTCGAGCCTGCTCCACCATTCAATGAGATCATGGCTGATCTTTTGTGGACTCAGCTCCACTTTCCGGCCCGAACACCGTAACCCTTAATCCCTTTATTCTTCAAAAAACTATCTATCTTTATCTTAAAAACATTTAATGAAGGAGCCTCTACTGCTTCACTGGGCAAGGAATTCCATAGATTCACAACCCTTTGGGTGAAGAAGTTCCTCCTAAACTCAGTCCTAAATCTACTTCCCCTTATTTTGAGGCTGTGCCCCTAGTTCTGCTTTCAACCACCAGTGGAAACAACCTGCCCGCATCTATCCTATCTATTCCCTTCATAATCCTATATGTTTCTATAAGGACTCCCCTCATCCTTCTAAATTCCAACGAGTACAGTCCCAGTCTACTCAACCTCTCCTCGTAATCCAACCCCTTCAGCTCTGGGATTAACCTAGTGAATCTCAAGGAGACCAAAACTGAACACAATACTCCAGGTGTGGCCTCACTAACACCTTATACAATTGCAGCATAACTTCCCTAGTCTTAAACTCCATCCCTCTAGCAATGAAGGACAAAATTCCATTTGCCTTCTTAATCACCTGTTGCACCTGTAAACCAACTTTTTGCGACTCATGCACTAGCACACCCAGGTCTCTCTGCACAGCAGCATGTTTTAATATTTTATCATTTAAATAATAATCCTTTTTGCTGTTATTCCGACCAAAATGGATAATCTCACATTTGTCAACATTGTATTCCATCTGCCAGACCCTAGCCCATTCACTTAGCCTATCCAAATCTCTCTGCAGACTTCCAGTATCCTCTGCACTTTTTGCTTTACCACTTATCTTAGTGTCGTCTGCAAACTTGGACACATTGCCCTTGGTCCCCAACTCCAAATCATCTATATAAATTGTGAACAGTTGTGGGCCCAACACTGATCCCTGAGGGACACCACTAGCTACTGATTGCCAACCAGAGAAACACCCATTAATCCCCACTCTTTGCTTTCTATTAATTAACCAATCCTCTATCCATGCTGCTACTTTCCCCTTAATGCCATGCATCTTTATCTTATGCAGTAACCTTTTGTGTGGCACCTTGTCAAAGGCCTTCTGGAAATCCAGATATACCACATCCATTGGCTCCCCGTTATATACCGCACTGTTAATGTCCTCAAAAAATTCCACTAAATTAGTGAGGCACGACCTGCCCTTTATGAACCCATGCTGCGTCTGCCCAATGGGACAATTTCCATCCAGATGCCTCGCTATTTCTTCCTTGATGATAGATTCCAGCATCTTACCTACTACTGAAGTTAATCTCAGTGGCCTATAATTATCCGCTTTCTGCCTACCTCCTTTTTTAAACAGTGGTGTCACGTTTGCTAATTTCCAATCCGCCGGGGCCACCCCAGAGTCTAGTGAATTTTGATAAATTATCACTAGTGCATTTGCAATTTCCCTAGCCATCTCTTTTAGCACTCTGGGATGCATTCCATCAGGTCCAGGAGACTTGTCTACCTTTAGCCCCATTAGCTTGCCCATCACTACCTCCTTGGTGATAACAATCCTCTCAAGGTCCTCACCTGTCATAGCCTCATTTCCATCAGTCACTGGCATGTTATTTGTGTCTTCCACTGTGAAGACCGACCCAAAAAACCTGTTCAGTTCCTCAACCATTTCCTCATCTCCCATTATTACATCTCCCTTCTCATCCTCTAAAGGACCAATATTTACCTTAGCCACTCTTTTCTGTTTTATATATTTGTAGAAACTTTTACTATCTGTTTTTATATTCTGAGCAAGTTTACTCTCATAATCTATCTTACTCTTCTTTATAGCTTTTTTAGTAGCTTTCTGTTGCCCCTAAAGATTTCCCAGTCCTCTAGTCTCCCACTGATCTTTGCTACTTTGTATGTTTTTTCCTTCAATTTGATACTCTCCCTTATTTCCTTAGATATCCACGGTTGATTTTCCCTCTTTTTCCGTCCTTCCTTTTTGTTGGTATAAACCTTTGCTGAACACTGTGAAAAATCACTTGGAAGGTTGTCCACTGGTCCTCAACTGTTTCACCATAAAGTCTTTGCTCCCAGTCTACCTTAGCTAGTTCTTCTCTCATCCCATTGTAATCTCCTTTCTTTAAGCACAAAACACTAGTGCTTGATTTTACCTTCTCACCCTCCATCTGTATTTTAAATTCCACCATATTGTGATCGCTCCTTCCGAGAGGATCCCTAACTATGAGATCCTGAATCAATCCTGTCTCATTATACAGGACCAGATCTAGGACCGCTTGTTTCCTCGTAGGTTTCATTACATACTGTTCTAGGAAACTATCGCGGATACATTCTATAAACTCCTCCTCAAGATTGCCTTGACCGACCTGGTTAAACCAATCGACATGTAGGTTAAAATCACCCATGATAACTGCTGTACCATTTCTACATGCATCAGTTATTTCTTTGTTTATTGCCTGCCCCACCATAATGTTACTATTTGGTGGCCTATAGACTACTCCTATCAGTGACTTTTTTGCCTTACTATTCCTGATTTCCACCCAAATGGATTCAACCTTATCCGCCATAGCACCGATGTCATCCCTTACTGTTGCCCGGATGTCACCCTTAAATAACAGAGCTACACCACCTCCCTTACCATCCACTCTGTCCTTCCGTATAGTTTGATACCCTCGGATATTTAACTCCCAGTCGTGACTATCCTTTAACCATGTTTCAGTAATGGCCACTAAATCATAGTCATTCGCAATGATTTGCGCCATCAATTCATTTACCTTATTCCGAATACTACGAGCATTCAGATAAAGCACACTTATGTTGGCTTTTTTACCTCTGTTCTGAATCTTAACACCTCGATCAGTAACCTCTCCTAAGTTATATTTCCTCTTAACCTTTCTCTTAATTTTCCTTGTCGTTGAACCCATATCTTCATGTAACAACCTGCTGCATCGCTTACCATTAATGTTTTCACTTCCCGTTTTATTCCTTTTAGTATTCCTGGTCCTATTCACTGAGCTCCCCTCAGTCACTGTACCTTGTACTGTCGTCCTTTTTGATTTTTGACTATGGCTTCTCTGCCTTACACTTTCCCCCTTACTGCCTTTTGTTTCTGTCCCTGTTTTACTACCTTCCAACTTCCTGCATCGGTTCCCATCCCCCTGCTGCATTAGTTTAAACTCTCCCCAACAGCTCGAGCAAACACCCCCCTAGGACATCGGTTCTAGTCCTGCACAGGTGTAGACCGTCCGGTTTGTACTGGTCCCACCTCCCCCAGAACCGGTTCCAATGTCCCAGGAATTTGAATCCCTCCCTCTTGCACCATCTCTCGAGCCACGCATTCATCCTATCTATCCTGACATTCCTACTCTGACTAGCTCGTGGCACTGGTAGCAATCCTGAGATTACTACCTTTCAGGTCCTACTTTTTAGTTTAAATTCTAACTCCCTAAATTCAGCTTGGAGGACCTTGTCCCGTTTTTTACCTATATTGTTGGTGCCTATGTGCACCACGACAGCTGGCTGTTCACCCTCCCCCCCCCCCCCCAGAATGTCCTGCAACCGCTCCGAGACATCCTTGACCCTTGCACCAGGGAGCAACATACCATCCTGGAGTCTCGATTGCGTCCGCAGAACCGCCTGTCTATTCCCCTTACAGTTGAGTCCCCTATCACTATAGCCCTGCCATTCTTCTTCCTGCCCAGCTGTGCAGCAGAGCCAGCCATGGGGCCATGAACCTGGCTGCTGCTGCCTTCCCCTGGTGAGCCATCTCCCTCAACAGTATCCAAAGCGGTATATCTGTTTTGCAGGGAGATGACCGCAGAGGACACCTGCACTGCCTTCCTACTCTTGCTCTGTCGTTTGTTCACCCATTTTCTATCTTCCTCAGTACCTTTCACCTGCGGTGTGACCAACCCGCGAAACGTGCTATCTACGACGTCCTCAGCATCGCGGATGCTCCAAAGTGAGTCCATCCACAGCTCCAGAGCCATCAAGCGGTCTAACAGGAGCTGCAACTGGACACATTTCTTGCACATGAAGGAGCCAGGGACAGTGGACGTGTCCCTTAGCTCCCACATCGCACACGAGGAGCATGACACGGGTCTGAGATCTCCTGCCATGTCTTAAACCTTCGGTTAACTTCAACAATTACAATTTACCCCCAAAAATTAAATAAACAAACAACGAAGAAAAAAATATATATCAATATACCAATGAAACGAAAAAGAAAACAGAAACACTACTTACCAGCCACTGACCTCGAGCCTTCCTCTTGATCTTCACAGCGGTTGGTTTTTTTTTGGTTAGAGGAGGGGGTAGGGAGGGAAACACTGAAGAAGTGTTTCGGGTTTAAGTGTCACTTGACAACAGCTCCTCCACAAACTACCTTCAAATTAGGGTGACCACGATGGAGGTATGCAAATTTCCCTTGCAACACCAATCAGCAGCTCTGCTCTGCTGCCCTCTGCTGGATGCTTGTCTTCACTCGAACAGCTAGGGTCTTTAGCTCAGGTACACCTTCAACGCCGAGAACTGGAGAGGGAGAGAGAGACGTCGAGAACCGAAGAATAACAGAGTGCGACGTTGAGAAACAGAGAGTGAGAGAGTGCTGTAGAGAACGGGAGAGAGTGATGGAGAAGTTGTGATCCGGATAATGAGAGAGCATCATTGAGAAACAGAGAGTGAGAGAGAGACATCGAGAACCGGAGAGTGAGAGACAGACATCGAGAACCGGAGAGAGAGACATCGAGAACTGGAGAGGGAGAGAGGGAAGGCGAGAACCAGAGAGTGAGAGAGAGACGTTGAGATCGAGAGAGCGGGAGAGACGGAAAGAATGGGAGAGCGGAAGAGGGACGTCGAGAACCGGATAAAGAGTGAGGGCGACATGGCGAACCGGAGAGTGAGGGAGGGAGACATCGAGAACCGAAGAACGAGAGAGAGACGGCGAGAAACGGAAAGCGAAAGAGAGACGTTGCGAATCGGAGAACGAGAGATAGACGTTGAGAACTGGAGAGCTAGAGAGAGAGACATCGAGAACTGGAGAGCTAGAGAGAGACATTGAGAACCGGAGAGTGAGAGACAGACGTCGAGAACCGGAGAACTAATGAGAGACGTCGAGAACCAGAGAGCAAGAGAGAGACGTCGAGAACTGGAGAGGGAGAGAGAGACATCGAGAACCGAAGATTGAGAGAGAGCGACGTTGAGAAACAGAGAGAAAGAGAGAGGCATCGAGAACCGGAGAGTGAGAGAGAGACGTAGACAATCGGAGATCGAGAGGGAGATGTTGAAATCCGGAGAATGAGAGGGCATCATCGAGAACCAGAGAGAGACATCGAGAATCGGAGAGCGAGAGAGTGATGTCGAGAACCGGAGAGTGAGAGGGAGACGTTGAGATCCAGAGAGTGAGTGAATGTCATCGAGAACCAGAGCGTGAGAGAGAGAGACATCGAGAATCGGAGAGCGAGAGAGTGATGTCGAGAACCGGAGAGTGAGGGAGAGACGTCGAGAATCGGAGAATGAGAGAGACGTCGAGAACCGGAGAGTGAGGGAGAGACGACGAGAACCGGACAGTGAGAGGGAGGCGTCGAGAACCGGCGAGCGAGAGAGAAACGTCGAGAACCGAAGATTGAGAGAGAGAGATTGAGAACCGGAGAGCGAGTGAGTGACGTCGAGAAGCAGAGAATCAGAGAGAGACTTCGAGAACCGGAGAACGAGAGAGACGTCGAAAACGGGAGAGCAAGTGAGAATTGCCGAGAACGGGAATGGGAGAGAGACGTCGAGAATGGGAGAGTGAGAAAGAGATCTCAAGAAAAGGAGTGGGAGATAGAGAGACGTCGAGAACCGGAGAGAGAGAGAGAGAAATCGAGAGATGGAGAGCGGGAGAGAGACGTCGAGAACGGGAAAATGAGAGAGACGTCAAGAATGGGAGTGGGAAAGAGAGAATGGGTGAGCGAGAGAGACATCGAGAAGCGGAGAGCGAGAGAGAGACGGCGAGAATCAAAGAGTGCGAGAGATGTCAAGAATGGGAGTGGGAGACAGACGTTGAGGACCAGAGAGCAAGAGAGAGACATTGAGGACTGGAGAGCGAAAGAGAGATGTTGAGAACCGGAAAACGAGAGAGAGAGAGACGTTGAGAACTGGAGATCTAGAGAAAGAGACGTTGAGAACTGGAGAGCTAGAGAGAGACGTCGAGAATCGTAGAACGAGAGAGAGAGACGTTGAGAACTGGAAATCTAGAGAGAGACGTCGAGAACTGGAGAGCTAGAGAGAGACGTCGAGAATCGGAGAATGAGAGAGACGTCGAGAACTGGAGAGGGAGAGAGAGAAGTCGAGAACCGAAGAATGACAGAGTGCGACGTTGAGAAACAGAGAGTGAGAGAGTGCTGTAGAGAACCGGAGAGAGTGATGGAGACGTTGTGATCCGGATAATGAGAGAGCGTCATTGAGAAACAGAGAGTGAGAGAGAGACATCGAGAACCGGAGAGTGAGAGACAGACATCGAGAACTGGAGAGGGAGAGAGAGACGTTGAAATCGGGAGAGCGGGAGAGACGGAAAGAATGGGAGAGCGGAAGAGGGACGTCGAGAACCGGAGAAACAGTGAGGGCGACATGGAGAACCGGAGAGTGAGAGAGGGAGACATCAAGAACCGAAGAACGAGAGAGAGACAGCGAGAAACGGAGAGCGAAAGAGAGACGTTGAGAATCGGAGAACGAGAGATAGACTTTGAGAACTGGAGAGCTAGAGAGAGAGACATCGAGAACTGGAGAGCTAGAGAGAGACGTCGAGAACCAGAGAGCAAGAGAGAGACGTCGAGAACTGGAGAGGGAGAGAGAGACGTCAAGAACCGGAGAGGGAGAGAGAGACGTCGAGAACTGGAGAGAGAGAGACATCGAGAACCAAAGATTGAGAGAGAGCGACGTCGAGAAACAGAGAGTGAGAGAGAGACATCGAGAACCGGAGAGTGAGAGAGAGACGTTGAGAACCGGAGATCGAGAGGGAGACGTTGAAATCCAGAGAATGAGAGGGCATCATCGAGAACCAGAGAGTGAGAGAGAGAGACATCGAGAATCGGAGAGCGAGAGAGTTATGACGAGAACCGGAGAGTGAGAGGGAGACGTTGAGATCCAGAGAGTGAGTGAGTGTCATCGAGAACCAGAGCATGAGAGAGAGAGGCATCGAGAACTGGAGAGCGAGAGAGTGATGTCGAGAACCGGAGAGTGAGGGAGAGACGACGAGAACCGGAGAGTGAGAGAGAGACATCGAGAACCGGAGAGCGAAAGAGAAACGTCGAGAACCGAAGATTGAGAGAGAGAGATTGAGAACCGGAGAGCGAGTGAGTGACGTCGAGAAGCAGAGAATGAGAGAGACACTTCGAGAACCGGAGAACGAGAGAGACGTCGAGAACGGGAGGGCAAGTGAGAATTGCCGAGAACGGGAATGGGAGAGAGACGTCGAGAATGGGAAAGTGAGAAAGAGACGTCAAGAAAAGGAGTGGGAGATAGATAGACGTCGAGAACCGGAGAGAGAGAGAGAGAAATCGAGAGATGGAGAGCGGGAGAGAGACGTCGAGAACGGGAAAATGAGAGAGACGTCAAGAATGGGAGTGGGAAAGAGAGATCTCGAAAATTGGTGAGCGAGAGAGAGACATCGAGAAGCGGAGAGCGAGAGAGAGACGGTGAGAACCGGAGAGTGAGAGAGAGACATTGAGGACCGGAGAGCGAAAGAGAGATGTTGAGAACCGAAAAACGAGAGAGAGACGTTGAGAACTTCAGATCTAGAGAGAGAGACGTTGAGAACTTCAGATCTAGAGAGAGAGACGACGAGAACTGGAGAGCTAGAAAGAGACATCGAGAACCGGAGAGTGAGGGAGAGACGTCGAAAACCGGAGAGTGAGAGAAAGACATTGAGAACCGGAGAGCTGGTGAGTGACGTCGAGAACCAGAGAATGAGAGAGAGACTTCGAGAACCGGAGAGCGAGAGAGAAACGCCGAGAACCGAAGATTGAGAGAGAGAGACATTGAGAACCGGAGAGCGAGTGAGTGACGTCGAGAAATCAGAGAGAGACTTCGAGAACCGGAGAACGAGAGAGACGTCGAGAACGGGAGAGCAAGTGAGAATTGCCGAGAACGGGAATGGGAGAGAGACGTCGAGAATGGGAGAGTGAGAAAGAGATCTCAAGAAAAGGAGTGGGAGATAGAGAGACGTCGAGAACTGGAGAGAGAGAGAAATCGAGAGATGGAGAGCGGGAGAGAGACGTCGAGAACGGGAAAATGAGAGAGACGTCAAGAATGGGAGTGGGAAAGAGATAATGGGTGAGCGAGAGAGAGACATCGAGAAGCGGAGAGCGAGAGAGAGACGGCGAGAATCAAAGAGTGCGAGAGATGTCAAGAATGGGAGTGGGAGACAGACGTTGAGGACCAGAGAGCAAGAGAGAGACATTGAGGACTGGAGAGCGAAAGAGAGATGTTGAGAACCGGAAAACGAGAGAGAGAACGTTGAGAACTGGAGATCTAGAGAAAGAGACGTCGAGAACTGGAGAGCGAGAGAGAGACATTGAGAACCGGAGAGTGCGAGAGAGACATCGAGAACCAGAGAGTGAGAGACAGACATCGAGAACCGGAGAGAGAGACATCGAGAACTGGAGAGGGAGAGAGGGAAGTTGAGAACCAGAGAGTGAGAGAGAGACGTTGAAATCGGGAGAGCGGGAGAGACGGAAAGAATGGGAGAGCGGAAGAGGGACGTCGAGAACCGGAGAAAGAGCGAGGGCGACATGGAGAACCGGAGAGTGAGAGAGGGAGACATCGAGAACCGAAGAACGAGAGAGGGATGGCGAGAAACGGAGAGCGAAAGAGAGACGTTGAGAATCGGAGAACGAGAGATAGACTTTGAGAACTGGAGAGCTAGAGAGAGAGACATCGAGAACTGGAGAGCTAGTGAGAGACATTGAGAACCGGAGAGTAAGAGACAGACGTCGAGAACCGGAGAACTAATGAGAGACGTCGAGAACCAGAGAGCAAGAGAGAGACGTCGAGAACTGGAGAGGGAGAGAGAGACATCGAGAACCGAAGATTGAGAGAGAGCGACGTCGAGAACAGAGAGTGAGAGAGAGACGTTGAGAACCGGAGAGTGAGAGAGATACGTAGAGAACCGGAGATCGAGAGGGAGATGTTGAAATCCAGAGAATGAGAGGGCATCATCGAGAACCAGAGAGTGAGAGAGAGAGACATCAAGAATCGGAGAGCGATTGAAAGACATCAAGAACCGGAGAGTGAGAGGGAGACATTGAGATCCAGAGAGTGAGAGAGAGAGACATCGAGAACCGGAGAGAGAGAGAGAGACATCGAGAACCGGAGAGTGAGGGAGAGACGTCGAGATCCGGAGAGTGAGAGAAAGACATTGAGAACCGGAGAGCTGGTGAGTGACGTCGAGAAGCAGAGAATGAGAGAGAGACTTCGAGAACCGGAGAACGAGAGAGAAACGCCGAGAACCGAAGATTGAGAGAGATTGAGAACCGGAGAGCGAGTGAGTGACGTCGAGAAGCAGAGAATGAGAGAGAGACTTCGAGAACCGGAGAACGAGAGAGACGTCGAGAACGGGAGGGCAAGTGAGAATTACCGAGAACGTGAATGGGAGAGAGACGTCGAGAATGGGAGAGTGAGAAAGAGACGTCAAGAAAAGGAGTGGGAGATAGAGAGACATCGAGAACCGGAGAGAGAGAGACAAATGTCGAGAACCGGAGAGAGAGAGAAATCGAGAGACGGAGAACGGGAGAGAGACGTCGAGAACGGGAAAATGAGAGAGACGTCAAGAATGGGAGTGGGAAAGAGAGATCTCGAAAATTGGTGAGCGAGAGAGAGACATCGAGAAGCGGAGAGCGAGAGAGAGACGGTGAGAACCGGAGAGTGAGAGAGAGACATTGAGGACCGGAGAGCGAAAGAGAGATGTTGAGAACCGGAAAACGAGAGCGAGACGTTGAGAACTTCAGATCTAGAGAGAGAGACGTTGAGAACTGGAGAGCTAGAGAGAGACATCGAGAACCGGAGAGTGAGGGAGAGACGTCGAGAACCGGAGAGTGAGAGAGAGACATCGAGAACCGGAGAGTGAGAGAGAGACGCCGAGAACCGAAGATTGAGAGAGAGAGACATTGAGAACCGGAGAGCGAGTGAGTGACGTCGAGAACCAGAGAATCAGAGAGAGACACTGAGAACCGAAGAGTGAGAGAGAGACATTGAGGACCGGAGAGCGAAAGAGAGATGTTGAGAACCGGAAAAAGAGAGAGAGACGTTGAGAACTTCAGATCTAGAGAGAGAGACGTTGAGAACTTCAGATCTAGAGAGAGAGACGACGAGAACTGGAGAGCTAGAGAGAGACATCGAGAACCGGAGAGTGAGGGAGAGACATCGAGAACCGGAGAGCGAGAGAGAGACGCCGAGAACCGAAGATTGAGAGAGAGAGACATTGAGAACCGGAGAGCGAGTGAGTGACGTCGAGAACCAGAGAATGAGAGAGAGACACTGAGAACCGGAGAGTGAGAGAGAGACATTGAGGACCGGAGAGCGAAAGAGAGATGTTGAGAACCGGAAAACGAGAGAGAGACGTTGAGAACTTCAGATCTAGAGAGAGAGACGTTGAGAACTGGAGAGCTAGAGAGAGACATCGAGAACCGGAGAGTGAGGGAGAGACGTCGAGAACCGGAGAGTGAGAGAAAGACATCGAGAACCGGAGAGCTGGTGAGTGACGTCGAGAACCAGAGAATGAGAGAGAGACTTCGAGAACCGGAGAGCGAAAGAGAAACGCCGAGAACCGAAGATTGAGAGAGAGAGACATTGAGAACCGGAGAGCGAGTGAGTGACGTCGAGAACCAGAGAATGAGAGAGAGACACTGAGAACCGGAGAACGAGAGAGAGACATCGAGAAGCAGAGAATCAGAGAGAGACTTCGAGAACCGGAGAACGAGAGAGACGTCGAGAACGGGAGAGCAAGTGAGAATTGCCGAGAACTGGAATGGGAGGGAGACGTCGAGAATGGGAGAGTGAGAAAGAGATCTCAAGAAAAGGAGTGGGAGATAGAGAGACGTCGAGAACCGGAGAGAGAGAGAGAAAAATCGAGAGATGGAGAGCGGGAGAGAGACGTCGAGAACGGGAAAATGAGAGAGACGTCAAGAATGGGAGTGGGAAAGAGATAATGGGTGAGCGAGAGAGAGACATCGAGAAGCGGAGAGCGAGAGAGAGACGGCGAGAATCAAAGAGTGCGAGAGATGTCAAGAATGGGAGTGGGAGACAGACGTTGAGGACCAGAGAGCAAGAGAGAGACATTGAGGACTGGAGAGCAAAAGAGAGATGTTGAGAACCGGAAAACGAGAGAGAGAGACGTTGAGAACTGGAGATCTAGAGAGAGAGACGTTGAGAACTGGAGAGCTAGAGAGAGACATCGAGAATCGGAGAATGAGAGAGACGTTGAGAACCGGAGAGCGAGAGAGAGACATCGAGAACCGAAGAATGAGAGAGAGACATCGAGAACCGGAGAGCGAGAGACAGACATCGAGAACCGGAGAGTCAGAGAGAAACATCGACAACTGGAGAGCGAGAGGGAGACGTTGAGATCTGGAGAATGAGAAAGAGACGTCGAGAAACAGAGAGTGAGAGAGAGACATCGAGAACCGGAGAGCGAAAGAGAGACGTTGAGAATCGGAGAACGAGAAATAGATGTTGAGAACTGGAGATCTAGAGAGAGAGAGACATCGCGAACTGGAGATCGAGGGAGAGACATCGAGAACCGGAGAATGAGAGAGACGTCGAGAACCGGAGAGTGAGAGAGACGCCGAGAACCGGAGAACGAATGAGAGACGCCGAGAACCGGAGAACGAATGAGAGACGTTGAGAACCGGAGAGCGAGAGAGAGACATCGAGAACCGAAGAATGAGAGAGAGACATCGAGAACCGGAGAGCGAGAGACAGACATCGAGAACCGGAGAGTCAGAGAGAAACGTCGACAACTGGAGAGCGAGAGGGAGACGTTGAGATCTGGAGAATGAGAAAGAGACGTCGAGAAACAGAGAGTGAGAGAGAGACATCGAGAACCGGAGAGCGAAAGAGAGACGTTGAGAATCGGAGAACGAGAAATAGATGTTGAGAACTGGAGATCTAGAGAGAGAGAGACATCGCGAACTGGAGATCGAGGGAGAGACATCGAGAACCGGAGAATGAGAGAGACGTCGAGAACCGGAGAGTGAGAGAGACGCCGAGAACCGGAGAACGAATGAGAGACGTTGAGAACCGGAGAGCGAGAGAGAGATCTCGAGAACTGGAGAGGGAGAGAGAGACGTCGAGAACTGGAGAGGGAGAGAGAGACATTGAGAACCGGAGAGCGAATGAGAGACGTTGAGAACCGGAGAGCGAGAGAGAGACGTCGAGAACCGGAGAGGGAGAGAGAGACGTTGAGAACCGAAGAGCGAGAGAGAGACGTCGAGAACTGGAGAGTGAGAGAGAGACGTCGCGAACCGGAGAGTGAGAGAGAGACGTCACGAACCGGAGAGTGAGAGAGAGACGTCGAGAACTGGAGAGCGAGAGAGAGACGCTGAGAACTGGAGAGGGAGAGAGAGACGTCGCGAACCGGAGAGTGAGAGAGAGACGTCGAGAACCGGCGAGTGAGAGAGAGACGTTGAGAACCGGAGAACGAATGAGAGACGTTGAGAACCGGAGAACGAATGAGAGACGTTGAGAACCGGAGAGTGAGAGAGAGACGTCGAGAACTGGAGAGCGAGAGAGAGATGTCGAGAACTGGAGAGTGAGAGAGAGACGCCGAGAACCAGAGAACGAATGAGAGACGTTGAGAACCGGAGAGCGAGAGAGAGATGTCGAGAACTGGAGAGCGAGAGAGAGACGTTGAGAACCGTAGAGGGAGAGAGAGACGTCGAGAACTGGAGAGTGAGAGAGAGACGTCGAGAACCGGAGAGCGAGAGAGAGACGTCGAGAACTGGAGAGTGAGAGAGAGACGCCGAGAACCGGAGAACGAATGAGAGATGTTGAGAACCGGAGAGCGAGAGAGAGATGTCGAGAACTGGAGAGCGAGAGAGAGATGTCGAGAACTGGAGAGTGAGAGAGAGACGTCGAGAACCGGAGAGCGAGAGAGAGATGTCGAGAACTGGAGAGCGAGAGAGAGATGTCGAGAACTGGAGAGTGAGAGAGAGACGTTGAGAACCGGAGAACGAATGAGAGACGTTGAGAACCGGAGATTGAGAGAGAGAGATTGAGAACCGGAGAGCGAGTGAGTGACGTCGAGAAGCAGAGAATGAGAGAGAGACTTTGAGAACCGGAGAACGAGAGAGACGTCGAGAACGGGAGGGCAAGTGAGAATTGCCGAGAACGTGAATGGGAGAGAGACGTCGAGAATGGGAGAGTGAGAAAGAGACGTCAAGAAAAGGAGTGGGAGATAGAGAGACATCGAGAACCGGAGAGAGAGAGACAAATGTCGAGAACCGGAGAGAGAGAGAAATCGAGAGACGGAGAACGGGAGAGAGACGTCGAGAACGGGAAAATGAGAGAAACGTCAAGAATGGGAGTGGGAAAGAGAGATCTCGAAAATTGGTGAGCGAGAGAGAGACATCGAGAAGCGGAGAGCGAGAGAGAGACGGTGAGAACCGGAGAGTGAGAAAGAGACATTGAGGACCGGAGAGCGAAAGAGAGATGTTGAGAACCGGAAAACGAGAGAGAGACGTTGAGAACTTCAGATCTAGAGAGAGAGACGTTGAGAACTTCAGATCTAGAGAGAGAGACGTTGAGAACTGGAGAGCTAGAGAGAGACATCGAGAACCGGAGAGTGAGAGAAAGACATCGAGAACCGGAGAGTGAGAGAAAGACATCGAGAACCGGAGAGCTGGTGAGTGACGTCGAGAACCAGAGAATGAGAGAGAGACATCGAGAACCGGAGAGCGAGAGAGAAACGCCGAGAATCGAAGATTGAGAGAGAGAGACATTGAGAACCGGAGAGCGAGTGAGTGACGTCGAGAACCAGAGAATGAGAGAGAGACACTGAGAACCGGAGAGTGAGAGAGAGACATTGAGGACCGGAGAGCGAAAGAGAGATGTTGAGAACCGGAAAACGAGAGAGAGACGTTGAGAACTTCAGATCTAGAGAGAGAGACGTTGAGAACTTCAGATCTAGAGAGAGAGACGTCAAGAACTGGAGAGCTAGAGAGAGACATCGAGAACCGGAGAGTGAGGGAGAGACGTCGAAAACCGGAGAGTGAGAGAAAGACATGGAGAACCGGAGAGCGAGAGAGAAACGCCGAGAACCGAAGATAGAGAGAGAGAGACATTGAGAACCGGAGAGCGAGTGAGTGACGTCGAGAACCAGAGAATGAGAGAGAGACACTGAGAACCGGAGAACGAGAGAGAGACATTGAGAAGCAGAGAATCAGAGAGAGACTTCGAGAACCGGAGAACGAGAGAGACGTCGAGAACGGGAGAGCAAGTGAGAATTGCCGAGAACGGGAATGGGAGAGAGACGTCGAGAATGGGAGAGTGAGAAAGAGATCTCAAGAAAAGGAGTGGGAGATAGAGAGACGTCGAGAACCGGAGAGAGAGAGAGAAATCGAGGGATGGAGAGCGGGAGAGAGACGTCGAGAACGGGAAAATGAGAGAGACGTCAAGAATGGGAGTGGGAAAGAGATAATGGGTGAGCGAGAGAGAGACATCGAGAAGCGGAGAGCGAGAGAGAGACGGCGAGAATCAAAGAGTGCGAGAGATGTCAAGAATGGGAGTGGGAGACAGACGTTGAGGACCAGAGAGCAAGAGAGAGACATTGAGGACTGGAGAGCTAAAGAGAGATGTTGAGAACCGGAAAACGAGAGAGAGAGACGTTGAGAACTGGAGATCTAGAGAAAGAGACGTCGAGAACTGGAGAGCTAGAGAGAGACGTCGAGAATCGGAGAATGAGAGACAGACATCGAGAACCGAAGAATGAGAGAGAGCGACGTCGAGAAAAAGAGAGTGAGAGAGAGACATCGAGAACTGGAGAGTGAGAGAGAGACGTCGAGAACTGGAGAGGGAGAGAGAGACGCCGAGAACCGGAGAACGAGTGAGAGACGTTGAGAACCGGAGAACGAGAGAGAGACATCGAGAACCGAAGAATGAGAGAGAGACATCGAGAACCGGAGAGCGAGAGACAGACATCGAGAACCGAAGAATGAGAGAGAGCGACGTCGAGAAAAAGAGAGTGAGAGAGAGACATCGAGAACTGGAGAGTGAGAGAGAGACGTCGCGAACCGGAGAGTCAGAGAGAAACGTCGACAACTGGAGAGCGAGAGGGAGACGTTGAGATCTGGAGAATGAGAAAGAGACGTCGAGAAACAGAGAGTGAGAGAGAGACATCGAGAACCGGAGAGCGAAAGAGAGGCGTTGAGAATCGGAGAACGAGAAATAGATGTTGAGAACTGGAGATCTAGAGAGAGAGACATCGCGAACTGGAGATCGAGAGAGAGACATCGAGAACCGGAGAATGAGAGAGACGTCGAGAAACGGAGAGTGAGAGAGACGCCGAGAACCGGAGAACGAATGAGAGACGCCGAGAACCGGAGAACAAATGAGAGACGTTGAGAACCGGAGAGCGAGAGAGAGACGTCGAGAACTGGAGAGGGAGAGAGAGACGTCGAGAACTGGAGAGGGAGAGAGAGACGTTGAGAACCGGAGAGCGAATGAGAGACGTTGAGAACCGGAGAGCGAGAGAGAGACGTCGAGAACCGGAGAGGGAGAGAGAGACATCGAGAAGCGGAGAGCGAGAGAGAGACGGTGAGAACCGGAGAGTGAGAGAGACACATTGAGGACCGGAGAGCGAAAGAGAGATGTTGAGAACCGGAAAACAAGAGAGAGACGTTGAGAACTTCAGATCTAGAGAGAGAGACGTCGAGAACTGGAGAGCTAGAGAGAGACATCGAGAAACGGAGAGAGAGAGAGACGTCGAGAACCGGAGAGTGAGACAGAGACGTTGAGAATCGGAGAACGAATGAGAGACGTTGAGAACCGGAGATTGAGAGAGAGAGATTGAGAACCGGAGAGCGAGTGAGTGACGTCGAGAAGCAGAGAATGAGAGAGAGACTTTGAGAACCGGAGAACGAGAGAGACGTCGAGAACGGGAGGGCAAGTGAGAATTGCCGAGAACGGGAATGGGAGAGAGACGTCGAGAATGGGAGAGTGAGAAAGAGACGTCAAGAAAAGGAGTGGGAGATAGATAGACGTCGAGAACCGGAGAGAGAGAGAGATGTCGAGAACCGGAGAGAGAGAGAGAGAAATCGAGAGACGGGAGAACGGGAGAGAGACGTTGAGAACGGGAAAATGAGAGAGACGTCAAGAATGGGAGTGGGAAAGAGAGATCTCGAAAATTGGTGAGCGAGAGAGAGACATCGAGAAGCGGAGAGCGAGAGAGAGACGGTGAGAACCGGAGAGTGAGAGAGAGACATTGAGGACCGGAGAGCTAAAGAGAGATGTTGAGAACCGGAAAACGAGAGAGAGACGTTGAGAACTTCAGATCTAGAGAGAGAGACATCGAGAACCGGAGAGTGAGGGAGAGACGTCGAGAACCGGAGAGTGAGAGAAAGACATCGAGAACCGGAGAGTGAGAGAGAGACATCGAGAACCGGAGAGCTGGTGAGTGACGTCGAGAACCAGAGAATGAGAGAGAGACATCGAGAACCGGAGAGCGAGAGAGAAACGCCGAGAACCGAAGATTGAGAGAGAGAGACATTGAGAACCAGAGAGCGAGTGAGTGACGTCGAGAAGCAGAGAATCAGAGAGAGACTTCGAGAACCGGAGAACGAGAGAGACGTCGAGAACGGGAGAGCAAGTGAGAATTGCCGAGAACGGGAATGGGAGAGAGACGTCGAGAATGGGAGAGTGAGAACGAGATATAGAACATAGAACAATACAGTGCAGTACAGGCCCTTCGGCCCACGATGTTGCACCGAAACAAAAGCCATCTAACCTACACTATGCCATTATCATCCATATGTTTATCCAATAAACTTTTAAATGCCCTCAATGTTGGCGATTTCACTACTGTAGCAGGTAGGGCATCCCACGGCCTCACTACTCTTTGCGTAAAGAACCTACCTCTGACCTCTGTCCTATATCTATTACCCCTCAGTTTAAAGTTATGTCCCCTCGTGCCAGCCATTTCCATCCGCGGGAGAAGGCTCTCACTGTCCACCCTATCTAACCCCCTGATCATTTTGTATGCCTCTATTAAGTCTCCTCTTAACCTTCTTCTCTCCAACGAAAACAACCTCAAGTCCATCAGCCTTTCCTCATAAGATTTTCCCTCCATACCAGGCAACATCCTGGTAAATCTCCTCTGCACCCGCTCCAAAGCCTCCATGTCCTTCCTATAATGCGGTGACCAGAACTGTACGCAATACTCCAAATGCGGCCGTACCAGAGTTCTGTACAGCTGCAACATGACCTCCTGACTCCGGAACTCAATCCCTCTACCAATAAAGGCCAACACTCCAAAGGCCTTCTTCACAACCCTATTAACCTGGGTGGCAACTTTCAGGGATCTATGTACATGGACACCTAGATCCCTCTGCTCATCCACACTTTCAAGAACTTTACCATTAGCCAAATATTCCACATTCCTGTTATTCCTTCCAAAGTGAATCACCTCACACTTCTCTACATTAAACTCCATTTGCCACCTCTCAGCCCAGCTCTGCAGCTTATCTATATCCCTCTGTAACCTGCTACATCCTTCCACACTATCGACAACACCACCGACTTTAGTATCGTCTGCAAATTTCCTCACCCACCCTTCTGCGCTTTCCTCTAGGTCATTGATAAAAATGACAAACAGCAACGGCCCCAGAACAGATCCTTGTGGTACTCCACTTGTGACTGTACTCCATTCTGAACATTTCCCATCAACCACCACCCTCTGTCTTCTTTCAGCCAGCCAATTTCTGATCCACATCTCTAAATCACCCTCAATCCCCAGCCTCCGTATTTTCTGCAATAGCCTACCGTGGGGAACCTTAGCAAACGCTTTGCTGAAATCGATATACATCACATCAACTGCTCTTCACTCATCCACCTGTTCAGTCACCTTCTCAAAGAACTCAATAAGGTTTGTGAGGCATGACCTACCCTTCACAAACCATGCTGACTATCCCTGATCATATTATTCCTATCGAGATGATTATAAATCTTGTCTCTTATAATCCCCTCCAAGACTTTACCCACTACAGACGTGAGGCTCACCGGTCTATAGTTGCCGATCTCAAGAAAAGGAGTGGGAGATAGAGAGACGTCGAGAACCGGAGAGAGAGAAATCGAGAGATGGAGAGCGGGAGAGAGACGTCGAGAACGGGAAAATCAGAGAGACGTCAAGAATGGAAGTGGGAAAGAGATAATGGGTGAGCGAGAGAGAGACATCGAGAGGCGGAGAGCGCGAGAGAGACGGCGAGAATCAAAGAGTGCGAGAGATGTCAAGAATGGGAGTGGGAGACAGACGTTGAGGACCAGAGAGCAAGAGAGAGACATTGAGGACTGGAGAGCGAAAGAGAGATGTTGAGAACCGGAAAACGAGAGAGAGAGACGTTGAGAACTGGAGATCTAGAGAGAGAGACGTCGAGAACTGGCGAGCTAGAGAGAGACATTGAGAACCGGAGAGTGAGAGAGAGACATCGAGAAACGGAGAACGAGAGAGAGAGACGTTGATAACTGGAAATCGAGAGAGAGAGACGTCAAGAACTGGAGAGCTAGAGAGAGACGTCGAGAATCGGAGAATGAGAGAGACGTCGAGAACCGGAGAGTGAGAGAGAGATGCCGAGAACCGGAGAACGAGTGAGAGACGTTGAGAACCGGAGAGTGAGAGAGAGACATCGAGAACCGGAGAGTGAGAGAGAGACGTCGAGAACTGGAGAGGAAGAGAGAGACGCCGAGAACCGGAGAACGAGAGAGAGACATCGAGAACCGAAGAATGAGAGAGAGCGACGTCGAGAAAAAGAGAGTGAGAGAGAGACATCGCGAACCGGAGAGTGAGAGAGAGACGTCGTGAACCGGAGAGTCAGAGAGAAACGTCGACAACTGGAGAGCGAGAGGGAGACGTCGAGAACTGGAGAGCGAGAGAGAGACGTCGAGAACTGGAGAGGAAGAGAGAGACGCCGAGAACCGGAGAACGAGAGAGAGACATCGAGAACCGAAGAATGAGAGAGAGCGACGTCGAGAAAAAGAGAGTGAGAGAGAGACATCGGGAACCGGAGAGTGAGAGAGAGACGTCGAGAACTGGAGAGGAAGAGAGAGACGCCGAGAACCGGAGAACGAGTGAGAGACGTTGAGCACAGGAGAGCGAGAGAGAGACGTCGAGAATTGGAGAGGGAGAGAGAGACATCGAGAACCAAAGAATGAGAGAGAGCGACGTCGAGAAAAAGAGAGTGAGAGAGAGACGTCGAGAACTGGAGAGGGAGAGAGAGACATCGAGAACCGAAGAATGAGAGAGAGCGACGGCGAGAAAAAGAGAGTGAGAGAGAGACATCGAGAACTGGAGAGTGAGAGAGAGACATCGCGAACCGGAGAGTCAGAGAGAAACGTCGACAACTGGAGAGTGAGAGGGAGACGTTGAGATCTGGAGAATGAGAAAGAGATGTCAAGAAACAGAGAGTGAGAGAGAGACATCGAGAACCGGAGAGCGAAAGAGAGACGTTGAGAATCGGAGAACGAGAAATAGATGTTGAGAACTGGAGGTCTAGAGAGAGAGACATCGCGAATTGGAGATCTAGAGAGAGACATCGAGAACCGGAGAATGAGAGAGACGTCGAGAACCGGAGAACTAATGAGAGACGTCGAGAACCGGAGAGTGAGAGAGAGACGTCGAGAACCGGAGAGTGAGAGAGAGACGTCGAAAACCGAAGAGGGAGAGAGAGACGTTGAGAACCGGAGAACGAATGAGAGACGTTGAGAACTGGAGAGCGAGAGAGAGACGTCGAGAACTGGAGAGCGAGAGAGAGACGCCGAGAACTGAAGAGCGAGAGAGAGACATCGAGAATCGGAGAATGAGAGAGACGTAGAGAACCGGAGAGCGAGAGAGAAACGTAGAGAACCGGAGAGCGAGAGAGAGACGCCGAGAACTGGAGAGGGAGAGAGAGACGTCGAGAACCGGAGAGTGAGAGAGAGACGTCGAGAACTGGAGAGGGAGAGAGAGACGTCGAGAACTGGAGAGCTAGAGAGAGACGTCGAGAATCGGAGAATAAGAGAGACGTAGAGAACCGGAGAGCGAGAGAGAAACGTAGAGAACCGGAGAGCGAGAGAGAGACGTCGAGAACTGGAGAGGGAGAGAGAGACGTCGAGAACCGGAGAGTGAGAGAGAGCCGTCGAGAACTGGAGAGGGAGAGAGAGACATCGAGTACTGGAGAGCGAGAGAGAGACGCCGAGAACCGGAGAACGAGTGAGAGACGTTGAGAAGCGGAGAGCGAGAGAGAGACGCCGAGATCTGGAGAGGGAGAGAGAGACATCGAGAACCGGAGAGTGAGAGAGAGACGTCGAGAACTGGAGAGCGAGAGAGAGACGTCGAGAACCGTAGAGCGAGAGAGAGACGTTGAGAACTGGAGAGGGAGAGAGAGACGCCGAGAAACGGAGAGAGAGAAAGAGACGTCGAGAACTGGAAAGCGAGAGAGAGACGTCGAGAACTGGAGAGGGAGAGAGCGACGCCGAGAAACGGACAGCGAGAGAGAGACGCCGAGAACCGGAGAACGAGAGAGAGACGTTGAGAACCGGAGAGCGAGAGAGATACGTCGAGTACCGGAGAGGGAGAGAGAGACGCCGAGAACCGGAGAACGAGAGAGAGACGTTGAGAACCGGAGAGTGGGACAGAGACGCCGAGAACTGGAGAGGGAGAGAGAGACGCCGAGAACCGGACAACGAGTGAGAGACGTTGAGATCTGGAGAGGGCGAGAGAGACATCGAGTAATGGAGAGCGAGAGAGAGACGTTGAGAACTGGAGAGGGAGAGAGAGACGCCGAGAACTGGAGAGGGAGAGAGAGACGCCGAGAATTGGACAGCGAGAGAGAGACGCCGAGAACATGAGAACGAATGAGAGACGCCAAGAACCGGAGAGTGACAGAGAGACGCCGAGAACCGGAGAGCGAGAGAGAGACGTCGAGAACCGGAGACCGAGAGAGAGACGTTGAGAACTGGAGAGCGAGAGAGAGACGCCGAGAACTGGAGAGGGAGAGAGAGACATCGAGTACTGGTAAGCGAGAGAGAGACGCCGAGAACCGGAGAACGAATGAGAGACGTCGAGTCCGGAGAGCGAGAGAGAGACGTCGAGAACCGGAGAGTGAGAGAGAGACGTCGAGAACAAGAGAGGGAGAGAGAGCGACGTCGAGAACTGGAGAGGGAGAGAGAGACGTCGAGAACTGGAGAGGGAGAGAGAGCGACGTCGAGAACTGGAGAGGGAGAGAGAGCGACGTCGAGAACTGGAGAGGGAGAGAGAGACGCCGAGAACTGGAGAGGGAGAGAGAGACGTCGAGAACTGGAGAGGGAGAGAGAGACATCGAGTACTGGAGAGCGAGGGAGAGACGCCGAGAACCGGAGAACGAGTGAGAGACGTTGAGAACCGGACAGTGGGAGAGAGACGTCGAGAACTGGAGAGGGAGAGAGAGACATCGAGAACTGGAGAGGGAGAGAGAGACGTCGAGAACTGGAGAGGGAGAGAGAGACGCCGAGAACCGGAGAGCGAGAGAGAGACGTCGAGAACTGGAGAGGGAGAGAGAGACGCCGAGAACCGGAGAGCGAGAGAGAGACGTCGAGAACTGGAGAGGGAGAGAGAGACGTCGAGAACCGGAGAGTGAGAGAGAGACGTCGAGAACTGGAGAGGGAGAGAGAGACATCGAGTACTAGAGAGAGAGAGAGAGACGCCGAGAAACGGAGAGAGAGAAAGAGACGTCGAGAACTGGAGAGCGAGAGAGAGACGTCGAGAACTGGAGAGGGAGGGAGAGACGCCGAGAAACGGACAGCGAGAGAGAGACGCCGAGAACCGGAGAACGAGAGAGAGATGTTGAGAACCGGAGAGCGAGAGAGAGACGTCGAGAACCGGAGAGGGAGAGAGAGACGCCGAGAACCGGAGAACGAGAGAGAGACGTTGAGAACCGGAGAGTGGGAGAGAGACGCCGAGAACTGGAGAGGGAGAGAGAGACGCCGAGAATCGGACAACGAGTGAGAGACGTTGAGAACCGGAGAGCGAGAGAGAGACGTTGAGATCTGGAGAGGGAGAGAGAGACGTCGAGAACTGGAGAGCTAGAGAGAGACGTCGAGAATCGGAGAATGAGAGAGACGTAGAGAACCGGAGAGCGAGAGAGAAACGTAGAGAACCGGAGAGCGAGAGAGAGACGTCGAGAACTGGAGAGGGAGAGAGAGACGTCGAGAACCGGAGAGTGAGAGAGAGGCGTCGAGAACTGGAGAGGGAGAGAGAGACATCGAGTACCGGAGAGCGAGAGAGAGATGCCGAGAACCGGAGAACGAGTGAGAGACGTTGAGAAGCGGAGAGCGAGAGAGATACGTCGAGAACCGGAGAGGGAGAGAGAGACGCCGAGAACCGGAGAACGAGAGAGAGACGTTGAGAACCGGAGAGTGGGACAGAGACGCCGAGAACTGGAGAGGGAGAGAGAGACGCCGAGAACCGGACAACGAGTGAGAGACGTTGAGATCTGGAGAGGGCGAGAGAGACATCGAGTAATGGAGAGCGAGAGAGAGACGTTGAGAACTGGAGAGGGAGAGAGAGACGCCGAGAACTGGAGAGGGAGAGAGAGACGCCGAGAATTGGACAGCGAGAGAGAGACGCCGAGAACATGAGAACGAATGAGAGACGCCAAGAACCGGAGAGTGACAGAGAGACGCCGAGAACCGGAGAGCGAGAGAGAGACGTCGAGAACCGGAGACCGAGAGAGAGACGTTGAGAACTGGAGAGCGAGAGAGAGACGCCGAGAACTGGAGAGGGAGAGAGAGACATCGAGTACTGGTAAGCGAGAGAGAGACGCCGAGAACCGGAGAACGAATGAGAGACGTCGAGTCCGGAGAGCGAGAGAGAGACGTCGAGAACCGGAGAGTGAGAGAGAGACGTCGAGAACAAGAGAGGGAGAGAGAGCGACGTCGAGAACTGGAGAGGGAGAGAGAGACGTCGAGAACTGGAGAGGGAGAGAGAGCGACGTCGAGAACTGGAGAGGGAGAGAGAGCGACGTCGAGAACTGGAGAGGGAGAGAGAGACGCCGAGAACTGGAGAGGGAGAGAGAGACGTCGAGAACTGGAGAGGGAGAGAGAGACATCGAGTACTGGAGAGCGAGGGAGAGACGCCGAGAACCGGAGAACGAGTGAGAGACGTTGAGAACCGGACAGTGGGAGAGAGACGTCGAGAACTGGAGAGGGAGAGAGAGACATCGAGAACTGGAGAGGGAGAGAGAGACGTCGAGAACTGGAGAGGGAGAGAGAGACGCCGAGAACCGGAGAGCGAGAGAGAGACGTCGAGAACTGGAGAGGGAGAGAGAGACGCCGAGAACCGGAGAGCGAGAGAGAGACGTCGAGAGCTGGAGAGGGAGAGAGAGACGTCGAGAACCGGAGAGTGAGAGAGAGACGTCGAGAACTGGAGAGGGAGAGAGAGACATCGAGTACTAGAGAGAGAGAGAGAGACGCCGAGAAACGGAGAGAGAGAAAGAGACGTCGAGAACTGGAGAGCGAGAGAGAGACGTCGAGAACTGGAGAGGGAGGGAGAGACGCCGAGAAACGGACAGCGAGAGAGAGACGCCGAGAACCGGAGAACGAGAGAGAGATGTTGAGAACCGGAGAGCGAGAGAGAGACGTCGAGAACCGGAGAGGGAGAGAGAGACGCCGAGAACCGGAGAACGAGAGAGAGACGTTGAGAACCGGAGAGTGGGAGAGAGACGCCGAGAACTGGAGAGGGAGAGAGAGACGCCGAGAATCGGACAACGAGTGAGAGACGTTGAGAACCGGAGAGCGAGAGAGAGACGTTGAGATCTGGAGAGGGAGAGAGAGACGTCGAGAACTGGAGAGCTAGAGAGAGACGTCGAGAATCGGAGAATGAGAGAGACGTAGAGAACCGGAGAGCGAGAGAGAAACGTAGAGAACCGGAGAGCGAGAGAGAGACGTCGAGAACTGGAGAGGGAGAGAGAGACGTCGAGAACCGGAGAGTGAGAGAGAGGCGTCGAGAACTGGAGAGGGAGAGAGAGACATCGAGTACCGGAGAGCGAGAGAGAGATGCCGAGAACCGGAGAACGAGTGAGAGACGTTGAGAAGCGGAGAGCGAGAGAGAGACGCCGAGATCTGGAGAGGGAGAGAGAGACATCGAGAACCGGAGAGTGAGAGAGAGACGTCGAGAACTGGAGAGCGAGAGAGAGACGTCGAGAACCGTAGAGCGAGAGAGAGACGTTGAGAACTGGAGAGGGAGAGAGAGACGCCGAGAAACGGAGAGAGAGAAAGAGACGTCGAGAACTGGAGAGCGAGAGAGAGACGTCGAGAACTGGAGAGGGAGAGAGAGACGCCGAGAAACGGACAGCGAGAGAGAGACGCCGAGAACCGGAGAACGAGAGAGAGACGTTGAGAACCGGAGAGCGAGAGAGAGACGTCGAGAACCGGAGAGGGAGAGAGAGACGCCGAGAACCGGAGAACGATAGAGAGACGTTGAGAACCGGAGAGTGGGAGAGAGACGCCGAGAACTGGAGAGGGAGAGAGAGACATCGAGAACTGGAGAGGGAGAGAGAGACGTTGAGAACTGGAGAGGGAGAGAGAGACGCCGAGAACCGGAGAGCGAGAGAGAGACGTCGAGAACTGGAGAGGGAGAGAGAGACGCCGAGAACCGGAGAGCGAGAGAGAGACGTCGAGAACTGGAGAGGGAGAGAGAGACGTCGAGAACCGGAGAGTGAGAGAGAGACGTCGAGAACTGGAGAGGGAGAGAGAGACATCGAGTACTAGAGAGAGAGAGAGAGACGCCGAGAAACGGAGAGAGAGAAAGAGACGTCGAGAACTGGAGAGCGAGAGAGAGACGTCGAGAACTGGAGAGGGAGGGAGAGACGCCGAGAAACGGACAGCGAGAGAGAGACGCCGAGAACCGGAGAACGAGAGAGAGATGTTGAGAACCGGAGAGCGAGAGAGAGACGTCGAGAACCGGAGAGGGAGAGAGAGACGCCGAGAACCGGAGAACGAGAGAGAGACGTTGAGAACCGGAGAGTGGGAGAGAGACGCCGAGAACTGGAGAGGGAGAGAGAGACGCCGAGAATCGGACAACGAGTGAGAGACGTTGAGAACCGGAGAGCGAGAGAGAGACGTTGAGATCTGGAGAGGGAGAGAGAGACGTCGAGAACTGGAGAGCTAGAGAGAGACGTCGAGAATCGGAGAATGAGAGAGACGTAGAGAACCGGAGAGCGAGAGAGAAACGTAGAGAACCGGAGAGCGAGAGAGAGACGTCGAGAACTGGAGAGGGAGAGAGAGACGTCGAGAACCGGAGAGTGAGAGAGAGGCGTCGAGAACTGGAGAGGGAGAGAGAGACATCGAGTACCGGAGAGCGAGAGAGAGATGCCGAGAACCGGAGAACGAGTGAGAGACGTTGAGAAGCGGAGAGCGAGAGAGAGACGCCGAGATCTGGAGAGGGAGAGAGAGACATCGAGAACCGGAGAGTGAGAGAGAGACGTCGAGAACTGGAGAGCGAGAGAGAGACGTCGAGAACCGTAGAGCGAGAGAGAGACGTTGAGAACTGGAGAGGGAGAGAGAGACGCCGAGAAACGGAGAGAGAGAAAGAGACGTCGAGAACTGGAGAGCGAGAGAGAGACGTCGAGAACTGGAGAGGGAGAGAGAGACACCGAGAAACGGACAGCGAGAGAGAGACGCCGAGAACCGGAGAACGAGAGAGAGACGTTGAGAACCGGAGAGCGAGAGAGAGACGTCGAGAACCGGAGAGGGAGAGAGAGACGCCGAGAACCGGAGAACGATAGAGAGACGTTGAGAACCGGAGAGTGGGAGAGAGACGCCGAGAACTGGAGAGGGAGAGAGAGACGCCGAGAACCGGACAACGAGTGAGAGACGTTGAGAACCGGAGAGCGAGAGAGAGACGTTGAGATCTGGAGAGGGCGAGAGAGACATCGAGTAATGGAGAGCGAGAGAGAGACGTTGAGAACTGGAGAGGGAGAGAGAGACGCCGAGAACGGGAGAGGGAGAGAGAGACGCCGAGAACTGGACAGCGAGAGAGAGACGCCGAGAACATGAGAACGAATGAGAGACGCCGAGAACCGGAGAGTGACAGAGAGACGCCGAGAACCGGAGAGCGAGAGAGAGACGTCGAGAACCGGAGACCGAGAGAGAGACGTTGAGAACTGGAGAGCGAGAGAGAGACGCCGAGAACTGGAGAGGGAGAGAGAGACATCGAGTACTGGTAAGCGAGAGAGAGACGCCGAGAACCGGAGAACGAATGAGAGACGTCGAGTCCGGAGAGCGAGAGAGAGACGTCGAGAACCGGAGAGTGAGAGAGAGACGTCGAGAACCGGAGAGGGAGAGAGAGCGACGTCGAGAACTGGAGAGGGAGAGAGAGACGTCGAGAACTGGAGAGGGAGAGAGAGCGACGTCGAGAACTGGAGAGGGAGAGAGAGACGCCGAGAACTGGAGAGGAAGAGAGAGCGACGTCGAGAACTGGAGAGGGAGAGAGAGACGTCGAGAACTGGAGAGGGAGAGAGAGACATCGAGTACTGGAGAGCGAGGGAGAGACGCCGAGAACCGGAGAACGAGTGAGAGACGTTGAGAACCGGAGAGTGGGAGAGAGACGTCGAGAACTGGAGAGGGAGAGAGAGACATCGAGAACTGGAGAGGGAGAGAGAGACGTCGAGAACTGGAGAGGGAGGGAGAGACGCCGTGAACCGGAGAGCGAGAGAGAGACGTCGAGAACTGGAGAGGGAGAGAGAGACGTCGAGAACCGGAGAGTGAGAGAGAGACGTCGAGAACTGGAGAGGGAGAGAGAGACATCGAGTACTAGAGAGAGAGAGAGAGACGCCGAGAAACGGAGAGAGAGAAAGAGACGTCGAGAACCGGAGAGCGAGAGAGAGACGTCGAGAACCGGAGAGGGAGAGAGAGACGCCGAGAAACGGAGAACGAGAGAGAGACGTTGAGAACCGGAGAGTGGGAGAGAGACGCCGAGAACTGGAGAGGGAGAGAGAGACGCCGAGAACCGGACAACGAGTGAGAGACGTTGAGAACCGGAGAGCGAGAGAGAGACGTTGAGATCTGGAGAGGGAGAGAGAGACAACGAGTAATGGAGAGCGAGAGAGAGACGTTGAGAACTGGAGAGGGAGAGCGAGACGCCGAGAACTGGAGAGGGAGAGAGAGACGCCGAGAACTGGACAGCGAGAGAGAGACGCCGAGAACATGAGAACGAATGAGAGACGCCGAGAACCGGAGAGTGACAGAGAGACGCCGAGAACCGGAGAGTGAGAGAGAGACGTCGAGAACCTGAGACCGAGAGAGAGACGTTGAGAACTGGAGAGCGAGAGAGAGACGCCGAGAACTGGAGAGGGAGAGAGAGACATCGAGTACTGGTAAGCGAGAGAGAGAGACGCCGAGAACCGGAGAACGAATGAGAGACGTCGAGTCCGGAGAGCGAGAGAGAGACGTCGAGAACCGGAGAGTGAGAGAGAGACGTCGAGAACCGGAGAGGGAGAGAGAGCGACGTCGAGAACTGGAGAGGGAGACAGAGACGTCGAGAACTGGAGAGGGAGAGAGAGCGACGTCGAGAACTGGAGAGGGAGAGAGAGACGCCGAGAACTGGAGAGGGAGAGAGAGCGACGTCGAGAACTGGAGAGGGAGAGAGAGACGCCGAGAACTGGAGAGGGAGAGAGAGACGTCGAGAACTGGAGAGCGAGAGAGAGACGCCGAGAACCGGAAAACGAGTGAGAGACGTTGAGAACCGGAGAGTGGGAGAGAGACGTCGAGAACTGGAGAGGGAGAGAGAGACATCGAGAACTGGAGAGGGAGAGAGAGACGTCGAGAACTGGAGAGGGAGAGAGAGACGCCGAGAACCGGAGAGCGAGAGAGAGACGTCGAGAACTGGAGAGGGAGAGAGAGACGCCGAGAACCGGAGAGCGAGAGAGAGACGTCGAGAACTGGAGAGGGAGAGAGACGTCGAGAACTGGAGAGGGAGAGAGAGACGTCGAGAACCGGAGAGTGAGAGAGAGACGTCGAGAACTGGAGAGGGAGAGAGAGACATCGAGTACTAGAGAGAGAGAGAGAGAGACGCCGAGAACCGGAGATCGAGTGAGAGACGTTGAGAACCGGAGAGCGAGAGAGAGACGCCGAGATCTGGAGAGGGAGAGAGAGACATCGAGAACCGGAGAGTGAGAGAGAGACGTCGAGAACTGGAGAGCGAGAGAGAGACGTCGAGAACCGTAGAGCGAGAGAGAGACATTGAGAACTGGAGAGCGAGAGAGAGACGCCGAGAAACGGGGAGCGACAGAGAGACGCCGAGAACCGGAGAACGAGAGAGAGACGTTGAGAACCGGAGAGCGAGAGAGAGACGTCGAGAACCGGAGAGGGAGAGAGAGACGCCGAGAATCGGAGACCGAGAGAGAGACGTTGAGAACCGGAGAGGGGGAGAGAGACGCCGAGAACTGGAGAGGGAGAGAGAGACGCCGAGAACTGGAGAGCGAGAGAGAGACATCGAGAACTGGAGAGCGAGAGAGAGACGCCGAGAACTGGAGAGCGAGAGAGAGACGTCGAGAACTGGAGAGCGAGAGAGAGACGTCGAGAAAAGGAGAGGAAGAGAGAGACGCCGAGAACTGGAGAGGGAGAGAGAGACATCGAGTACTAGAGAGAGAGAGAGAGAGACGCCGAGAACCGGAGATCGAGTGAGAGACGTTGAGAACCGGAGAGCGATAGAGAGACGCCGAGATCTGGAGAGGGAGAGAGAGACATCGAGAACCGGAGAGTGAGAGAGAGACGTCGAGAACTGGAGAGCGAGAGAGAGACGTCGAGAACCGTAGAGCGAGAGAGAGACATCGAGAACCGGACAGTGAGAGAGAGACGCCGAGAACTGGAGAGCGAGAGAGAGACGTCGAGAACCGGAGAGTGGGAGAGAGACATTGAGAACCGGAGAGTGGGAGAGAGACGTCGAGAACCGGAGAGTGGGAGAGAGACATTGAGAACCGGAGAGTGGGAGAGAGACGTCGAGAACCGGAGAGCGAGAGAGAGACGTCGAGAACTGGAGAGCGGGAGAGAGACATTGAGAACCGGAGAGTGGGAGAGAGACGTCGAGAACCGGAGAGCGAGAGAGAGACGCCGAGAACTGGAGAGCGAGAGAGAGACGTCGAGAACTGGAGAGCGAGAGAGAGACGTCGAGAAAAGGAGAGGAAGAGAGAGACGCCGAGAACTGGAGAGGGAGAGAGAGACATCGAGAACCGAAGAATGAGAGAGAGCGACGTCGAGAAAAAGAGAGTGAGAGAGAGACATCGAGAACCGGAGAGTGAGAGAGAGAGACGTCGTGAACCGGAGAGTCAGAGAGAAACGTCGACAACTGGAGAGCGAGAGGGAGACGTTGAGATCTGGAGAATGAGAAAGAGACGTCGAGAAACAGTGAGAGAGAGACGTCGAGAACTGGAGAGCGAGAGAGAGACGCCAAGAACTGGAGAGCGAGAGAGAGACGTCGAGAACTGGAGAGGGAGAGAGAAACATCGAGTACGGGAGAGCGAGAGAGAGACGTCGAGAACTGGAGAGGGAGAGAGAGACGTCGAGAACCGGAGAGCGAGAGAGAGACGTCGAGAACTGGAGAGGGAGAGAGAGACGTCGAGAACTGGAGAGGGAGAGAGAGACGTTGAGAATCATAGAGCGAGAGAGAGACATCGAGAACTGGAGAGCGAGAGAGAGACGTCGAGAACTGGAGAGGGAGAGAGAGACGCCGAGAACCGGAGAATGAGAGAGAGACGTTGAGAACCGGAGAGTGGGAGAGAGACGTCGAGAACCGGAGAGCGAGAGAGAGACGTCGAGAACTGGAGAGGGAGAGAGGAACATCGAGTACTGGAGAGCGAGAGAGAGACGTCGAGAACTGGAGAGGGAGAGAGAGACATCGAGAACCGGACAGTGAGTGAGAGACGCCGAGAACTGGAGAGCGAGAGAGAGACGTCGAGAACCGGAGAGTGGGAGAGAGACATTGAGAACCGGAGAGTGGGAGAGAGACGTCGAGAACCGGAGAGTGGGAGAGAGACATTGAGAACCGGAGAGTGGGAGAGAGACGTCGAGAACCGGAGAGCGAGAGAGAGACGTCGAGAACTGGAGAGCGGGAGAGAGACATTGAGAACCGGAGAGTGGGAGAGAGACGTCGAGAACCGGAGAGCGAGAGAGAGACGTCGAGAACTGGAGAGGGAGAGAGAGACATCGAGTACCGGAGAGCAGGAGAGAGATGTTGAGTACTGGAGAGGGAGAGAGACGCTGAGAACCGGAGAACAAGAGAGAGACGTTGAGAACCGGAGAGTGGGAGAGAGACGTAGCGAACCGTAGAGCGAGAGAGAGACGTCGAGAACTGGAGAGCGAGAGAGAGACGTCGAGAACTGGAGAGGGAGAGAGAGACGCCGAGAACCGGAGAACGAGAGCGAGACGTTGAGAACCGGAGAGGGGGAGAGAGACGTCGTGAACCGGTGAGCGAGAGAGAGACGTCGAGAACAGGAGAGGGAGAGAGAGACGTTGAGAACCGTAGAGCGAGAGAGAGACGCCAAGAACTGAAGAGGGAGAGAGAGACATCGAGTACTGGAGAGCGAGAGAGAGACGCCGAGAACCGGAGAGCGAGAGAGAGACGTTGAGAACCGGAGAGTGGGAGAGAGACGTCGAGAACCGAAGAATGAGAGAGAGACGTCGAGTACCGGAGAGCGGGAGAGAGACGTAGAGAACCGGAGATCGAGAGGGAGGCGCCGAGAAACGGAGAGAGAGAGAGAGACGTCGAGAACTGGAGAGGGAGAGAGAGACATCGAGAACTGGAGAGCGAGAGAGAGACGTCGAGAACTGGAGAGCGAGAGAGAGACGCCGAGAAACGGAGGGAGAGAGAGACGCCGAGAACTGGAGAGGGAGAGAGAGACATCGAGACCCGGAGAGTGAGAGAGAGACGCCGAGAACTGGAGAGCGAGAGAGAGACGTCGAGAACCGTAGAGCGAGAGAGAGACGTTGAGAACTGGAGAGGGAGAGAGAGACGCCGAGAAACGGAGAGCGAGAGAGAGACGCCGAGAACCGGAGAACGAGAGAGAGACGTTGAGAACCGGAGAGCGAGAGAGAGACGTCGAGAACCGGAGAGGGAGAGAGATACGCCGAGAACCGGACAACGAGAGAGAGACGATGAGAACCGGAGAGGGGGAGAGTGACGCCGAGAACTGGAGAGGGAGAGAGAGACGCCGAGAACCGGAGAGCGAGAGAGCGACATCGAGAACTGGAGAGCGAGAGAGAGACGCCGAGAACTGGAGAGCGAGAGAGAGACGTCGAGAACTGGAGAGCGAGAGAGAGACGTCGAGAACTGGAGAGGAAGAGAGAGACGCCGAGAACTGGAGAGGGAGAGAGACATCGAGAACTGAAGAATGAGATAGAGCGACGTCGAGAAAAAGAGAGTGAGAGAGAGACATCGAGAACCGGAGAGTGAGAGAGAGACGTCGTGAACCGGAGAGTCAGAGAGAAACGTCGACAACTGGAGAGCGAGAGGGAGACGTTGAGATCTGGAGAATGAGAAAGAGACGTCGAGTAACAGAGAGTGAGAGAGAAGTCGAGAACCGGAGACCGAGAGAGAGACGTCGAGAACCTGAGACCGAGAGAGAGACGTTGAGAACTGGAGAGCGAGAGAGAGACGCCGAGAACTGGAGAGGGAGAGAGAGACATCGAGTACTGGTAAGCGAGAGAGAGAGACGCCGAGAACCGGAGAACGAATGAGAGACGTCGAGTCCGGAGAGCGAGAGAGAGACGTCGAGAACCGGAGAGTGAGAGAGAGACGTCGAGAACCGGAGAGGGAGAGAGAGCGACGTCGAGAACTGGAGAGGGAGACAGAGACGTCGAGAACTGGAGAGGGAGAGAGAGCGACGTCGAGAACTGGAGAGGGAGAGAGAGACGCCGAGAACTGGAGAGGGAGAGAGAGCGACGTCGAGAACTGGAGAGGGAGAGAGAGACGCCGAGAACTGGAGAGGGAGAGAGAGACGTCGAGAACTGGAGAGCGAGAGAGAGACATCGAGTACTGGAGAGCGAGGGAGAGACGCCGAGAACCGGAGAACGAGTGAGAGACGTTGAGAACCGGAGAGTGGGAGAGAGACGTCGAGAACTGGAGAGGGAGAGAGAGACATCGAGAACTGGAGAGGGAGAGAGAGACGTCGAGAACTGGAGAGGGAGAGAGAGACGCCGAGAACCGGAGAGCGAGAGAGAGACGTCGAGAACTGGAGAGGGAGAGAGAGACGCCGAGAACCGGAGAGCGAGAGAGAGACGTCGAGAACTGGAGAGGGAGAGAGAGACGTCGAGAACCGGAGAGTGAGAGAGAGACGTCGAGAACTGGAGAGGGAGAGAGAGACATCGAGTACTAGAGAGAGAGAGAGAGAGACGCCGAGAACCGGAGAACGAGTGAGAGACGTTGAGAACCGGAGAGCGAGAGAGAGACGCCGAGATCTGGAGAGGGAGAGAGAGACATTGAGAACCGGAGAGTGGGAGAGAGACGTTGCGAACCGTAGAGCGAGAGAGAGACGTCGAGAACTGGAGAGCGAGAGAGAGACGTCGAGAACTGGAGAGGGAGAGAGAGACATCGAGTACTGGAGAGCGAGAGAGTGACGCCGAGAACCGGAGAGCGAGAGAGAGACGTTGAGAACCGGAGAGTGGGAGAGAGACGTCGAGAACCGAAGAATGAGAGAGAGACGTCGAGTACCGGAGAGCGGGAGAGAGACGTAGAGAACCGGAGATCGAGAGGGAGGCGCCGAGAAACGGAGAGAGAGAGAGACGTCGAGAACTGGAGAGGGAGAGAGAGACGCCGAGAACCGGAGAGCGAGAGAGAGACGACGAGAACTGGAGAGGGAGAGAGAGACATCGAGAACTGGAGAGCGAGAGAGAGACGTCGAGAACTGGAGAGTGGGAGAGAGACGTCGTGAACCGGTGAGCGAGAGAGAGACGTCGAGAACAGGAGAGGGAGAGAGAGACGTTGAGAACCGTAGAGCGAGAGAGAGACGCCAAGAACTGAAGAGGGAGAGAGAGACATCGAGTACTGGAGAGCGAGAGAGAGACGCCGAGAACCGGAGAGCGAGAGAGAGACGTTGAGAACCGGAGAGTGGGAGAGAGACGTCGAGAACCGAAGAATGAGAGAGAGACGTCGAGTACCGGAGAGCGGGAGAGAGACGTAGAGAACCGGAGATCGAGAGGGAGGCGCCGAGAAACGGAGAGAGAGAGAGAGAGACGTCGAGAACTGGAGAGGGAGAGAGAGACATCGAGAACTGGAGAGCGAGAGAGAGACGTCGAGAACTGGAGAGCGAGAGAGAGACGCCGAGAAACGGAGGGAGAGAGAGACGCCGAGAACTGGAGAGGGAGAGAGAGACATCGAGAACCGGAGAGCGAGAGAGAGACGCCGAGAACTGGAGCGGAAGAGAGAGACGCCGAGAACCGTGGAGTGAGAGAGAGACGTCGAGAACTGGAGAGCGAGAGAGAGACGTCGAGAACCGTAGAGCGAGAGAGAGACGTTGAGAACTGGAGAGGGAGAGAGAGACGCCGAGAAACGGAGAGCGAGAGAGAGACGCCGAGAACCGGAGAACGAGAGAGAGACGTTGAGAACCGGAGAGCGAGAGAGAGACGTCGAGAACCGGAGAGGGAGAGAGATACGCCGAGAACCGGACAACGAGAGAGAGACGATGAGAACCGGAGAGGGGGAGAGTGACGCCGAGAACTGGAGAGGGAGAGAGAGACGCCGAGAACCGGAAAGCGAGAGAGCGACATCGAGAACTGGAGAATGAGATAGAGCGACGTCGAGAAAAAGAGAGTGAGAGAGAGACATCGAGAACCGGAGAGTGAGAGAGAGACGTCGTGAACCGGAGAGTCAGAGAGAAACGTCGACAACTGGAGAGCGAGAGGGAGACGTTGAGATCTGGAGAATGAGAAAGAGACGTCGAGTAACAGAGAGTGAGAGAGAAGTCGAGAACCGGAGACCGAGAGAGAGACGTCGAGAACTGGGGAGCGAGAGAGAGACGTCGAGAACTGGAGAGGGAGAGAGAGACGTCGAGAACCGGAGAGCGAGAGAGAGACGTCGAGAACTGGAGAGCGAGAGAGAGACGCCGAAAACCGGAGAACGAGTGAGAGACGTTGAGAACCGGAGAGCGAGAGAGAGACGCCGAGATCTGGAGAGGGAGAGAGAGCCATCGAGAACCGGAGAGTGAGAGAGAGACGTCGAGAACTGGAGAGCGAGAGAGAGACGCCGAGAACCGGAGAACGAGTGAGAGACGTTGAGAACCGGAGAGTGGGAGAGAGACGTCGAGAACTGGAGAGGGAGAGAGAGACATCGAGAACCGGAGAGTGAGAGAGAGACGTCGAGAACTGGAGAGCGAGAGAGAGACATCGAGAACCGTAGAGCGAGAGAGAGACATTGAGAACTGGAGAGGGAGAGAGAGACGGCGAGAAACGGAGAGAGAGAGAGAGACGTCGAGAACTGGAGAGCGAGAGAGAGACGTCGAGAACTGGAGAGGGAGAGAGAGACGCCGAGAAACGGAGAGCGAGAGAGAGACGCTGAGAACCGGAGAACGAGAGAGAGACGTTGAGAACCGGAGAGCGAGAGAGAGACGTCGAGAACCGGAGAGGGAGAGAGAGACGCCGAGAACCAGAGAACGAAAGAGAGACGTTAAGAACCGGAGAGGGGGAGAGAGACGCCGAGAACTGGAGAGGGAGAGAGAGACGCCGAGAACCGGAGAGCGAGAGAGAGGCGTCGAGAACTGGAGAGCGAGAGAGAGACGCCGAGAACTGGAGAGCGAGAGAGAGACGTCGAGAACTGGAGAGTGAGAGAGAGACGTCGAGAACTGGAGAGGAAGAGAGAGACGCCAAGAACTGGAGAGGGAGAGAGAGACATCGAGAACCGATGAATGAGAGAGAGCGACGTCGAGAAAAAGAGAGTGAGAGAGAGACATCGAGAACCGGAGAGTGAGAGAGAGACGTCGTGAACCGGAGAGGGAGAGAGAGACATCGAGAACCGGAGAGCGAGAGAGAGACGTCGAGAACTGGAGAGGGAGAGAGAGACGCCGAGAAACGGAGAGCGAGAGAGAGACGCCGAGAACCGGAGAACGAGAGAGAGACGTTGAGAACCGGAGAGCGAGAGAGAGACATCGAGAACCGGAGAGGGAGAGAGAGACGCCGAGAACCAGAGAACGAAAGAGAGACGTTAAGAACCGGAGAGGGGGAGAGAGACGCCGAGAACTGGAGAGGGAGAGAGAGACGCCGAGAACCGGAGAGCGAGAGAGAGGCGTCGAGAACTGGAGAGCGAGAGAGAGACGCCGAGAACTGGAGAGCGAGAGAGAGACGTCGAGAACTGGAGAGCGAGAGAGAGACGTCGAGAACTGGAGAGGAAGAGAGAGACGCCAAGAACTGGAGAGGGAGAGAGAGACATCGAGAACCGATGAATGAGAGAGAGCGACGTCGAGAAAAAGAGAGTGAGAGAGAGACATCGAGAACCGGAGAGTGAGAGAGAGACGTCGGGAACCGGAGAGTCAGAGAGAAACGTCGACAACTGGAGAGCGAGAGGGAGACGTTGAGATCTGGAGAATGAGAAAGAGACGTCGAGAAACAGAGAGTGAGAGAGAGACGTCGAGAACTGGAGAGCGAGAGAGAGACGCCGAGAACTGGAGAGCGAGAGAGAGACGTCGAGAACTGGAGAGGGAGAGAGAGACATCGAGTACTGGAGAGCGAGAGAGAGACGTCGAGAACTGGAGAGGGAGAGAGAGACGTCGAGAACCGGAGAGCGAGAGAGAGACGTCGAGAACTGGAGAGGGAAAGAGAGACGCTGAGAACCGGAGAATGAGAGAGAGACGTTGAGAACCGGAGACTGGGAGAGAGACGTCGAGAACCGGAGAGCGAGAGAGAGACGTCGAGAACTGGAGAGGGAGAGAGAGACGTCGAGATCTGGAGAGGGAGAGAGAGACGTCGAGAACTGGAGAGGGAGAGAGAGACGTTGAGAACCGTAGAGCGAGAGAGAGACGTGGAGAACTGGAGAGCGAGAGAGAGACGTCGAGAACTGGAGAGTGAGAGAGAGAATTCGAGAACCGGAGAGTGAGAGAGAGACGCCGAGAACTGGAGAGGGAAAGAGAGACGCTGAGAACCGGAGAATGAGAGAGAGACGTTGAGAACCGGAGAGTGGGAGAGAGACGTCGAGAACCGGAGAGCGAGAGAGAGACGTCGAGAACTGGAGCGGGAGAGAGAGACGCCGAGAAACGGAGAGCGAGAGAGAGACGTTGAGAACTGGAGAGGGAGAGAGAGACATCGAGTACTGGAGAGCGAGAGAGAGACGTCGAGAACTGGAGAGGGAGAGAGAGACGTCGAGAACTGGAGAGGGAGAGAGAGACGTCGAGAACTGGAGAGGGAGAGAGAGACGTTGAGAACCGTAGAGCGAGAGAGAGACGTCGAGAACTGGAGAGCGAGAGAGAGATGTCGAGAACTGGAGAGCGAGAGAGAGACGTCGAGAACTGGAGAGCGGGAGAGAGACGTCGAGAACTGGAGAGGGAGAGAGAGACGTTGAGAACCGTAGAGCAAGAGAGAGAATTCGAGAACCGGAGAGTGAGAGAGAGACGTTGAGAACCGGAGAGTGGGAGAGAGACGTCGAGAACCGGAGAGCGAGAGAGAGACGTCGAGAACTGGAGAGGGAGAGAGAGACGTCGCGAACTGGAGAGGGAGAGAGAGACATCGAGTACTGGAGAGCGAGAGAGAGAGACGTCGAGAACCGGAGAGCGAGAGAGAGACGTCGAGAACTGGAGAGGGAGAGAGAGACATCGAGTACTGGAGAGCGAGAGAGAGACGTCGAGAACTGGAGAGGGAGAGAGAGACGTCGAGAACTGGAGAGCAAGAGAGACACGTCGAGAACTGGAGAGCGGGAAAGAGACGTTGAGAACTGGAGAAGGAGAGAGAGACGTTGAGAACCGTAGAGCGAGAGAGAGACTTCGAGAACTGGAGAGTGAGAGAGAGACGCTGAGAATCGGAGAACGAGAGAGAGACGTTGAGAACCGGAGAGTGGGAGAGAGACGTCGAGAACCGGAGAACGAGTGAGAGACGTTGAGAACCGGAGAGTGGGAGAGAGACGTCGAGAACTGGAGAGGGAGAGAGAGACATCGAGAACCGGAGAGTGAGAGAGAGACGTCGAGAACTGGAGAGCGAGAGAGAGACATCGAGAACCGTAGAGCGAGAGAGAGACATTGAGAACTGGAGAGGGAGAGAGAGACGGCGAGAAACGGAGAGAGAGAGAGAGACGTCGAGAACTGGAGAGCGAGAGAGAGACGTCGAGAACTGGAGAGGGAGAGAGAGACGCCGAGAAACGGAGAGCGAGAGAGAGACGCTGAGAACCGGAGAACGAGAGAGAGACGTTGAGAACCGGAGAGCGAGAGAGAGACGTCGAGAACCGGAGAGGGAGAGAGAGACGCCGAGAACCAGAGAACGAAAGAGAGACGTTAAGAACCGGAGAGGGGGAGAGAGACGCCGAGAACTGGAGAGGGAGAGAGAGACGCCGAGAACCGGAGAGCGAGAGAGAGGCGTCGAGAACTGGAGAGCGAGAGAGAGACGCCGAGAACTGGAGAGCGAGAGAGAGACGTCGAGAACTGGAGAGTGAGAGAGAGACGTCGAGAACTGGAGAGGAAGAGAGAGACGCCAAGAACTGGAGAGGGAGAGAGAGACATCGAGAACCGATGAATGAGAGAGAGCGACGTCGAGAAAAAGAGAGTGAGAGAGAGACATCGAGAACCGGAGAGTGAGAGAGAGACGTCGTGAACCGGAGAGGGAGAGAGAGACATCGAGAACCGGAGAGTGAGAGAGAGATGTCGAGAACTGGAGAGCGAGAGAGAGACATCGAGAACCGTAGAGCGAGAGAGAGACATTGAGAACTGGAGAGGGAGAGAGAGACGGCGAGAAACGGAGAGAGAGAGAGAGACATCGAGAACTGGAGAGCGAGAGAGAGACGTCGAGAACTGGAGAGGGAGAGAGAGACGCCGAGAAACGGAGAGCGAGAGAGAGACGCCGAGAACCGGAGAACGAGAGAGAGACGTTGAGAACCGGAGAGCGAGAGAGAGACATCGAGAACCGGAGAGGGAGAGAGAGACGCCGAGAACCAGAGAACGAAAGAGAGACGTTAAGAACCGGAGAGGGGGAGAGAGACGCCGAGAACTGGAGAGGGAGAGAGAGACGCCGAGAACCGGAGAGCGAGAGAGAGGCGTCGAGAACTGGAGAGCGAGAGAGAGACGCCGAGAACTGGAGAGCGAGAGAGAGACGTCGAGAACTGGAGAGCGAGAGAGAGACGTCGAGAACTGGAGAGGAAGAGAGAGACGCCAAGAACTGGAGAGGGAGAGAGAGACATCGAGAACCGATGAATGAGAGAGAGCGACGTCGAGAAAAAGAGAGTGAGAGAGAGACATCGAGAACCGGAGAGTGAGAGAGAGACGTCGGGAACCGGAGAGTCAGAGAGAAACGTCGACAACTGGAGAGCGAGAGGGAGACGTTGAGATCTGGAGAATGAGAAAGAGACGTCGAGAAACAGAGAGTGAGAGAGAGACGTCGAGAACTGGAGAGCGAGAGAGAGACGCCGAGAACTGGAGAGCGAGAGAGAGACGTCGAGAACTGGAGAGGGAGAGAGAGACATCGAGTACTGGAGAGCGAGAGAGAGACGTCGAGAACTGGAGAGGGAGAGAGAGACGTCGAGAACCAGAGAGCGAGAGAGAGACGTCGAGAACTGGAGAGGGAAAGAGAGACGCTGAGAACCGGAGAATGAGAGAGAGACGTTGAGAACCGGAGACTGGGAGAGAGACGTCGAGAACCGGAGAGCGAGAGAGAGACGTCGAGAACTGGAGAGGGAGAGAGAGACGTTGAGAACCGTAGAGCGAGAGAGAGACGTGGAGAACTGGAGAGCGAGTGAGAGACGTCGAGAACTGGAGAGTGAGAGAGAGAATTCGAGAACCGGAGAGTGAGAGAGAGACGCCGAGAACTGGAGAGGGAAAGAGAGACGCTGAGAACCGGAGAATGAGAGAGAGACGTTGAGAACCGGAGAGTGGGAGAGAGACGTCGAGAACCGGAGAGCGAGAGAGAGACGTCGAGAACTGGAGCGGGAGAGAGAGACGCCGAGAAACGGAGAGCGAGAGAGAGACGTTGAGAACTGGAGAGGGAGAGAGAGACATCGAGTACTGGAGAGCGAGAGAGAGACGTCGAGAACTGGAGAGGGAGAGAGAGACGTCGAGAACTGGAGAGGGAGAGAGAGACGTCGAGAACTGGAGAGGGAGAGAGAGACGTTGAGAACCGTAGAGCGAGAGAGAAACGTCGAGAACTGGAGAGCGAGAGAGAGACGTCGAGAACTGGAGAGCGAGAGAGAGACGTCGAGAACTGGAGAGCGGGAGAGAGACGTCGAGAACTGGAGAGGGAGAGAGAGACGTTGAGAACCGTAGAGCAAGAGAGAGAATTCGAGAATCGGAGAGTGAGAGAGAGACGTTGAGAACCGGAGAGTGGGAGAGAGACGTCGAGAACCGGAGAGCGAGAGAGAGACGTTGAGAACTGGAGAGGGAGAGAGAGACGTCGCGAACTGGAGAGGGAGAGAGAGACATCGAGTACTGGAGAGCGAGAGAGAGAGACGTCGAGAACCGGAGAGCGAGAGAGAGACGTCGAGAACTGGAGAGGGAGAGAGAGACATCGAGTACTGGAGAGCGAGAGAGAGACGTCGAGAACTGGAGAGGGAGAGAGAGACGTCGAGAACTGGAGAGCAAGAGAGACACGTCGAGAACTGGAGAGCGGGAAAGAGACGTCGAGAACTGGAGAGGGAGAGAGAGACGTTGAGAACCGTAGAGCGAGAGAGAGACGTCGAGAACTGGAGAGTGAGAGAGAGACGCTGAGAATCGGAGAACGAGAGAGAGACGTTGAGAACCGGAGAGTGGGAGAGAGACGTCGAGAACCGGAGAGCGAGAGAGAGACGTCGAGAACTGGAGAGGGAGAGAGAGACATCGAGTACCGGAGAGCAGGAGAGAGACGTTGAGTACTGGAGAGGGAGAGAGAGACTCTGAGAACCGGAGAACGAGAGAGAGACGTTGAGAACCAGAGAGTGGGAGAGAGACGTCGAGAACCGGAGAGCGAGAGAGAGACGTCGAGAACTGGAGAGGGAGAGAGAGACGTTGAGAACCGTAGAGCGAGAGAGAGACGTCGAGAACTGGAGAGCGAGAGAGAGACGTCGATAACTGGAGAGGGAGAGAGAGACGCCGAGAACCGGAGAACGAGAGAGAGACGTTGAGAACCGGAGAGTGGGAGAGAGACGTCGAGAACCGGAGAGCGAGAGAGAGACGTCGAGAACTGGAGAGGGGGAGAGAGACGTTGAGAACCGTAGAGCGAGAGAGAGACGTCGAGAACTGGAGAGCGAGAGAGAGACGTCGAGAACTGGAGAGGGAGAGAGAGACGCCGAGAACCGGAGAACGAGAGAGAGACGTTGAGAACCGGAGAGTGGGAGAGAGACGTCGAGAACCGGAGAGCGAGAGAGAGACGCCGAGATCTGGAGAGGGAGAGAGAGCCATCGAGAACCGGAGAGTGAGAGAGAGACGTCGAGAACTGGAAAGCGAGAGAGAGATGCAGAGAACCGGAGAACGAGTGAGAGACGTTGAGAACCGGAGAGTGGGAGAGAGACGTCGAGAACTGGAGAGGGAGAGAGAGACATCGAGAACCGGAGAGTGAGAGAGAGACGTCGAGAACTGGAGAGCGAGAGAGAGACATCGAGAACCGTAGAGCGAGAGAGAGACATTGAGAACTGGAGAGGGAGAGAGAGACGGCGAGAAACGGAGAGAGAGAGAGAGACGTCGAGAACTGGAGAGCGAGAGAGAGACGTCGAGAACTGGAGAGGGAGAGAGAGACGCCGAGAAACGGAGAGCGAGAGAGAGACGCCGAGAACCGGAGAACGAGAGAGAGACGTTGAGAACCGGAGAGCGAGAGAGAGACGTCGAGAACCGGAAAGGGAGAGAGAGACGCCGAGAACCAGAGAACGAAAGAGAGACGTTGAGAACCGGAGAGGGGGAGAGAGACGCCGAGAACTGGAGAGGGAGAGAGAGACGCCGAGAACCGGAGAGCGAGAGAGAGACGTCGAGAACTGGAGAGCGAGAGAGAGACGACGAGAACTGGAGAGCGAGAGAGAGACGTCGAGAACTGGAGAGCGAGAGAGAGACATCGAGAACCGTAGAGCGAGAGACATTGAGAACTGGAGAGGGAGAGAGAGACGGCGAGAAACGGAGAGAGAGAGAGAGACGTCGAGAACTGGAGAGCGAGAGAGAGACGTCGAGAACTGGAGAGGGAGAGAGAGACGCCGAGAAACGGAGAGCGAGAGAGAGATGCCGAGAACCGGAGAACGAGAGAGAGACGTTGAGAACCGGAGAGCGAGAGAGAGACGTCGAGAACCGGAGAGGGAGAGAGAGACGCCGAGAACCAGAGAACGAAAGAGAGACGTTGAGAACCGGAGAGGGGGAGAGAGACGCCGAGAACTGGAGAGGGAGAGAGAGACGCCGAGAACCGGAGAGCGAGAGAGAGACGTCGAGATCTGGAGAGCGAGAGAGAGACGCCGAGAACTGGAGAGCGAGAGAGAGACGTCGAGAACTGGAGAGCGAGAGAGAGACGTCGAGAACTGGAGAGGAAGAGAGAGACGCCAAGAACTGGAGAGGGAGAGAGAGACATCGAGAACCGATGAATGAGAGAGAGCGACGTCGAGAAAAAGAGAGTGAGAGAGAGACATCGAGAACCGGAGAGTGAGAGAGAGACGTCGTGAACCGGAGAGTCAGAGAAAAACGTCGAGAACTGGAGAGCGAGAGGGAGACGTTGAGATCTGGAGAATGAGAAAGAGACGTCGAGAAACAGAGAGTGAGAGAGAGACGTCGAGAACTGGAGAGCGAGAGAGCGACGCCGAGAAATGGAAAGCGAGAGAGAGACGTCGAGAACTGGAGAGGGAGAGAGAGACATCGAGTACTGGAGAGCGAGAGAGAGACGTCGAGAACTGGAGAGGGAGAGAGAGACGTCGAGAACCGGAGAGCGAGAGAGAGACGTCGAGAACTGGAGAGGGAAAGAGAGACGCTGAGAACCGGAGAATGAGAGAGAGACGTTGAGAACCGGAGAGTGGGAGAGAGACGTCGAGAACCGGAGAGCGAGAGAGAGACGTCGAGAACTGGAGAGGGAGAGAGAGACATCGAGTACTGGAGAGCGAGAGAGAGACGTCGAGAACTGGAGAGGGAGAGAGAAACGTCGAGAACTGGAGAGGGAGAGAGAGACGTCGAGAACTGGAGAGGGAGAGAGAGACGTTGAGAACCGTAGAGCGAGAGAGAGACGTCGAGAACTGGAGAGCGAGAGAGAGAGACGTCGAGAACTGGAGAGCGGGAGAGAGACGTCGAGAACTGGAGAGGGAGAGAGAGACGTTGAGAACCGTAAAGCGAGAGAGAGACGTCGAGAACTGGAGAGTGAGAGAGAGACGTTGAGAACCGGAGACCGAGAGAGAGAATTCGAGAACCGGAGAGTGAGAGAGAGACGCCGAGAACTGGAGAGGGAAAGAGAGACGCTGAGAACCGGAGAATGAGAGAGAGACGTTGAGAACCGGAGAGTGGGAGAGAGATGTCGAGAACCGGAGAGCGGGAGAGAGACGTCGAGAACCGGAGAGCGAGAGAGAGACGTCGAGAACTGGAGAGGGAGAGAGAGACGTCGAGAACTGGAGAGGGAGAGAGAGACATCGAGTACTGGAGAGCGAGAGAGAGACGTCGAGAACCGGAGAGCGAGAGAGAGACGTCGAGAACTGGAGAGGGAGACACAGACATCGTGCACTGGAGAGCGAGAGAGAGAAGTCGAGAACCGGAGAGGGAGACAGAGACGTCGAGAACTGGAGAGGGAGAGAGAGACGTTGAGAACTGTAGAGCGAGAGAGAGACGTCGAGAACTGGAGAGCGAGAGAGAGACGTCGAGAACTGGAGAGCGGGAAAGAGACGTCGAGAACTGGAGAGCGAGAGAGAGACGTTGAGAACTGGAGAGGGAGAGAGAGACGTCGAGAACTGGAGAGGGAGAGAGAGACGTTGAGAACCGTAGAGCGAGAGAGAGACGTGGAGAACTGGAGAGCGAGAGAGAGACGTCGAGAACCGGAGAGGGAGAGAGAGACGCCGAGAACCAGAGAACGAAAGAGAGACGTTGAGAACCGGAGAGGGGGAGAGAGACGCCGAGAACTGGAGAGGGAGAGAGAGACGCCGAGAACCGGAGAGCGAGAGAGAGACGTCGAGATCTGGAGAGCGAGAGAGAGACGCCGAGAACTGGAGAGCGAGAGAGAGACGTCGAGAACTGGAGAGCGAGAGAGAGACGTCGAGAACTGGAGAGGAAGAGAGAGACGCCAAGAACTGGAGAGGGAGAGAGAGACATCGAGAACCGATGAATGAGAGAGAGCGACGTCGAGAAAAAGAGAGTGAGAGAGAGACATCGAGAACCGGAGAGTGAGAGAGAGACGTCGTGAACCGGAGAGTCAGAGAAAAACGTCGAGAACTGGAGAGCGAGAGGGAGACGTTGAGATCTGGAGAATGAGAAAGAGACGTCGAGAAACAGAGAGTGAGAGAGAGACGTCGAGAACTGGAGAGCGAGAGAGCGACGCCGAGAAATGGAAAGCGAGAGAGAGACGTCGAGAACTGGAGAGGGAGAGAGAGACATCGAGTACTGGAGAGCGAGAGAGAGACGTCGAGAACTGGAGAGGGAGAGAGAGACGTCGAGAACCGGAGAGCGAGAGAGAGACGTCGAGAACTGGAGAGGGAAAGAGAGACGCTGAGAACCGGAGAATGAGAGAGAGACGTTGAGAACCGGAGAGTGGGAGAGAGACGTCGAGAACCGGAGAGCGAGAGAGAGACGTCGAGAACTGGAGAGGGAGAGAGAGACATCGAGTACTGGAGAGCGAGAGAGAGACGTCGAGAACTGGAGAGGGAGAGAGAAACGTCGAGAACTGGAGAGGGAGAGAGAGACGTCGAGAACTGGAGAGGGAGAGAGAGACGTTGAGAACCGTAGAGCGAGAGAGAGACGTCGAGAACTGGAGAGCGAGAGAGAGAGACGTCGAGAACTGGAGAGCGGGAGAGAGACGTCGAGAACTGGAGAGGGAGAGAGAGACGTTGAGAACCGTAAAGCGAGAGAGAGACGTCGAGAACTGGAGAGTGAGAGAGAGACGTTGAGAACCGGAGACCGAGAGAGAGAATTCGAGAACCGGAGAGTGAGAGAGAGACGCCGAGAACTGGAGAGGGAAAGAGAGACGCTGAGAACCGGAGAATGAGAGAGAGACGTTGAGAACCGGAGAGTGGGAGAGAGACGTCGAGAACCGGAGAGCGGGAGAGAGACGTCGAGAACCGGAGAGCGAGAGAGAGACGTCGAGAACTGGAGAGGGAGAGAGAGACGTCGAGAACTGGAGAGGGAGAGAGAGACATCGAGTACTGGAGAGCGAGAGAGAGACGTCGAGAACCGGAGAGCGAGAGAGAGACGTCGAGAACTGGAGAGGGAGAGACAGACATCGTGCACTGGAGAGCGAGAGAGAGAAGTCGAGAACTGGAGAGGGAGACAGAGACGTCGAGAACTGGAGAGGGAGAGAGAGACGTTGAGAACTGTAGAGCGAGAGAGAGACGTCGAGAACTGGAGAGCGAGAGAGAGACGTCGAGAACTGGAGAGCGGGAAAGAGACGTCGAGAACTGGAGAGCGAGAGAGAGACGTTGAGAACCGTAGAGCGAGAGAGAGACGTCGAGAACTGGAGAATGAGAGAGAGACGTTGAGAACCGGAGAGTGAGAGAGAGACGTTGAGAACCGGAGAATGAGAGAGAGACGTTGAGAACCGGAGACCGAGAGAGAGAATTCGAGAACCGGAGAGTGAGAGAGAGACGTTGAGAACCGGAGAGTGGGAGAGAGACGTCGAGAACCGGAGAGCAAGAGAGAGACGCCATGAACTGAAGAGGGAGTGAGAGACATTGAGTACTGGAGAGCGAGAGAGGGACGCCGAGAACCGGAGAGCGAGAGAGAGACGTTGAGAACCGGAGAGTGGGAGAGAGACATCGAGAACCGGAGAGCAAGAGAGAGACGTCGAGAACTGGAAAGCGAGAGAGAGACGTCGAGAACTGGAGAGCGAGAGAGAGACGTCGAGAACTGGAGAGCGAGAGAGAGACGTCGAGAACCGAAGAATGAGAGAGAGACGTCGAGTACCGGAGAGCGGGACAGAGACGTAGAGAACCGGAGATCGAGAGGGAGACGTCGAGAAGCGGAGGGAGAGAGAGACGTCGAGAACTGGAGAGGGAGAGAGAGACATCGAGAACCGGAGAGCGAGAGTGAGACGCCGAGAACTGGAGCGGAAGAGAGAGACGCCGAGAACCGTAGAGTGAGAGAGAGACATCGAGAACTGGAGAGCGAGAGAGAGACGTTGAGAACCGTAGAGCGAGAGAGAGACGTCGAGAACTGGAGAGTGAGAGAGAGACGTTGAGAACCGGAGACCGAGAGAGAGAATTCGAGAACCGGAGAGTGAGAGAGAGACGCCGAGAACGGGAGAGGGAAAGAGAGACGCTGAGAACCGGAGAATGAGAGAGAGACGTTGAGAACCGGAGAGTGGGAGAGAGACGTCAAGAACCGGAGAGCGAGAGAGAGACGTCGAGAACTGGAGAGGGAGAGAGAGACGTTGAGAACCGTAGAGTGGGAGAGAGACGTCGAGAACCGGAGAGCGAGAGAGAGACGTCGAGAACTGGAGAGGGAGAGAGAGACGTCGAGAACTGGAGAGGGAGAGAGAGACATCGAGTACTGGAGAGCGAGAGAGAGACGTCGAGAACCGGAGAGCGAGAGAGAGATGTCGAGAACTGGAGAGGGAGAGAGAGACGTTGAGAACTGTAGAGCGAGAGAGAGACGTCGAGAACTGGAGAGCGAGAGAGAGAGACGTCGAGAACTGGAGAGCGGGAAAGAGACGTCGAGAACTGGAGAGGGAGAGAGAGACGTTGAGAACCGTAGAGCGAGAGAGAGAATTCGAGAACCGGAGAGTGAGAGAGAGACGTTGAGAACCGGAGAGTGGGAGAGAGACGTCGAGAACGGAGAGCAAGAGAGAGACGTCGAGAACTGGAGAGGGAGAGAGAGACATCGAGTACCGGAGAGCAGGAGAGAGACGTCAAGAACTGGAGAGGGAGAGAGAGACGTTGAGAACCGTAGAGCGAGAGAGAGACGTCGAGAACTGGAGAGCGAGAGAGAGACGTCGAGAACTGGAGAGGTAGAGAGAGACGCCGAGAACCGGAGAACGAGTGAGAGACGTTGAGAACCGGAGAGTGGGAGAGAGACGTCGAGAACCGGAGAGCGAGAGAGAGACGCCATGAACTGAAGAGGGAGTGAGAGACATTGAGTACTGGAGAGCGAGAGAGGGACGCCGAGAACCGGAGAGCGAGAGAGAGACGTTGAGAACCGGAGAGTGGGAGAGAGACGTCGAGAACCGGAGAGCGATGAGAGACGTCGAGAACTGGAAAGCGAGAGAGAGACGTCGAGAACTGGAGAGCGAGAGAGAGACGTCGAGAACTGGAGAGCGAGAGAGAGACGTCGAGAACCGAAGAATGAGAGAGAGACGTCGAGTACCGGAGAGCGGGACAGAGACGTAGAGAACCGGAGATCGAGAGGGAGACGCCGAGAAACGGAGGGAGAGAGAGACGTCGAGAACTGGAGAGGGAGAGAGAGACATCGAGAACCGGAGAGCGAGAGGGAGACGCCGAGAACTGGAGCGGAAGAGAGAGACGCCGAGAACCGTAGAGTGAGAGAGAGACGTCGAGAACTGGAGAGCGAGAGAGAGACGTCGAGAACCGTAGAGCGAGAGAGAGACGTTGAGAACTGGAGAGCGAGAGAGAGACGCCGAGAACTGGAGAGGAAGAGAGAGACGCCGAGAACTGGAGAGGGAGAGAGAGACATCGAGAACCGAAGAATGAGAGAGAGCGACGTCGAGAAAAAGAGAGTGAGAGAGAGACATCGAGAACTGGAGCGTGAGAGAGAGACGTCGCGAACCAGAGAGTCAGAGAGAAACGTCGACAACTGGAGAGCGAGAGGGAGATGTTGAGATCTGGAGAATGAGAAAGAGATGTTGAGAAACAGAGAGTGAGAGAGAGACATCGAGAACCGGAGAGCGAAAGAGAGACGTTGAGAATCGGAGAACGAGAAATAGATGTTGAGAACTGGGGATCTAGAGAGAGAGACATCGCGAACTGGAGATCTAGAGAGAGACATTGAGAACCGGAAAATGAGAGAGACGTCGAGAACCGGACAGTGAGAGAGAGACGTCGAGAACTGGAGAGGGAGAGAGAGACATCGAGTACTGGAGAGCGAGAGAGAGACGTTGAGAACTGGAGAGGGAGAGAGAGACGTTGAGAACCGTAGAGCGAGAGAGAGACGTCGAGAACTGGAGAGCGAGAGAGAGACGTCGAGAACTGGAGGGGGAGAGAGAGACGTCGAGAACTGGAGAGCGAGAGAGAGACGTCGAGAACCGAAGAATGAGAGAGAGACGCCGAGTACCGGAGAGCGGGAGAGAGACGTAGAGAACCGGAGATCGAGAGGGAGACGCCGAGAAACGGAGGGAGAGAGAGACGTCGAGAACTGGAGAGGGAGAGAGAGACATCGAGAACCGGAGAGCGAGAGGGAGACGCCGAGAACTGGAGCGGAAGACAGAGACGCCGAGAACCGTAGAGTGAGAGAGAGACGTCGAGAACTGGAGAGCGAGAGAGAGACGTCGAGAACCGTAGAGCGAGAGAGAGACGTTGAGAACTGGAGAGGGCGAGAGAGACGCCGAGAAACGGAGAGAGAGAGAGAGAGACGTCGAGAACTTGAGAGGGAGAGAGAGACGTTGAGAACTGGAGAGGGAGAGAGAGACGCCGAGAAACGGAGAGCGAGAGAGAGACGCCGAGAACCGGAGAACGAGAGAGCGACGTTGAGAACCGGAGAGCGAGAGAGAGACGTCGAGAACCGGAGAGGGAGAGAGAGACGCCGAGAACCGGAGAACGAGAGAGAGACGTTGAGAACCGGAGAGGGGGAGAGAGACGCCGAGAACTGGAGAGGGAGAGAGAGACGCCGAGAACCGGAGAGCGAGAGAGAGACGTCGAGAACTGGAGAGCGAGAGAGAGACGCCGAGAACTGGAGAGCGAGATAGAGACGTCGAGAACTGGAGAGCGAGAGAGAGATGTCGAGAACTGGAGAGGAAGAGAGAGACGCCGAGAACTGGAGAGGGAGAGAAACAGAGAGAACTGAAGAATGAGAGAGAGCGACGTCGAGAAAAAGAGAGTGAGAGAGAGACATCGAGAACCGGAGAGTGAGAGAGAGACGTCGTGAACCGGAGAGTCAGAGAGAAAGGTCGATAACTGGAGAGCGAGAGGGAGACGTTGAGATCTGGAGAATGAGAAAGAGACGTCGAGAAACAGAGAGTGAGAGAGAAGTCGAGAACCGGAGACCGAGAGAGAGACGTCGAGAACTGGAGAGCGAGAGAGAGACGTCGAGAACTGGAGAGGGAGAGAGAGACGTCGAGAACTGGAGAGGGAGAGAGAGACATCGAGTACTGGAGAGCGAGAGAGAGACTTCGAGAACTGGAGAGGTAGAGAGAGACGTCGAGAACCGGAGAGCGAGAGAGAGACGTCGAGAACTGGAGAGCGAGAGAGAGACGTCGAGAACTGGAGAGGGAGAGAGAGACGTCGAGAACTGGAGAGGGAGAGAGAGACGTTGAGAACCGTAGGGCGAGAGAGAGAGACGTCGAAAACTGGAGAGCGAGAGAGAGACGTTGAGAACTGGAGAGGGAGAGAGAGACGCCGAGAAACGGAGAGCGAGAGAGAGACGCCGAGAACCGGAGAACGAGAGAGCGACGTTGAGAACCGGAGAGCGAGAGAGAGACGTCGAGAACCGGAGAGGGAGAGAGAGACGCCGAGAACCGGAGAACGAGAGAGAGACGTTGAGAACCGGAGAGGGGGAGAGAGACGCCGAGAACTGGAGAGGGAGAGAGAGACGCCGAGAACCGGAGAGCGAGAGAGAGATGTCGAGAACTGGAGAGCGAGAGAGAGACGCCGAGAACTGGAGAGCGAGAGAGAGACGTCGAGAACTGGAGAGCGAGAGAGAGATTTCGAGAACTGGAGAGGAAGAGAGAGAGGCCGAGAACTGGAGAGGGAGAGAGACATCGAGAACTGAACAATGAGAGAGAGCGACGTCGAGAAAAAGAGAGTGAGAGAGAGACATCGAGAACCGGAGAGTGAGAGAGAGACGTCGTGAACCAGAGAGTCAGAGAGAAACGTCGATAACTGGAGAGCGAGAGGGAGACGTTGAGATCTGGAGAATGAGAAAGAGACGTCGAGAAACAGAGAGTGAGAGAGAAGTCGAGAACCGGAGACCGAGAGAGAGACGTCGAGAACTGGAGAGCGAGAGAGAGAAGTCGAGAACTGGAGAGGGAGAGAGAGACGTCGAGAACTGGAGAGGGAGAGAGAGACATCGAGTACTGGAGAGCGAGAGAGAGACTTCGAGAACTGGAGAGGGAGAGAGAGACGTCGAGAACCGGAGAGCGAGAGAGAGACGTCGAGAACTGGAGAGCGAGAGAGAGACATCGAGTACTGGAGAGCGAGAGAGAGACGGCGAGAACTGGAGAGGGAGAGAGAGACGTCGAGAACTGGAGAGGGAGAGAGAGACGTTGAGAACCGTAGGGCGAGAGAGAGACATCGAGAACTGGAGAGCGAGAGAGAGACGTCGAGAACCGGAGAGGGAGAGAGAGACGCCGAGAACCGGAGAACGAGAGATAGGCGTTGAGAACCGGAGAGTGGGAGAGAGACGTCGAGAACTGGAGAGGGAGAGAGAGACGTCGAGAACTGGAGAGGGAGAGAGAGACGTTGAGAACCGTAGAGCGAGAGAGAGACGTCGAGAACTGGAGAGCGAGAGAGAGACGTCGAGAACTGGAGAGCGGGAGAGAGACGTTGAGAACCGGAGAGTGGGAGAGAGACGTCGAGAACCGGAGAGCGACAGAGAGACGTCGAGAACTGGAGAGGGAGAGAGAGACATCGAGTACCGGAGAGCAGAAGAGGGACGTTGAGTACTGGAGAGGGAGAGAGAGACGCTGAGAACCGGAGAACGAGAAAGAGACGTTGAGAACCGGAGAGAGACGTCGAGAACCGGAGAGCGAGAGAGAGACGTCGAGAACTGGAGAGGGAGAGAGAGACGTTGAGAACCGTAGAGCGAGAGAGAGAGACGTCGAGAACTGTAGAGCGAGAGAGAGACGTCGAGAACTGGAGAGGGAGAGAGAGACGCCGAGAACCGGAGAACGAGAGAGAGACGTTGAGAACCGGAGAGTGGGAGAGAGACGTCGGGAACCGGAGAGCGAGAGAGAGACGTCGAGAACTGGAGAGGGAGAGAGAGACGTTGAGAACCGTAGAGCGAGAGAGAGACGCCGAGAACTGAAGAGGGAGAGAGAGACATCGAGTACTGGAGAGCGAGAGAGAGACGCCGAGAACCGGAGAGCGAGAGAGAGACGTTGAGAACCGGAGAGTGGGAGAGAGACGTCGAGAACTGGAGAGGGAGAGAGAGACATCGAGAACTGGAAAGCGAGAGAGAGACTTTTAAGACTGGAGAGGAAGAGAGTGACGCCGAGAACTGGAGAGGGAGAGAGAGACATCGAGAACCGAAGAATGAGAGAGAGCGACGTCGAGAAAAAGAGAGTGAGAGAGAGACATCGAGAACTGGAGAGTCAGAGAAAAACGTCGACAACTGGAGAGCGAGAGGGAGACGTTGAGATCTGGAGAATGAGAAAGAGATGTCGAGAAACAGAGAGTGAGAGAGAGACATCGAGAACCGGAGAGCGAAAGAGAGATGTTGAGAATCGGAGAACGAGAAATAGATGTTGAGAACTGGAGATCTAGAGAAAGAGACATCGCGAACTGGAGATCTAGAGAGAGACATCGAGAACCGGAAAATGAGAGAGACGTCGAGAACCGGACAGTGAGAGAGAGACGTCGAGAACTGGAGAGGGAGAGAGAGACATCGAGTACTGGAGAGGGAGAGAGTGACGTTGAGAACTGGAGAGGGAGAGAGAGACGTTGAGAACCGTAGAGCGAGAGAAAGACGTCGAGAACTGGAGAGCGAGAGAGAGACGTCGAGAACTGCAGAGGGAGAGAGAGACGTCGAGAACTGGAGAGTGAGAGAGAGACGTCGAGAACCGAAGAATGAGAGAGAGACGTCGGGTACCGCAGAGCGGGTGAGAGACGTAGAGAACCGGAGATCGAGAGGGAGACGCCGAGAAACGGAGAGAGAGAGAGACGTCGAGAACTGGAGAGGGAGAGAGAGACATCGAGAACCGAAGAATGAGAGAGAGCGACGTCGAGAAAAAGAGAGTGAGAGAGAGACATCGAGAACTGGAGAGTCAGAGAAAAACGTCGACAACTGGAGAGCGAGAGGGAGACGTTGAGATCTGGAGAATGAGAAAGAGATGTCGAGAAACAGAGAGTGAGAGAGAGACATCGAGAACCGGAGAGCGAAAGAGAGACGTTGAGAATCGGAGAACGAGAAATAGATGTTGAGAACTGGAGATCTAGAGAAAGAGACATCGCGAACTGGAGATCTAGAGAGAGACATCGAGAACCGGAAAATGAGAGAGACGTCGAGAACCGGACAGTGAGAGAGAGACGTCGAGAACTGGAGAGGGAGAGAGAGACATCGAGTACTGGAGAGGGAGAGAGTGACGTTGAGAACTGGAGAGGGAGAGAGAGACGTTGAGAACCGTAGAGCGAGAGAAAGACGTCGAGAACTGGAGAGCGAGAGAGAGACGTCGAGAACTGCAGAGGGAGAGAGAGACGTCGAGAACTGGAGAGTGAGAGAGAGACGTCGAGAACCGAAGAATGAGAGAGAGACGTCGAGTACCGCAGAGCGGGAGAGAGACGTAGAGAACCGGAGATCGAGAGGGAGACGCCGAGAAACGGAGAGAGAGAGAGACGTCGAGAACTGGAGAGGGAGAGAGAGACATCGAGAACTGGAGAGCGAGAGAGAGACGTCGAGAACTGAACAATGAGAGAGAGCGACGTCGAGAAAAAGAGAGTGAGAGAGAGACATCGAGAACCGGAGAGTGAGAGAGAGACGTCGTGAACCAGAGAGTCAGAGAGAAACGTCGATAACTGGAGAGCGAGAGGGAGACGTTGAGATCTGGAGAATGAGAAAGAGACGTCGAGAAACAGAGAGTGAGAGAGAAGTCGAGAACCGGAGACCGAGAGAGAGACGTCGAGAACTGGAGAGCGAGAGAGAGAAGTCGAGAACTGGAGAGGGAGAGAGAGACGTCGAGAACTGGAGAGGGAGAGAGAGACATCGAGTACTGGAGAGCGAGAGAGAGACTTCGAGAACTGGAGAGGGAGAGAGAGACGTCGAGAACCGGAGAGCGAGAGAGAGACGTCGAGAACTGGAGAGCGAGAGAGAGACATCGAGTACTGGAGAGCGAGAGAGAGACGGCGAGAACTGGAGAGGGAGAGAGAGACGTCGAGAACTGGAGAGGGAGAGAGAGACGTTGAGAACCGTAGGGCGAGAGAGAGACATCGAGAACTGGAGAGCGAGAGAGAGACGTCGAGAACCGGAGAGGGAGAGAGAGACGCCGAGAACCGGAGAACGAGAGATAGGCGTTGAGAACCGGAGAGTGGGAGAGAGACGTCGAGAACTGGAGAGGGAGAGAGAGACGTCGAGAACTGGAGAGGGAGAGAGAGACGTTGAGAACCGTAGAGCGAGAGAGAGACGTCGAGAACTGGAGAGCGAGAGAGAGACGTCGAGAACTGGAGAGCGGGAGAGAGACGTTGAGAACCGGAGAGTGGGAGAGAGACGTCGAGAACCGGAGAGCGACAGAGAGACGTCGAGAACTGGAGAGGGAGAGAGAGACATCGAGTACCGGAGAGCAGAAGAGGGACGTTGAGTACTGGAGAGGGAGAGAGAGACGCTGAGAACCGGAGAACGAGAAAGAGACGTTGAGAACCGGAGAGAGACGTCGAGAACCGGAGAGCGAGAGAGAGACGTCGAGAACTGGAGAGGGAGAGAGAGACGTTGAGAACCGTAGAGCGAGAGAGAGAGACGTCGAGAACTGTAGAGCGAGAGAGAGACGTCGAGAACTGGAGAGGGAGAGAGAGACGCCGAGAACCGGAGAACGAGAGAGAGACGTTGAGAACCGGAGAGTGGGAGAGAGACGTCGGGAACCGGAGAGCGAGAGAGAGACGTCGAGAACTGGAGAGGGAGAGAGAGACGTTGAGAACCGTAGAGCGAGAGAGAGACGCCGAGAACTGAAGAGGGAGAGAGAGACATCGAGTACTGGAGAGCGAGAGAGAGACGCCGAGAACCGGAGAGCGAGAGAGAGACGTTGAGAACCGGAGAGTGGGAGAGAGACGTCGAGAACTGGAGAGGGAGAGAGAGACATCGAGAACTGGAAAGCGAGAGAGAGACTTTTAAGACTGGAGAGGAAGAGAGTGACGCCGAGAACTGGAGAGGGAGAGAGAGACATCGAGAACCGAAGAATGAGAGAGAGCGACGTCGAGAAAAAGAGAGTGAGAGAGAGACATCGAGAACTGGAGAGTCAGAGAAAAACGTCGACAACTGGAGAGCGAGAGGGAGACGTTGAGATCTGGAGAATGAGAAAGAGATGTCGAGAAACAGAGAGTGAGAGAGAGACATCGAGAACCGGAGAGCGAAAGAGAGATGTTGAGAATCGGAGAACGAGAAATAGATGTTGAGAACTGGAGATCTAGAGAAAGAGACATCGCGAACTGGAGATCTAGAGAGAGACATCGAGAACCGGAAAATGAGAGAGACGTCGAGAACCGGACAGTGAGAGAGAGACGTCGAGAACTGGAGAGGGAGAGAGAGACATCGAGTACTGGAGAGGGAGAGAGTGACGTTGAGAACTGGAGAGGGAGAGAGAGACGTTGAGAACCGTAGAGCGAGAGAAAGACGTCGAGAACTGGAGAGCGAGAGAGAGACGTCGAGAACTGCAGAGGGAGAGAGAGACGTCGAGAACTGGAGAGTGAGAGAGAGACGTCGAGAACCGAAGAATGAGAGAGAGACGTCGGGTACCGCAGAGCGGGTGAGAGACGTAGAGAACCGGAGATCGAGAGGGAGACGCCGAGAAACGGAGAGAGAGAGAGACGTCGAGAACTGGAGAGGGAGAGAGAGACATCGAGAACCGAAGAATGAGAGAGAGCGACGTCGAGAAAAAGAGAGTGAGAGAGAGACATCGAGAACTGGAGAGTCAGAGAAAAACGTCGACAACTGGAGAGCGAGAGGGAGACGTTGAGATCTGGAGAATGAGAAAGAGATGTCGAGAAACAGAGAGTGAGAGAGAGACATCGAGAACCGGAGAGCGAAAGAGAGACGTTGAGAATCGGAGAACGAGAAATAGATGTTGAGAACTGGAGATCTAGAGAAAGAGACATCGCGAACTGGAGATCTAGAGAGAGACATCGAGAACCGGAAAATGAGAGAGACGTCGAGAACCGGACAGTGAGAGAGAGACGTCGAGAACTGGAGAGGGAGAGAGAGACATCGAGTACTGGAGAGGGAGAGAGTGACGTTGAGAACTGGAGAGGGAGAGAGAGACGTTGAGAACCGTAGAGCGAGAGAAAGACGTCGAGAACTGGAGAGCGAGAGAGAGACGTCGAGAACTGCAGAGGGAGAGAGAGACGTCGAGAACTGGAGAGTGAGAGAGAGACGTCGAGAACCGAAGAATGAGAGAGAGACGTCGAGTACCGCAGAGCGGGAGAGAGACGTAGAGAACCGGAGATCGAGAGGGAGACGCCGAGAAACGGAGAGAGAGAGAGACGTCGAGAACTGGAGAGGGAGAGAGAGACATCGAGAACTGGAGAGCGAGAGAGAGACGTCGAAAACTGGAGAGCGAGAAAGAGACGCCGAGAAACGGAGAGAGAGAGAGACGTCGAGAACTGGAGAGGGAGAGAGAGACGTCGAGAACCGGAGAGCGAGAGAGAGACGTCGAGAACTGGAGAGCGAGAGAGAGACGCCGAGAACTGAAGAGCGAGAGAGAGACGTTGAGAACCGTAGAGCGAGAGAGAGACGTCGAGAACTGGAAAGCGAGAGAGAGACGTCGAGAACTGGAGAGGAAGAGAGAGACGCCGAGAACTGGAGAGGGAGAGAGAGACATCGAGAACCGAAGAATGAGAGAGAGCGACGTCGAGAAAAAGAGAGTGAGAGAGAGACATCGAGAACCGGAGAGTGAGAGAGAGACATCGAGAACCGGAGAGTGAGAGAGAGACGTCGAGAACTGGAGAGCGAGAGGGAGACGTTGAGGTCTGGAGAATGAGAAAGAGAGGTCGAGAAACAGAGAGTGAGAGAGAGACATCGAGAACCGGAGAGTGAGAGAGAGACATTGAGAATCGGAGAACGTGAAATAGATGTTGAGAACTGGAGATCTAGAGAGAGACATCGGGAACCGGAGATCTAGGAAGAGACATCGAGAACCGGAGAATGAGAGAGAGAGACGTCGAAAATCAGAGAACTAATGAGAGACGTCGAGAACCGGAGAGCAAGAGAGAGACGTCGAGAACTGGAGAGCGAGAGACAGACGTCGAGATCAGGAGAGCGAGAGAGAGACGTCGAGAACTGGAGAGTGGGAGAGAGACGCCGAGAACTGGAGAGGGAGAGAGAGACGTCGAGAACTGGAGAGGGAGAGAGAGACGCCGAGAACCGGAGAACGAGTGAGAGATGTTGAGAACCGGAGAGCGAGAGAGAGACGTCGAGATCTGGAGAGGGAGAGAGAGACATCCAGTACTGGAGAGCGAGAGAGAGACGTTGAGGACTGGAGAGGGAGAGAGAGACGTTGAGAACCGTAGAGCGAGAGAAAGACGTCGAGAACTGGAGAGCGAGAGAGAGACGTCGAGAACTGCAGAGGGAGAGAGAGACGTCGAGAACTGGAGAGTGAGAGAGAGACGTCGAGAACCGAAGAATGAGAGAGAGACGTCGAGTACCGCAGAGCGGGAGAGAGACGTAGAGAACCGGAGATCGAGAGGGAGACGCCGAGAAACGGAGAGAGAGAGAGACGTCGAGAACTGGAGAGTGGGAGAGAGACGTCGAGAACCGGAGAGCGAGAGAGAGACGCCATGAACTGAAGAGGGAGTGAGAGACATTGAGTACTGGAGAGCGAGAGAGGGACGCCGAGAACCGGAGAGCGAGAGAGAGACGTTGAGAACCGGAGAGTGGGAGAGAGACGTCGAGAACCGGAGAGCGATGAGAGACGTCGAGAACTGGAAAGCGAGAGAGAGACGTCGAGAACTGGAGAGCGAGAGAGAGACGTCGAGAACTGGAGAGCGAGAGAGAGACGTCGAGAACCGAAGAATGAGAGAGAGACGTCGAGTACCGGAGAGCGGGACAGAGACGTAGAGAACCGGAGATCGAGAGGGAGACGCCGAGAAACGGAGGGAGAGAGAGACGTCGAGAACTGGAGAGGGAGAGAGAGACATCGAGAACCGGAGAGCGAGAGGGAGACGCCGAGAACTGGAGCGGAAGAGAGAGACGCCGAGAACCGTAGAGTGAGAGAGAGACGTCGAGAACTGGAGAGCGAGAGAGAGACGTCGAGAACCGTAGAGCGAGAGAGAGACGTTGAGAACTGGAGAGCGAGAGAGAGACGCCGAGAACTGGAGAGGAAGAGAGAGACGCCGAGAACTGGAGAGGGAGAGAGAGACATCGAGAACCGAAGAATGAGAGAGAGCGACGTCGAGAAAAAGAGAGTGAGAGAGAGACATCGAGAACTGGAGCGTGAGAGAGAGACGTCGCGAACCAGAGAGTCAGAGAGAAACGTCGACAACTGGAGAGCGAGAGGGAGACGTTGAGATCTGGAGAATGAGAAAGAGATGTTGAGAAACAGAGAGTGAGAGAGAGACATCGAGAACCGGAGAGCGAAAGAGAGACGTTGAGAATCGGAGAACGAGAAATAGATGTTGAGAACTGGGGATCTAGAGAGAGAGACATCGCGAACTGGAGATCTAGAGAGAGACATTGAGAACCGGAAAATGAGAGAGACGTCGAGAACCGGACAGTGAGAGAGAGACGTCGAGAACTGGAGAGGGAGAGAGAGACATCGAGTACTGGAAAGCGAGAGAGAGACGTTGAGAACTGGAGAGGGAGAGAGAGACGTTGAGAACCGTAGAGCGAGAGAGAGACGTCGAGAACTGGAGAGCGAGAGAGAGACGTCGAGAACTGGAGGGGGAGAGAGAGACGTCGAGAACTGGAGAGCGAGAGAGAGACGTCGAGAACCGAAGAATGAGAGAGAGACGCCGAGTACCGGAGAGCGGGAGAGAGACGTAGAGAACCGGAGATCGAGAGGGAGACGCCGAGAAACGGAGTGAGAGAGAGACGTCGAGAACTGGAGAGGGATTGAGAGACATCGAGAACCGGAGAGCGAGAGGGAGACGCCGAGAACTGGAGCGGAAGAGAGAGACGCCGAGAACCGTAGAGTGAGAGAGAGACGTCGAGAACCGTAGAGCGAGAGAGAGACGTCGAGAACTGGAGAGCGAGAGAGAGACGTCGAGAACTGGAGGGGGAGAGAGAGACGTCGAGAACTGGAGAGCGAGAGAGAGACGTCGAGAACCGAAGAATGAGAGAGAGACGTCGAGTACCGGAGAGCGGGAGAGAGACGTAGAGAACCGGAGATCGAGAGGGAGACGCCGAGAAACGGAGGGAGAGAGAGACGTCGAGAACTGGAGAGGGAGAGAGAGACATCGAGAACCGGAGAGCGAGAGGGAGACGCCGAGAACTGGAGCGGAAGAGAGAGACGCCGAGAACCGTAGAGTGAGAGAGAGACGTCGAGAACTGGAGAGCGAGAGAGAGACGTCGAGAACCGTAGAGCGAGAGAGAGACGTTGAGAACTGGAGAGGGAGAGAGAGACGTTGAGAACTGGAGAGGGAGAGAGAGACGCCGAGAAACGGAGAGCGAGAGAGAGACGCCGAGAACCGGAGAACGAGAGAGCGACGTTGAGAACCGGAGAGCGAGAGAGAGACGCCGAGAAACGGAGAGAGAGAGAGAGAGACGTCGAGAACTTGAGAGCGAGAGAGAGACGTTGAGAACTGGAGAGGGAGAGAGAGACGCCGAGAAACGGAGAGCGAGAGAGAGACGCCGAGAACCGGAGAACGAGAGAGCGACGTTGAGAACCGGAGAGTGAGAGAGAGACGCCGAGAAACGGAGAGAGAGAGAGAGAGACGTCGAGAACTTGAGAGCGAGAGAGAGACGTTGAGAACTGGAGAGGGAGAGAGAGACGCCGAGAAACGGAGAGCGAGAGAGAGACGCCGAGAACCGGAGAACGAGAGAGCGACGTTGAGAACCGGAGAGCGAGAGAGAGACGTCGAGAACCGGAGAGGGAGAGAGAGACGCCGAGAACCGGAGAACGAGAGACAGACGTTGAGAACCGGAGAGGGGGAGAGAGACGCCGAGAACTGGAGAGGGAGAGAGAGACGCCGAGAACCGGAGAGCGAGAGAGAGACGTCGAGAACTGGAGAGCGAGATAGAGACGTCGAGAACTGGAGAGCGAGAGAGAGATGTCGAGAACTGGAGAGGAAGAGAGAGACGCCGAGAACTGGAGAGGGAGAGAAACAGAGAGAACTGAAGAATGAGAGAGAGCGACGTCGAGAAAAAGAGAGTGAGAGAGAGACATCGAGAACCGGAGAGTGAGAGAGAGACGTCGTGAACCGAAGAGTCAGAGAGAAACGTCGATAACTGGAGAGTGAGAGGGAGACGTTGAGATCTGGAGAATGAGAAAGAGACGTCGAGAAACAGAGAGTGAGAGAGAAGTCGAGAACCGGAGACCGAGAGAGAGACGTCGAGAACTGGAGAGCGAGAGAGAGACGTCGAGAACTGGAGAGGGAGAGAGAGACGTCGAGAACTGGAGAGGGAGAGAGAGACATCGAGTACTGGAGAGCGAGAGAGAGACTTCGAGAACTGGAGAGGGAGAGAGAGACGTCGAGAACCGGAGAGCGAGAGAGAGACGTCGAGAACTGGAGAGCGAGAGAGAGACGTCGAGAACTGGAGAGGGAGAGAGAGACGTCGAGAACTGGAGAGGGAGAGAGAGACGTTGAGAACCGTAGGGCGAGAGAGAGAGACGTCGAGAACTGGAGAGGGAGAGAGAGACGTCGAGAACTGGAGAGCGAGAGAGAGACGTCGAGAACTGGAGAGGGAGAGAGAGACGTCGAGAACTGGAGAGCGAGAGAGAGACGCCGAGAACCGGAGAACGAGAGAGCGACGTTGAGAACCGGAGAGCGAGAGAGAGACGTCGAGAACCGGAGAGGGAGAGAGAGACGTCGAGAACTGGAGAGGGAGAGAGAGACGTTGAGAACCGGAGAGGGGGAGAGAGACGCCGAGAACTGGAGAGGGAGAGAGAGACGCCGAGAACCGGAGAGCGAGAGAGAGATGTCGAGAACTGGAGAGCGAGAGAGAGACGTCGAGAACTGCAGAGGGAGAGAGAGACGTCGAGAACTGGAGAGTGAGAGAGAGACGTCGAGAACCGAAGAATGAGAGAGAGACGTCGAGTACCGCAGAGCGGGAGAGAGACGTAGAGAACCGGAGATCGAGAGGGAGACGCCGAGAAACGGAGAGAGAGAGAGACGTCGAGAACTGGAGAGGGAGAGAGAGACGTTGAGAACCGTAGGGCGAGAGAGAGAGACGTCGAGAACTGGAGAGGGAGAGAGAGACGTCGAGAACTGGAGAGCGAGAGAGAGACGTCGAGAACTGGAGAGGGAGAGAGAGACGTCGAGAACTGGAGAGCGAGAGAGAGACGCCGAGAACCGGAGAACGAGAGAGCGACGTTGAGAACCGGAGAGCGAGAGAGAGACGTCGAGAACAGGAGAGGGAGAGAGAGACGTCGAGAACTGGAGAGGGAGAGAGAGACGTTGAGAACCGGAGAGGGGGAGAGAGACGCCGAGAACTGGAGAGGGAGAGAGAGACGCCGAGAACCGGAGAGCGAGAGAGAGATGTCGAGAACTGGAGAGCGAGAGAGAGACGTCGAGAACTGCAGAGGGAGAGAGAGACGTCGAGAACTGGAGAGTGAGAGAGAGACGTCGAGAACCGAAGAATGAGAGAGAGACGTCGAGTACCGCAGAGCGGGAGAGAGACGTAGAGAACCGGAGATCGAGAGGGAGACGCCGAGAAACGGAGAGAGAGAGAGACGTCGAGAACTGGAGAGTGAGAGAGAGACATCGAGAACTGGAGAGCGAGAGAGAGACGTCGAGAACTGGAGAGCGAGAAAGAGACACCGAGAAACGGAGAGAGAGAGAGACGTCGAGAACTGGAGAGGGAGAGAGAGACGTCGAGAACCGGAGAGCGAGAGAGAGACGTCGAGAACTGGAGAGCGAGAGAGAGACGCCGAGAACTGAAGAGCGAGAGAGAGACTTTGAGAACCGTAGAGCGAGAGAGAGACGTCGAGAACTGGAAAGCGAGAGAGAGACGTCGAGAACTGGAGAGGAAGAGAGAGACGCCGAGAACTGGAGAGGGAGAGAGAGACATCGAGAACCGAAGAATGAGAGAGAGCGACGTCGAGAAAAAGAGAGTGAGAGAGAGACATCGAGAACCGGAGAGTGAGAGAGAGACATCGAGAACCGGAGAGTGAGAGAGAGACATTGAGAATCGGAGAACGTGAAATAGATGTTGAGAACTGGAGATCTAGAGAGAGACATCGAGAACCGGAGAATGAGAGAGAGAGACGTCGAGAATCAGAGAACTAATGAGAGACGTCGAGAACCGGAGAGCAAGAGAGAGACGTCGAGAACTGGAGAGCGAGAGACAGACGTCGAGATCAGGAGAGCGAGAGAGAGACGTCGAGAACTGGAGAGTGGGAGAGAGACGCCGAGAACTGGAGAGGGAGAGAGAGACGTCGAGAACTGGAGAGGGAGAGAGAGACGCCGAGAACCGGAGAACGAGTGAGAGACGTTGAGAACCGGAGAGCGAGAGAGAGACGTCGAGATCTGGAGAGGGAGAGAGAGACATCCAGTACTGGAGAGCGAGAGAGAGACTTCGAGAACTGGAGAGGGAGAGAGAGACATCGAGTACTGGAGAGGGAGAGAGTGACGTTGAGAACTGGAGAGGGAGAGAGAGACGTTGAGAACCGTAGAGCGAGAGAAAGACGTCAAGAACTGGAGAGCGAGAGAGAGACGTCGAGAACTGCAGAGGGAGAGAGAGACGTCGAGAACTGGAGAGTGAGAGAGAGACGTCGAGAACCGAAGAATGAGAGAGAGACGTCGAGTACCGCAGAGCGGGAGAGAGACGTAGAGAACCGGAGATCGAGAGGGAGACGCCGAGAAACGGAGAGAGAGAGAGACGTCGAGAACTGGAGAGGGAGAGAGAGACATCGAGAACTGGAGAGCGAGAGAGAGACGTCGAGAACTGGAGAGCGAGAGAGAGACGCCGAGAAACGGAGAGAGAGAGAGACGTCGAGAACTGGAGAGGGAGAGAGAGACGTCGAGAACCGGAGAGCGAGAGAGAGACGTCGAGAACTGGAGAGCGAGAGAGAGACGCCGAGAACTGGAGAGGGAGAGAGAGACATCGAGAACCGAAGAATGAGAGAGAGCGACGTCGAGAAAAAGAGAGTGAGAGAGAGACATCGAGAACTGGAGAGTGAGAGAGAGACGTCGCGAACCGGAGAGTGAGAGAGAGACATCGAGAACCGGAGAGTGAGAGAGAGACGTCGAGAACTGGAGAGCGAGAGGGAGACGTTGAGGTCTGGAGAATGAGAAAGAGAGGTCGAGAAACAGAGAGTGAGAGAGAGACATCGAGAACCGGAGAGTGAGAGAGAGACATTGAGAATCGGAGAACGTGAAATAGATGTTGAAAACTGGAGATCTAGAGAGAGACATCGGGAACCGGAGAGCTAGAGAGAGACATCGAGAACCGGAGAATGAGAGAGAGAGACGTCGAGAATCAGAGAACTAATGAGAGACGTCGAGAACCGGAGAGCAAGAGAGAGACGTCGAGAACTGGAGAGCGAGAGACAGACGTCGAGATCAGGAGAGCGAGAGAGAGACGTCGAGAACTGGAGAGTGTGAGAGAGACGCCGAGAACTGGAGAGGGAGAGAGAGACGTCGAGAACTGGAGAGGGAGAGAGAGACGCCGAGAACCGGAGAACGAGTGAGAGACGTTGAGAACCGGAGAGCGAGAGAGAGACGTCGAGATCTGGAGAGGGAGAGAGAGACATCCAGTACTGGAGAGCGAGAGAGAGACTTCGAGAACTGGAGAGGGAGAGAGAGACATCGAGTACTGGAGAGGGAGAGAGTGACGTTGAGAACTGGAGAGGGAGAGAGAGACGTTGAGAACCGTAGAGCGAGAGAAAGACGTCGAGAACTGGAGAGCGAGAGAGAGACGTCGAGAACTGCAGAGGGAGAGAGAGACGTCGAGAACTGGAGAGTGAGAGAGAGACGTCGAGAACCGAAGAATGAGAAAGAGACGTCGAGTACCGCAGAGCGGGAGAGAGACGTAGAGAACCGGAGATCGAGAGGGAGACGCCGAGAAACGGAGAGAGAGAGAGACGTCGAGAACTGGAGAGGGAGAGAGAGACATCGAGAACTGGAGAGCGAGAGAGAGACGTCGAGAACTGGAGAGCGAGAGAGAGACGCCGAGAAACGGAGAGAGAGAGAGACGTCGAGAACTGGAGAGGGAGAGAGAGACGTCGAGAACCGGAGAGCGAGAGAGAGACGTCGAGAACTGGAGAGCGAGAGAGAGACGCCGAGAACTGGAGAGGGAGAGAGAGACATCGAGAACCGAAGAATGAGAGAGAGCGATGTCGAGAAAAAGAGAGTGAGAGAGAGACATCGAGAACCGGAGAGTGAGAGAGAGACATCGAGAACCGGAGAGTGAGAGAGAGACATCGAGAACCGAAGAATGAGAGAGAGACGTCGAGTACCGCAGAGCGGGAGAGAGACGTAGAGAACCGGAGATCGAGAGGGAGACGCCGAGAAACGGAGAGAGAGAGAGACGTCGAGAACTGGAGAGTGAGAGAGAGACATCGAGAACTGGAGAGCGAGAGAGAGACGTCGAGAACTGGAGAGCGAGAAAGAGACGCCGAGAAACGGAGAGAGAGAGAGACGTCGAGAACTGGAGAGGGAGAGAGAGACGTCGAGAACCGGAGAGCGAGAGAGAGATGTCGAGAACTGGAGAGCGAGAGAGAGACGCCGAGAACTGCAGAGGGAGAGAGAGACGTCGAGAACTGGAGAGTGAGAGAGAGACGTCGAGAACCGAAGAATGAGAGAGAGACGTCGAGTACCGCAGAGCGGGAGAGAGACGTAGAGAACCGGAGATCGAGAGGGAGACGCCGAGAAACGGAGAGAGAGAGAGACGTCGAGAACTGGAGAGTGAGAGAGAGACATCGAGAACTGGAGAGCGAGAGAGAGACGTTGAGAACCGTAGAGCGAGAGAGAGACGTCGAGAACTGGAAAGCGAGAGAGAGACGTCGAGAACTGGAGAGGAAGAGAGAGACGCCGAGAACTGGAGAGGGAGAGAGAGACATCGAGAACCGAAGAATGAGAGAGAGCGACGTCGAGAAAAAGAGAGTGAGAGAGAGACATCGAGAACCGGAGAGTGAGAGAGAGACATCGAGAACCGGAGAGTGAGAGAGAGACATTGAGAATCGGAGAACGTGAAATAGATGTTGAGAACTGGAGATCTAGAGAGAGACATCGAGAACCGGAGAATGAGAGAGAGAGACGTCGAGAATCAGAGAACTAATGAGAGACGTCGAGAACCGGAGAGCAAGAGAGAGACGTCGAGAACTGGAGAGCGAGAGACAGACGTCGAGATCAGGAGAGCGAGAGAGAGACGTCGAGAACTGGAGAGTGGGAGAGAGACGCCGAGAACTGGAGAGGGAGAGAGAGACGTCGAGAACTGGAGAGGGAGAGAGAGACGCCGAGAACCGGAGAACGAGTGAGAGACGTTGAGAACCGGAGAGCGAGAGAGAGACGTCGAGATCTGGAGAGGGAGAGAGAGACATCCAGTACTGGAGAGCGAGAGAGAGACTTCGAGAACTGGAGAGGGAGAGAGAGACATCGAGTACTGGAGAGGGAGAGAGTGACGTTGAGAACTGGAGAGGGAGAGAGAGACGTTGAGAACCGTAGAGCGAGAGAAAGACGTCGAGAACTGGAGAGCGAGAGAGAGACGTCGAGAACTGCAGAGGGAGAGAGAGACGTCGAGAACTGGAGAGTGAGAGAGAGACGTCGAGAACCGAAGAATGAGAAAGAGACGTCGAGTACCGCAGAGCGGGAGAGAGACGTAGAGAACCGGAGATCGAGAGGGAGACGCCGAGAAACGGAGAGAGAGAGAGACGTCGAGAACTGGAGAGGGAGAGAGAGACATCGAGAACTGGAGAGCGAGAGAGAGACGTCGAGAACTGGAGAGCGAGAGAGAGACGCCGAGAAACGGAGAGAGAGAGAGACGTCGAGAACTGGAGAGGGAGAGAGAGACGTCGAGAACCGGAGAGCGAGAGAGAGACGTCGAGAACTGGAGAGCGAGAGAGAGACGCCGAGAACAGGAGAGGGAGAGAGAGACATCGAGAACCGAAGAATGAGAGAGAGCGATGTCGAGAAAAAGAGAGTGAGAGAGAGACATCGAGAACCGGAGAGTGAGAGAGAGACATCGAGAACCGGAGAGTGAGAGAGAGACATCGAGAACCGAAGAATGAGAGAGAGACGTCGAGTACCGCAGAGCGGGAGAGAGACGTAGAGAACCGGAGATCGAGAGGGAGACGCCGAGAAACGGAGAGAGAGAGAGACGTCGAGAACTGGAGAGTGAGAGAGAGACATCGAGAACTGGAGAGCGAGAGAGAGACGTCGAGAACTGGAGAGCGAGAAAGAGACGCCGAGAAACGGAGAGAGAGAGAGACGTCGAGAACTGGAGAGGGAGAGAGAGACGTCGAGAACCGGAGAGCGAGAGAGAGACGTCGAGAACTGGAGAGCGAGAGAGAGACGCCGAGAACTGCAGAGGGAGAGAGAGACGTCGAGAACTGGAGAGTGAGAGAGAGACGTCGAGAACCGAAGAATGAGAGAGAGACGTCGAGTACCGCAGAGCGGGAGAGAGACGTAGAGAACCGGAGATCGAGAGGGAGACGCCGAGAAACGGAGAGAGAGAGAGACGTCGAGAACTGGAGAGTGAGAGAGAGACATCGAGAACTGGAGAGCGAGAGAGAGACGTTGAGAACCGTAGAGCGAGAGAGAGACGTCGAGAACTGGAAAGCGAGAGAGAGACGTCGAGAACTGGAGAGGAAGAGAGAGACGCCGAGAACTGGAGAGGGAGAGAGAGACATCGAGAACCGAAGAATGAGAGAGAGCGACGTCGAGAAAAAGAGAGTGAGAGAGAGACATCGAGAACCGGAGAGTGAGAGAGAGACATCGAGAACCGGAGAGTGAGAGAGAGACATTGAGAATCGGAGAACGTGAAATAGATGTTGAGAACTGGAGATCTAGAGAGAGACATCGAGAACCGGAGAATGAGAGAGAGAGACGTCGAGAATCAGAGAACTAATGAGAGACGTCGAGAACCGGAGAGCAAGAGAGAGACGTCGAGAACTGGAGAGCGAGAGACAGACGTCGAGATCAGGAGAGCGAGAGAGAGACGTCGAGAACTGGAGAGTGGGAGAGAGACGCCGAGAACTGGAGAGGGAGAGAGAGACGTCGAGAACTGGAGAGGGAGAGAGAGACGCCGAGAACCGGAGAACGAGTGAGAGACGTTGAGAACCGGAGAGCGAGAGAGAGACGTCGAGATCTGGAGAGGGAGAGAGAGACATCCAGTACTGGAGAGCGAGAGAGAGACTTCGAGAACTGGAGAGGGAGAGAGAGACATCGAGTACTGGAGAGGGAGAGAGTGACGTTGAGAACTGGAGAGGGAGAGAGAGACGTTGAGAACCGTAGAGCGAGAGAAAGACGTCGAGAACTGGAGAGCGAGAGAGAGACGTCGAGAACTGCAGAGGGAGAGAGAGACGTCGAGAACTGGAGAGTGAGAGAGAGACGTCGAGAACCGAAGAATGAGAGAGAGACGTCGAGTACCGCAGAGCGGGAGAGAGACGTAGAGAACCGGAGATCGAGAGGGAGACGCCGAGAAACGGAGAGAGAGAGAGACGTCGAGAACTGGAGAGGGAGAGAGAGACATCGAGAACTGGAGAGCGAGAGAGAGACGTCGAGAACTGGAGAGCGAGAGAGAGACGCCGAGAAACGGAGAGAGAGAGAGACGTCGAGAACTGGAGAGGGAGAGAGAGACGTCGAGAACCGGAGAGCGAGAGAGAGACGTCGAGAACTGGAGAGCGAGAGAGAGACGCCGAGAACTGGAGAGGGAGAGAGAGACATCGAGAACCGAAGAATGAGAGAGAGCGACGTCGAGAAAAAGAGAGTGAGAGAGAGACATCGAGAACTGGAGAGTCAGAGAGAGACGTCGCGAACCGGAGAGTGAGAGAGAGACATCGAGAACCGGAGAGTGAGAGAGAGACGTCGAGAACTGGAGAGCGAGAGGGAGACGTTGAGGTCTGGAGAATGAGAAAGAGAGGTCGAGAAACAGAGAGTGAGAGAGAGACATCGAGAACCGGAGAGTGAGAGAGAGACATTGAGAATCGGAGAACGTGAAATAGATGTTGAGAACTGGAGATCTAGAGAGAGACATCGGGAACCGGAGAGCTAGAGAGAGACATCGAGAACCGGAGAATGAGAGAGAGAGACGTCGAGAATCAGAGAACTAATGAGAGACGTCGAGAACCGGAGAGCAAGAGAGAGACGTCGAGAACTGGAGAGCGAGAGACAGACGTCGAGATCAGGAGAGCGAGAGAGAGACGTCGAGAACTGGAGAGTGTGAGAGAGACGCCGAGAACTGGAGAGGGAGAGAGAGACGTCGAGAACTGGAGAGGGAGAGAGAGACGCCGAGAACCGGAGAACGAGTGAGAGACGTTGAGAACCGGAGAGCGAGAGAGAGACGTCGAGATCTGGAGAGGGAGAGAGAGACATCCAGTACTGGAGAGCGAGAGAGAGACTTCGAGAACTGGAGAGGGAGAGAGAGACATCGAGTACTGGAGAGGGAGAGAGTGACGTTGAGAACTGGAGAGGGAGAGAGAGACGTTGAGAACCGTAGAGCGAGAGAAAGACGTCGAGAACTGGAGAGCGAGAGAGAGACGTCGAGAACTGCAGAGGGAGAGAGAGACGTCGAGAACTGGAGAGTGAGAGAGAGACGTCGAGAACCGAAGAATGAGAGAGAGACGTCGAGTACCGCAGAGCGGGAGAGAGACGTAGAGAACCGGAGATCGAGAGGGAGACGCCGAGAAACGGAGAGAGAGAGAGACGTCGAGAACTGGAGAGGGAGAGAGAGACATCGAGAACTGGAGAGCGAGAGAGAGACGTCGAGAACTGGAGAGCGAGAGAGAGACGCCGAGAAACGGAGAGAGAGAGAGACGTCGAGAACTGGAGAGGGAGAGAGAGACGTCGAGAACCGGAGAGCGAGAGAGAGACGTCGAGAACTGGAGAGCGAGAGAGAGACGTCGAGAACTGGAGAGGGAGAGAGAGACATCGAGAACCGAAGAATGAGAGAGAGCGACGTCGAGAAAAAGAGAGTGAGAGAGAGACATCGAGAACCGGAGAGTGAGAGAGAGACATCGAGAACCGGAGAGTGAGAGAGAGACGTCGAGAACCGAAGAATGAGAGAGAGACGTCGAGTACCGCAGAGCGGGAGAGAGACGTAGAGAACCGGAGATCGAGAGGGAGACGCCGAGAAACGGAGAGAGAGAGAGACGTCGAGAACTGGAGAGTGAGAGAGAGACATCGAGAACTGGAGAGCGAGAGAGAGACGTCGAGAACTGGAGAGCGAGAAAGAGACGCCGAGAAACGGAGAGAGAGAGAGACGTCGAGAACTGGAGAGGGAGAGAGAGACGTCGAGAACCGGAGAGCGAGAGAGAGACGTCGAGAACTGGAGAGCGAGAGAGAGACGCCGAGAACTGCAGAGGGAGAGAGAGACGTCGAGAACTGGAGAGTGAGAGAGAGACGTCGAGAACCGAAGAATGAGAGAGAGACGTCGAGTACCGCAGAGCGGGAGAGAGACGTAGAGAACCGGAGATCGAGAGGGAGACGCCGAGAAACGGAGAGAGAGAGAGACGTCGAGAACTGGAGAGTGAGAGAGAGACATCGAGAACTGGAGAGCGAGAGAGAGACGTCGAGAACTGGAGAGCGAGAAAGAGACGCCGAGAAACGGAGAGAGAGAGAGACGTCGAGAACTGGAGAGGGAGAGAGAGACGTCGAGAACCGGAGAGCGAGAGAGAGACGTCGAGAACTGGAGAGCGAGAGAGAGACGCCGAGAACTGAAGAGCGAGAGAGAGACGTTGAGAACCGTAGAGCGAGAGAGAGACGTCGAGAACTGGAAAGCGAGAGAGAGACGTCGAGAACTGGAGAGGAAGAGAGAGACGCCGAGAACTGGAGAGGGAGAGAGAGACATCGAGAACCGAAGAATGAGAGAGAGCGACGTCGAGAAAAAGAGAGTGAGAGAGAGACATCGAGAACCGGAGAGTGAGAGAGAGACATCGAGAACCGGAGAGTGAGAGAGAGACATTGAGAATCGGAGAACGTGAAATAGATGTTGAGAACTGGAGATCTAGAGAGAGACATCGAGAACCGGAGAATGAGAGAGAGAGACGTCGAGAATCAGAGAACTAATGAGAGACGTCGAGAACCGGAGAGCAAGAGAGAGACGTCGAGAACTGGAGAGCGAGAGACAGACGTCGAGATCAGGAGAGCGAGAGAGAGACGTCGAGAACTGGAGAGTGGGAGAGAGACGCCGAGAACTGGAGAGGGAGAGAGAGACGTCGAGAACTGGAGAGGGAGAGAGAGACGCCGAGAACCGGAGAACGAGTGAGAGACGTTGAGAACCGGAGAGCGAGAGAGAGACGTCGAGATCTGGAGAGGGAGAGAGAGACATCCAGTACTGGAGAGCGAGAGAGAGACTTCGAGAACTGGAGAGGGAGAGAGAGACATCGAGTACTGGAGAGGGAGAGAGTGACGTTGAGAACTGGAGAGGGAGAGAGAGACGTTGAGAACCGTAGAGCGAGAGAAAGACGTCGAGAACTGGAGAGCGAGAGAGAGACGTCGAGAACTGCAGAGGGAGAGAGAGACGTCGAGAACTGGAGAGTGAGAGAGAGACGTCGAGAACCGAAGAATGAGAGAGAGACGTCGAGTACCGCAGAGCGGGAGAGAGACGTAGAGAACCGGAGATCGAGAGGGAGACGCCGAGAAACGGAGAGAGAGAGAGACGTCGAGAACTGGAGAGGGAGAGAGAGACATCGAGAACTGGAGAGCGAGAGAGAGACGTCGAGAACTGGAGAGCGAGAGAGAGACGCCGAGAAACGGAGAGAGAGAGAGACGTCGAGAACTGGAGAGGGAGAGAGAGACGTCGAGAACCGGAGAGCGAGAGAGAGACGTCGAGAACTGGAGAGCGAGAGAGAGACGCCGAGAACTGGAGAGGGAGAGAGAGACATCGAGAACCGAAGAATGAGAGAGAGCGACGTCGAGAAAAAGAGAGTGAGAGAGAGACATCGAGAACTGGAGAGTGAGAGAGAGACGTCGCGAACCGGAGAGTGAGAGAGAGACATCGAGAACCGGAGAGTGAGAGAGAGACGTCGAGAACTGGAGAGCGAGAGGGAGACGTTGAGGTCTGGAGAATGAGAAAGAGAGGTCGAGAAACAGAGAGTGAGAGAGAGACATCGAGAACCGGAGAGTGAGAGAGAGACATTGAGAATCGGAGAACGTGAAATAGATGTTGAGAACTGGAGATCTAGAGAGAGACATCGGGAACCGGAGAGCTAGAGAGAGACATCGAGAACCGGAGAATGAGAGAGAGAGACGTCGAGAATCAGAGAACTAATGAGAGACGTCGAGAACCGGAGAGCAAGAGAGAGACGTCGAGAACTGGAGAGCGAGAGACAGACGTCGAGATCAGGAGAGCGAGAGAGAGACGTCGAGAACTGGAGAGTGTGAGAGAGACGCCGAGAACTGGAGAGGGAGAGAGAGACGTCGAGAACTGGAGAGGGAGAGAGAGACGCCGAGAACCGGAGAACGAGTGAGAGACGTTGAGAACCGGAGAGCGAGAGAGAGACGTCGAGATCTGGAGAGGGAGAGAGAGACATCCAGTACTGGAGAGCGAGAGAGAGACTTCGAGAACTGGAGAGGGAGAGAGAGACATCGAGTACTGGAGAGGGAGAGAGTGACGTTGAGAACTGGAGAGGGAGAGAGAGACGTTGAGAACCGTAGAGCGAGAGAAAGACGTCGAGAACTGGAGAGCGAGAGAGAGACGTCGAGAACTGCAGAGGGAGAGAGAGACGTCGAGAACTGGAGAGTGAGAGAGAGACGTCGAGAACCGAAGAATGAGAGAGAGACGTCGAGTACCGCAGAGCGGGAGAGAGACGGAGAGAACCGGAGATCGAGAGGGAGACGCCGAGAAACGGAGAGAGAGAGAGACGTCGAGAACTGGAGAGGGAGAGAGAGACATCGAGAACTGGAGAGCGAGAGAGAGACGTCGAGAACTGGAGAGCGAGAGAGAGACGCCGAGAAACGGAGAGAGAGAGAGACGTCGAGAACTGGAGAGGGAGAGAGAGACGTCGAGAACCGGAGAGCGAGAGAGAGACGTCGAGAACTGGAGAGCGAGAGAGAGACGCCGAGAACTGGAGAGGGAGAGAGAGACATCGAGAACCGAAGAATGAGAGAGAGCGACGTCGAGAAAAAGAGAGTGAGAGAGAGACATCGAGAACCGGAGAGTGAGAGAGAGACATCGAGAACCGGAGAGTGAGAGAGAGACGTCGAGAACTGGAGAGCGAGAGGGAGACGTTGAGGTCTGGAGAATGAGAAAGAGAGGTCGAGAAACAGAGAGTGAGAGAGAGACATCGAGAACCGGAGAGTGAGAGAGAGACATCGAGAATCGGAGAGTGAGAGAGAGACATTGAGAATCGGAGAACGTGAAATAGATGTTGAGAACTGGAGATCTAGGAAGAGACATCGGGAACCGGAGAATGAGAGAGAGACATCGAGAACCGGAGAGTGAGAGAGAGACGTCGAGAACTGGAGAGCGAGAGACAGACGTCGAGATCAGGAGAGCGAGAGAGAGACGTCGAGAACTGGAGAGTGGGAGAGAGACGCCGAGAACAGGAGAGGGAGAGAGAGACGTCGAGAACTGGAGAGGGAGAGAGAGACGCCGAGAACCGGAGAACGAGTGAGAGACGTTGAGAACCGGAGAGCGAGAGAGAGACGTCGAGATCTGGAGAGGGAGAGAGAGACATCCAGTACTGGAGAGCGAGAGAGAGACTTCGAGAACTGGAGAGGGAGAGAGAGACATCGAGTACTGGAGAGGGAGAGAGAGACGCCGAGAACTGGAGAGCGAGAGAGAGACGTCGAGATCTGGAGAGGGAGAGAGAGACATCCAGTACTGGAGAGCGAGAGAGAGACGTCGAGAACTGGAGAGGGAGAGAGAGACGCCGAGAACTGGAGAGGGAGAGAGAGACGCCGAGAACTGGAGAGCGAGAGAGAGACGCCGAGAACCGGAGAACAAATGAGAGACGCCGAGAACCGGAGAGTGACAGAGAGACGTCGAGTACCGGAGAGGGAGAGAGAGACATCGAGAACTGGAGAGTGAGAGAGAGACATCGAGAACCGGAGAGTGAGAGAGAGACGTCGAGAACTGGAGAGCGAGAGGGAGACGTTGAGGTCTGGAGAATGAGAAAGAGAGGTCGAGAAACAGAGAGTGAGAGAGAGACATCGAGAACCGGAGAGTGAGAGAGAGACATCGAGAATCGGAGAGTGAGAGAGAGACATTGAGAATCGGAGAACGTGAAATAGATGTTGAGAACTGGAGATCTAGGAAGAGACATCGGGAACCGGAGAATGAGAGAGAGACATCGAGAACCGGAGAGTGAGAGAGAGACGTCGAGAACTGGAGAGCGAGAGACAGACGTCGAGATCAGGAGAGCGAGAGAGAGACGTCGAGAACTGGAGAGTGGGAGAGAGACGCCGAGAACAGGAGAGGGAGAGAGAGACGTCGAGAACTGGAGAGGGAGAGAGAGACGCCGAGAACCGGAGAACGAGTGAGAGACGTTGAGAACCGGAGAGCGAGAGAGAGACGTCGAGATCTGGAGAGGGAGAGAGAGACATCCAGTACTGGAGAGCGAGAGAGAGACTTCGAGAACTGGAGAGGGAGAGAGAGACATCGAGTACTGGAGAGGGAGAGAGAGACGCCGAGAACTGGAGAGCGAGAGAGAGACGTCGAGATCTGGAGAGGGAGAGAGAGACATCCAGTACTGGAGAGCGAGAGAGAGACGTCGAGAACTGGAGAGGGAGAGAGAGACGCCGAGAACTGGAGAGGGAGAGAGAGACGCCGAGAACTGGAGAGCGAGAGAGAGACGCCGAGAACCGGAGAACAAATGAGAGACGCCGAGAACCGGAGAGTGACAGAGAGACGTCGAGTACCGGAGAGGGAGAGAGAGACATCGAGAACTGGAGAGGGAGAGAGAGATGCCGAGAACTGGAGAGGGAGAGAGAGACATCGAGTACTGGAGAGCGAGAGAGAGACGCCGAGAACCGGAGAACGAGAGAGAGACGTTGAGAACCGGAGAGTGGGAGAGAGACGTCGAGAACTGGAGAGCGAGAGAGAGACATCGAGAACCGGAGAGTGAGAGAGAGACGTCGAGAACTGGAGAGCGAGAGAGAGACGTCGAGAAATGGAGAGGGAGAGAGAGACGCTGAGAACTGGAGAGGGAGAGAGAGACGCCGAGAACTGGAGAGCGAGAGAGAGACGCCGAGAACCGGAGAACAAATGAGAGACGCCGAGAACCGGAGAGTGACAGAGAGACGTCGAGTACCGGAGAGGGAGAGAGAGACATCGAGAACTGGAGAGGGAGAGAGAGACGCCGAGAACTGGAGAGGGAGAGAGAGACATCGAGTACTGGAGAGCGAGAGAGAGACGCCGAGAACCGGAGAACGAGAGAGAGACGTTGAGAACCGGAGAGTGGGAGAGAGACGTCGAGAACTGGAGAGCGAGAGAGAGACGCCGAGAACCGGAGAACAAATGAGAGACGCCGAGAACCGGAGAGTGACAGAGAGACGTCGAGAACTGGAGAGGGAGAGAGAGACATTGAGTACTGGAGAGGGAGAGAGAGACATCCAGTACTGGAGAGCGAGAGAGAGACGTCGAGAAATGGAGAGGGAGAGAGAGACGCCGAGAACTGGAGAGCGAGAGAGAGACGCCGAGAACCGGAGAACAAATGAGAGACGCCGAGAACTGTAGAGTGACAGAGAGACGTCGAGAACCGGAGAATGAGAAAGAGATGTCGAGAAACAGAGAGTGAGAGAGAGACATCGAGAACCGGAGAGCGAAAGAGAGACGTTGAGAATCGGAGAACGAGAGAGACGTCGAGAACCGGACAGTGAGAGAGAGACGTCGAGAACTGGAGAGGGAGAGAGAGACGCCGAGAACTGGAGAGGGAGAGAGAGACGCCGAGAACTGGAGAGCGAGAGAGAGACGCCGAGAACCGGAGAACAAATGAGAGACGCCGAGAACTGGAGAGTGACAGAGAGACGTCGAGTACCGGAGAGGGAGAGAGAGACATCGAGAACTGGAGAGGGAGAGAGAGACGCCGAGAACTGGAGAGGGAGAGAGAGACGTCGAGAACCGGAGAGCGAGAGAGAGACGTCGAGAACTGGAGAGCGAGAGAGAGACGTCGAGAACTGGAGAGGGAGAGAGAGACATCGAGTACTGGAGAGCGAGAGAGAGACGCCGAGAACCGGAGAGCGAGAGAGAGACGTTGAGAACCGGAGAGTGGGAGAGAGACGTCGAGAACTGGAAAGCGGGAGAGAGACGTCGAGAACTGGAGAGGAAGAGAGTGACGCCGAGAACTGGAGAGGAAGAGAGAGACATCGAGAACCGAAGAATGAGAGAGAGCGACGTCGAGAAAAAGAGAGTGAGAGAGAGACATCGAGAACTGGAGAGTGAGAGAGAGACATCGCGAACCGGAGAGTCTGAGAGAAACGTCGACAACTGGAGAGCGAGAGGGAGACGTTGAGATCTGGAGAATGAGAAAGAGATGTCGAGAAACAGAGAGTGAGAGAGAGACATCGAGAACCGGAGAGCGAAAGAGAGACGTTGAGAATCGGAGAACGAGAAATAGATGTTGAGAACTGGAGATCTAGAGAAAGAGACATCGCGAACTGGAGAGGGAGCGAGAGACGTCGAGAACCGGAGAGTGAAAGAGAGACGTCGAGAACTGGAGAGGGAGAGAGAGACATCGAGAACTGGAGAGCGAGAGAGAGACGTTGAGAACTGGAGAGGGAGAGAGAGACGTTGAGAACCGTAGAGCGAGAGAGAGACGTCGAGAACTGGAGAGCGAGAGAGAGACGTCGAGAACTGCAGAGGGAGAGAGAGACGTCGAGAACTGGAGAGCGAGAGAGAGACGTCGAGAACCGAAGAATGAGAGAGAGACGTCGAGTACCGGAGAGCGGGAGAGAGACGTAGAGAACCGGAGATCGAGAGGGAGACGCCGAGAAACGGAGAGAGAGAGAGACGTCGAGAACTGGAGAGCGAGAGAGAGACGTCGAGAACTGGAGAGCGAGAGAGAGACGCCGAGAAACGGAGAGAGAGAGAGACGTCGAGTACTGGAGAGGGAGAGAGAGACATCGAGAACTGGAGAACGAGTGAGAGACGTTGAGACCCGGAGAGTGGGAGAGAGACGTCGAGAACTGGAGAGCGAGAGAGAGACGCCGAGAACTGAAGAGCGAGAGAGAGATGTTGAGAACCGGAGAGCGAGAGAGAGACGTCGAGAGCTGGAAAGCGAGAGAGAGACGTCGAGAACTGGAGAGGAAGAGAGAGACGCCGAGAACTGGAGAGGGTGAGAGAGACATCGAGAACCGAAGAATGAGAGAGAGCGACGTCGAGAATCAGAGAACTAATGAGAGACGTCGAGAACCGGAGAGCAAGAGAGAGACGTCGAGAACTGGAGAGCGAGAGAGAGACGTCGAGATCTGGAGAGGGAGAGAGAGACATCGAGTACTGGAGAGCGAGAGAGAGACGCCGAGAACTGGAGAACGAGTGAGAGACGTTGAGACCCGGAGAGTGGGAGAGAGACGTCGAGAACTGGAGAGCGAGAGAGAGACATCGAGAACCGGAGAGTGAGAGAGAGACGTCGAGAACCTGAGAGTGAGAGAAAGACATCGAGAACCGGAGAGCGAGAGAGAGACGTCGAGAACTGGAGAGCGAGAGAGAGACGCCGAGAACTGAAGAGCGAGAGAGAGACGTTGAGAACCGGAGAGCGAGAGAGAGACGTCGAGAACTGGAAAGCGAGAGAGAGACGTCGAGAACTGGAGAGGAAGAGAGAGACGCCGAGAACTGGAGAGCGAGAGAGAGAGGTCGAGATCTAGAGAGGGAGAGAGAGACATCGAGAACCGAAGAATGAGAGAGAGCGACGTCGAGAATCAGAGAACTAATGTGAGACGTCGAGAACCAGAGAGCAAGAGAGAGACGTTGAGAACTGGAGAGCGAGAGAGAGACGTCGAGATCTGGAGAGGGAGAGAGAGACATCGAGTACTGGAGAGCGAGAGAGAGACGTCGAGAACTGGAGAGTGGGAGAGAGACGCCGAGAACTGGAGAGGGAGAGAGAGACGCCGAGAACCGGAGAACGAGTGAGAGACGTTGAGAACCGGAGAGCGAGAGAGAGACGTCGAGATCTGGAGAGGGAGAGAGAGACGCCGAGAACTGGAGAGGGAGAGAGAGACGCCGAGAACTGGAGAGCGAGAGAGAGACGCCGAGAACCGGAGAACAAATGAGAGACGCCGAGAACCGGAGAGTGACAGAGAGACGCCGAGAACCGGAGAGTGAGAGAGAGACGTTGAGAACTGGAGAGTGAGAGAGAGACATCGAGAACTAGAGAGCGAGAGAGAGACGTCGAGAACCGTAGAGCGAGAAAGAGACGTTGAGAACTGGAGAGGGAGAGAGAGACGCCGAGAAACGGAGAGAGAGAGAGAGACGTTGAGAACTGGAGAGCGAGAGAGAGACGTCGAGAACTGGAGAGGGAGAGAGAGACGTCGAGAACTGGAGAGGGAGAGAGAGACATCGAGTACTGGAGAGCGAGAGAGAGACTTCGAGAACTGGAGAGGGAGAGAGAGACGTCGAGAACCGGAGAGCGAGAGAGAGACGTCGAGAACTGGAGAGCGAGAGAGAGACGTCGAGAACTGGAGAGGGAGAGAGAGACGTCGAGAACTGGAGAGGGAGAGAGAGACGTTGAGAACCGTAGGGCGAGAGAGAGAGACGTCGAGAACTGGAGAGCGAGAGAGAGACGTTGAGAACTGGAGAGGGAGAGAGAGACGCCGAGAAACGGAGAGCGAGAGAGAGACGCCGAGAACCGGAGAACGAGAGAGCGACGTTGAGAACCGGAGAGCGAGAGAGAGACGTCGAGAACCGGAGAGGGAGAGAGAGACGCCGAGAACCGGAGAACGAGAGAGAGACGTTGAGAACCGGAGAGGGGGAGAGAGACGCCGAGAACTGGAGAGGGAGAGAGAGACGCCGAGAACCGGAGAGCGAGAGAGAGATGTCGAGAACTGGAGAGCGAGAGAGAGACGCCGAGAACTGGAGAGCGAGAGAGAGACGTCGAGAACTGGAGAGCGAGAGAGAGATTTCGAGAACTGGAGAGGAAGAGAGAGACGCCGAGAACTGGAGAGGGAGAGAGACATCGAGAACTGAAGAATGAGAGAGAGCGACGTCGAGAAAAAGAGAGTCAGAGAGAAACGTCGATAACTGGAGAGCGAGAGGGAGACGTTGAGATCTGGAGAATGAGAAAGAGACGTCGAGAAACAGAGAGTGAGAGAGAAGTCGAGAACCGGAGACCGAGAGAGAGACGTCGAGAACTGGAGAGCGAGAGAGAGAAGTCGAGAACTGGAGAGGGAGAGAGAGACGTCGAGAACTGGAGAGGGAGAGAGAGACATCGAGTACTGGAGAGCGAGAGAGAGACTTCGAGAACTGGAGAGGGAGAGAGAGACGTCGAGAACCGGAGAGTGAGAAAGAGACGTCGAGAACTGGAGAGCGAGAGAGAGACATCGAGTACTGGAGAGCGAGAGAGAGACGGCGAGAACTGGAGAGGGAGAGAGAGAGACGTCGAGAACTGGAGAGGGAGAGAGAGACGTTGAGAACCGTAGGGCGAGAGAGAGACATCGAGAACTGGAGAGCGAGAGAGAGAGAAGTCGAGAACTGGAGAGGGAGAGAGAGACGCCGAGAACCGGAGAACGAGAGATAGGCGTTGAGAACCGGAGAGTGGGAGAGAGACGTCGAGAACTGGAGAGGGAGAGAGAGACGTCGAGAACTGGAGAGGGAGAGAGAGACGTTGAGAACCGTAGAGCGAGAGAGAGACGTCGAGAACTGGAGAGCGAGAGAGAGACGTTGAGAACGGGAGAGTGGGAGAGAGACGTCGAGAACCGGAGAGCGACAGAGAGACGTCGAGAACTGGAGAGGGAGAGAGAGACATCGAGTACCGGAGAGCAGAAGAGGGACGTTGAGTACTGGAGAGGGAGAGAGAGACGCTGAGAACCGGAGAACGAGAGAGAGACGTTGAGAACCGGAGAGAGACGTCGAGAACCGGAGAGCGAGAGAGAGACGTCGAGAACTGGAGAGGGAGAGAGAGACGTTGAGAACCGTAGAGCGAGAGAGAGAGACGTCGAGAACTGTAGAGCGAAAGAGAGACGTCGAGAACTGGAGAGGGAGAGAGAGACGCCGAGAACCGGAGAACGAGAGAGAGACGTTGAGAACCGGAGAGTGGGAGAGAGACGTCGGGAACCGGAGAGCGAGAGAGAGACGTCGAGAACTGGAGAGGGAGAGAGATACGTTGAGAACCGTAGAGCGAGAGAGAGACGCCGAGAACTGAAGAGGGAGAGAGAGACATCGAGTACTGGAGAGCGTGAGAGAGACGCCGAGAACCGGAGAGCGAGAGAGAGACGTTGAGAACCGGAGAGTGGGAGAGAGACGTCGAGAACTGGAGAGGGAGAGAGAGACATCGAGAACTGGAAAGCGAGAGAGAGACTTTTAAGACTGGAGAGGAAGAGAGTGACGCCGAGAACTGGAGAGGGAGAGAGAGACGCCGAGAACTGGAGAGCGAGAGAGAGACGCCGAGAACCGGAGAACAAATGAGAGACGCCGAGAACCGGAGAGTGACAGAGAGACGCCGAGAACCGGAGAGTGAGAGAGAGACGTTGAGAACTGGAGAGTGAGAGAGAGACATCGAGAACTAGAGAGCGAGAGAGAGACGTCGAGAACCGTAGAGCGAGAAAGAGACGTTGAGAACTGGAGAGGGAGAGAGAGACGCCGAGAAACGGAGAGAGAGAGAGAGACGTTGAGAACTGGAGAGCGAGAGAGAGACGTCGAGAACTGGAGAGGGAGAGAGAGACGTCGAGAACTGGAGAGGGAGAGAGAGACATCGAGTACTGGAGAGCGAGAGAGAGACTTCGAGAACTGGAGAGGGAGAGAGAGACGTCGAGAACCGGAGAGCGAGAGAGAGACGTCGAGAACTGGAGAGCGAGAGAGAGACGTCGAGAACTGGAGAGGGAGAGAGAGACGTCGAGAACTGGAGAGGGAGAGAGAGACGTTGAGAACCGTAGGGCGAGAGAGAGAGACGTCGAGAACTGGAGAGCGAGAGAGAGACGTTGAGAACTGGAGAGGGAGAGAGAGACGCCGAGAAACGGAGAGCGAGAGAGAGACGCCGAGAACCGGAGAACGAGAGAGCGACGTTGAGAACCGGAGAGCGAGAGAGAGACGTCGAGAACCGGAGAGGGAGAGAGAGACGCCGAGAACCGGAGAACGAGAGAGAGACGTTGAGAACCGGAGAGGGGGAGAGAGACGCCGAGAACTGGAGAGGGAGAGAGAGACGCCGAGAACCGGAGAGCGAGAGAGAGATGTCGAGAACTGGAGAGCGAGAGAGAGACGCCGAGAACTGGAGAGCGAGAGAGAGACGTCGAGAACTGGAGAGCGAGAGAGAGATTTCGAGAACTGGAGAGGAAGAGAGAGACGCCGAGAACTGGAGAGGGAGAGAGACATCGAGAACTGAAGAATGAGAGAGAGCGACGTCGAGAAAAAGAGAGTCAGAGAGAAACGTCGATAACTGGAGAGCGAGAGGGAGACGTTGAGATCTGGAGAATGAGAAAGAGACGTCGAGAAACAGAGAGTGAGAGAGAAGTCGAGAACCGGAGACCGAGAGAGAGACGTCGAGAACTGGAGAGCGAGAGAGAGAAGTCGAGAACTGGAGAGGGAGAGAGAGACGTCGAGAACTGGAGAGGGAGAGAGAGACATCGAGTACTGGAGAGCGAGAGAGAGACTTCGAGAACTGGAGAGGGAGAGAGAGACGTCGAGAACCGGAGAGTGAGAGAGAGACGTCGAGAACTGGAGAGCGAGAGAGAGACATCGAGTACTGGAGAGCGAGAGAGAGACGGCGAGAACTGGAGAGGGAGAGAGAGACGTCGAGAACTGGAGAGGGAGAGAGAGACGTTGAGAACCGTAGGGCGAGAGAGAGACATCGAGAACTGGAGAGCGAGAGAGAGAGAAGTCGAGAACTGGAGAGGGAGAGAGAGACGCCGAGAACCGGAGAACGAGAGATAGGCGTTGAGAACCGGAGAACAAATGAGAGACGCCGAGAACTGGAGAGTGACAGAGAGACGTCGAGTACCGGAGAGGGAGAGAGAGACATCGAGAACTGGAGAGGGAGAGAGAGACGCCGAGAACTGGAGAGGGAGAGAGAGACGTCGAGAACCGGAGAGCGAGAGAGAGACGTCGAGAACTGGAGAGCGAGAGAGAGACGTCGAGAACTGGAGAGGGAGAGAGAGACATCGAGTACTGGAGAGCGAGAGAGAGACGCCGAGAACCGGAGAGCGAGAGAGAGACGTTGAGAACCGGAGAGTGGGAGAGAGACGTCGAGAACTGGAAAGCGGGAGAGAGACGTCGAGAACTGGAGAGGAAGAGAGTGACGCCGAGAACTGGAGAGGAAGAGAGAGACATCGAGAACCGAAGAATGAGAGAGAGCGACGTCGAGAAAAAGAGAGTGAGAGAGAGACATCGAGAACTGGAGAGTGAGAGAGAGACATCGCGAACCGGAGAGTCTGAGAGAAACGTCGACAACTGGAGAGCGAGAGGGAGACGTTGAGATCTGGAGAATGAGAAAGAGATGTCGAGAAACAGAGAGTGAGAGAGAGACATCGAGAACCGGAGAGCGAAAGAGAGACGTTGAGAATCGGAGAACGAGAAATAGATGTTGAGAACTGGAGATCTAGAGAAAGAGACATCGCGAACTGGAGAGGGAGCGAGAGACGTCGAGAACCGGAGAGTGAAAGAGAGACGTCGAGAACTGGAGAGGGAGAGAGAGACATCGAGAACTGGAGAGCGAGAGAGAGACGTTGAGAACTGGAGAGGGAGAGAGAGACGTTGAGAACCGTAGAGCGAGAGAGAGACGTCGAGAACTGGAGAGCGAGAGAGAGACGTCGAGAACTGCAGAGGGAGAGAGAGACGTCGAGAACTGGAGAGCGAGAGAGAGACGTCGAGAACCGAAGAATGAGAGAGAGACGTCGAGTACCGGAGAGCGGGAGAGAGACGTAGAGAACCGGAGATCGAGAGGGAGACGCCGAGAAACGGAGAGAGAGAGAGACGTCGAGAACTGGAGAGCGAGAGAGAGACGTCGAGAACTGGAGAGCGAGAGAGAGACGCCGAGAAACGGAGAGAGAGAGAGACGTCGAGTACTGGAGAGGGAGAGAGAGACATCGAGAACTGGAGAACGAGTGAGAGACGTTGAGACCCGGAGAGTGGGAGAGAGACGTCGAGAACTGGAGAGCGAGAGAGAGACATCGAGAACCGGAGAGTGAGAGAGAGACGTCGAGAACCTGAGAGTGAGAGAAAGACATCGAGAACCGGAGAGCGAGAGAGAGACGTCGAGAACTGGAGAGCGAGAGAGAGACGCCGAGAACTGAAGAGCGAGAGAGAGATGTTGAGAACCGGAGAGCGAGAGAGAGACGTCGAGAGCTGGAAAGCGAGAGAGAGACGTCGAGAACTGGAGAGGAAGAGAGAGACGCCGAGAACTGGAGAGGGTGAGAGAGACATCGAGAACCGAAGAATGAGAGAGAGCGACGTCGAGAATCAGAGAACTAATGAGAGACGTCGAGAACCGGAGAGCAAGAGAGAGACGTCGAGAACTGGAGAGCGAGAGAGAGACGTCGAGATCTGGAGAGGGAGAGAGAGACATCGAGTACTGGAGAGCGAGAGAGAGACGCCGAGAACTGGAGAACGAGTGAGAGACGTTGAGACCCGGAGAGTGGGAGAGAGACGTCGAGAACTGGAGAGCGAGAGAGAGACATCGAGAACCGGAGAGTGAGAGAGAGACGTCGAGAACCTGAGAGTGAGAGAAAGACATCGAGAACCGGAGAGCGAGAGAGAGACGTCGAGAACTGGAGAGCGAGAGAGAGACGCCGAGAACTGAAGAGCGAGAGAGAGACGTTGAGAACCGGAGAGCGAGAGAGAGACGTCGAGAACTGGAAAGCGAGAGAGAGACGTCGAGAACTGGAGAGGAAGAGAGAGACGCCGAGAACTGGAGAGCGAGAGAGAGAGGTCGAGATCTGGAGAGGGAGAGAGAGACATCGAGAACCGAAGAATGAGAGAGAGCGACGTCGAGAATCAGAGAACTAATGTGAGACGTCGAGAACCGGAGAGCAAGAGAGAGACGTTGAGAACTGGAGAGCGAGAGAGAGACGTCGAGATCTGGAGAGGGAGAGAGAGACATCGAGTACTGGAGAGCGAGAGAGAGACGTCGAGAACTGGAGAGTGGGAGAGAGACGCCGAGAACTGGAGAGGGAGAGAGAGACGCCGAGAACCGGAGAACGAGTGAGAGACGTTGAGAACCGGAGAGCGAGAGAGAGACGTCGAGATCTGGAGAGGGAGAGAGAGACGCCGAGAACTGGAGAGGGAGAGAGAGACGCCGAGAACTGGAGAGCGAGAGAGAGACGCCGAGAACCGGAGAACAAATGAGAGACGCCGAGAACCGGAGAGTGACAGAGAGACGCCGAGAACCGGAGAGTGAGAGAGAGACGTTGAGAACTGGAGAGTGAGAGAGAGACATCGAGAACTAGAGAGCGAGAGAGAGACGTCGAGAACCGTAGAGCGAGAAAGAGACGTTGAGAACTGGAGAGGGAGAGAGAGACGCCGAGAAACGGAGAGAGAGAGAGAGACGTTGAGAACTGGAGAGCGAGAGAGAGACGTCGAGAACTGGAGAGGGAGAGAGAGACGTCGAGAACTGGAGAGGGAGAGAGAGACATCGAGTACTGGAGAGCGAGAGAGAGACTTCGAGAACTGGAGAGGGAGAGAGAGACGTCGAGAACCGGAGAGCGAGAGAGAGACGTCGAGAACTGGAGAGCGAGAGAGAGACGTCGAGAACTGGAGAGGGAGAGAGAGACGTCGAGAACTGGAGAGGGAGAGAGAGACGTTGAGAACCGTAGGGCGAGAGAGAGAGACGTCGAGAACTGGAGAGCGAGAGAGAGACGTTGAGAACTGGAGAGGGAGAGAGAGACGCCGAGAAACGGAGAGCGAGAGAGAGACGCCGAGAACCGGAGAACGAGAGAGCGACGTTGAGAACCGGAGAGCGAGAGAGAGACGTCGAGAACCGGAGAGGGAGAGAGAGACGCCGAGAACCGGAGAACGAGAGAGAGACGTTGAGAACCGGAGAGGGGGAGAGAGACGCCGAGAACTGGAGAGGGAGAGAGAGACGCCGAGAACCGGAGAGCGAGAGAGAGATGTCGAGAACTGGAGAGCGAGAGAGAGACGCCGAGAACTGGAGAGCGAGAGAGAGACGTCGAGAACTGGAGAGCGAGAGAGAGATTTCGAGAACTGGAGAGGAAGAGAGAGACGCCGAGAACTGGAGAGGGAGAGAGACATCGAGAACTGAAGAATGAGAGAGAGCGACGTCGAGAAAAAGAGAGTCAGAGAGAAACGTCGATAACTGGAGAGCGAGAGGGAGACGTTGAGATCTGGAGAATGAGAAAGAGACGTCGAGAAACAGAGAGTGAGAGAGAAGTCGAGAACCGGAGACCGAGAGAGAGACGTCGAGAACTGGAGAGCGAGAGAGAGAAGTCGAGAACTGGAGAGGGAGAGAGAGACGTCGAGAACTGGAGAGGGAGAGAGAGACATCGAGTACTGGAGAGCGAGAGAGAGACTTCGAGAACTGGAGAGGGAGAGAGAGACGTCGAGAACCGGAGAGTGAGAGAGAGACGTCGAGAACTGGAGAGCGAGAGAGAGACATCGAGTACTGGAGAGCGAGAGAGAGACGGCGAGAACTGGAGAGGGAGAGAGAGACGTCGAGAACTGGAGAGGGAGAGAGAGACGTTGAGAACCGTAGGGCGAGAGAGAGACATCGAGAACTGGAGAGCGAGAGAGAGAGAAGTCGAGAACTGGAGAGGGAGAGAGAGACGCCGAGAACCGGAGAACGAGAGATAGGCGTTGAGAACCGGAGAGTGGGAGAGAGACGTCGAGAACTGGAGAGGGAGAGAGAGACGTCGAGAACTGGAGAGGGAGAGAGAGACGTTGAGAACCGTAGAGCGAGAGAGAGACGTCGAGAACTGGAGAGCGAGAGAGAGACGTTGAGAACGGGAGAGTGGGAGAGAGACGTCGAGAACCGGAGAGCGACAGAGAGACGTCGAGAACTGGAGAGGGAGAGAGAGACATCGAGTACCGGAGAGCAGAAGAGGGACGTTGAGTACTGGAGAGGGAGAGAGAGACGCTGAGAACCGGAGAACGAGAGAGAGACGTTGAGAACCGGAGAGAGACGTCGAGAACCGGAGAGCGAGAGAGAGACGTCGAGAACTGGAGAGGGAGAGAGAGACGTTGAGAACCGTAGAGCGAGAGAGAGAGACGTCGAGAACTGTAGAGCGAAAGAGAGACGTCGAGAACTGGAGAGGGAGAGAGAGACGCCGAGAACCGGAGAACGAGAGAGAGACGTTGAGAACCGGAGAGTGGGAGAGAGACGTCGGGAACCGGAGAGCGAGAGAGAGACGTCGAGAACTGGAGAGGGAGAGAGATACGTTGAGAACCGTAGAGCGAGAGAGAGACGCCGAGAACTGAAGAGGGAGAGAGAGACATCGAGTACTGGAGAGCGAGAGAGAGACGCCGAGAACCGGAGAGCGAGAGAGAGACGTTGAGAACCGGAGAGTGGGAGAGAGACGTCGAGAACTGGAGAGGGAGAGAGAGACATCGAGAACTGGAAAGCGAGAGAGAAACTTTTAAGACTGGAGAGGAAGAGAGTGACGCCGAGAACTGGAGAGGGAGAGAGAGACGCCGAGAACTGAAGAGCGAGAGAGAGACGCCGAGAACCGGAGAACAAATGAGAGACGCCGAGAACCGGAGAGTGACAGAGAGACGCCGAGAACCGGAGAGTGAGAGAGAGACGTTGAGAACTGGAGAGTGAGAGAGAGACATCGAGAACTAGAGAGCGAGAGAGAGACGTCGAGAACCGTAGAGCGAGAAAGAGACGTTGAGAACTGGAGAGGGAGAGAGAGACGCCGAGAAACGGAGAGAGAGAGAGAGACGTTGAGAACTGGAGAGCGAGAGAGAGACGTCGAGAACTGGAGAGGGAGAGAGAGACGTCGAGAACTGGAGAGGGAGAGAGAGACATCGAGTACTGGAGAGCGAGAGAGAGACTTCGAGAACTGGAGAGGGAGAGAGAGACGTCGAGAACCGGAGAGCGAGAGAGAGACGTCGAGAACTGGAGAGCGAGAGAGAGACGTCGAGAACTGGAGAGGGAGAGAGAGACGTCGAGAACTGGAGAGGGAGAGAGAGACGTTGAGAACCGTAGGGCGAGAGAGAGAGACGTCGAGAACTGGAGAGCGAGAGAGAGACGTTGAGAACTGGAGAGGGAGAGAGAGACGCCGAGAAACGGAGAGCGAGAGAGAGACGCCGAGAACCGGAGAACGAGAGAGCGACGTTGAGAACCGGAGAGCGAGAGAGAGACGTCGAGAACCGGAGAGGGAGAGAGAGACGCCGAGAACCGGAGAACGAGAGAGAGACGTTGAGAACCGGAGAGGGGGAGAGAGACGCCGAGAACTGGAGAGGGAGAGAGAGACGCCGAGAACCGGAGAGCGAGAGAGAGATGTCGAGAACTGGAGAGCGAGAGAGAGACGCCGAGAACTGGAGAGCGAGAGAGAGACGTCGAGAACTGGAGAGCGAGAGAGAGATTTCGAGAACTGGAGAGGAAGAGAGAGACGCCGAGAACTGGAGAGGGAGAGAGACATCGAGAACTGAAGAATGAGAGAGAGCGACGTCGAGAAAAAGAGAGTCAGAGAGAAACGTCGATAACTGGAGAGCGAGAGGGAGACGTTGAGATCTGGAGAATGAGAAAGAGACGTCGAGAAACAGAGAGTGAGAGAGAAGTCGAGAACCGGAGACCGAGAGAGAGACGTCGAGAACTGGAGAGCGAGAGAGAGAAGTCGAGAACTGGAGAGGGAGAGAGAGACGTCGAGAACTGGAGAGGGAGAGAGAGACATCGAGTACTGGAGAGCGAGAGAGAGACTTCGAGAACTGGAGAGGGAGAGAGAGACGTCGAGAACCGGAGAGTGAGAGAGAGACGTCGAGAACTGGAGAGCGAGAGAGAGACATCGAGTACTGGAGAGCGAGAGAGAGACGGCGAGAACTGGAGAGGGAGAGAGAGACGTCGAGAACTGGAGAGGGAGAGAGAGACGTTGAGAACCGTAGGGCGAGAGAGAGACATCGAGAACTGGAGAGCGAGAGAGAGAGAAGTCGAGAACTGGAGAGGGAGAGAGAGACGCCGAGAACCGGAGAACGAGAGATAGGCGTTGAGAACCGGAGAGTGGGAGAGAGACGTCGAGAACTGGAGAGGGAGAGAGAGACGTCGAGAACTGGAGAGGGAGAGAGAGACGTTGAGAACCGTAGAGCGAGAGAGAGACGTCGAGAACTGGAGAGCGAGAGAGAGACGTTGAGAACGGGAGAGTGGGAGAGAGACGTCGAGAACCGGAGAGCGACAGAGAGACGTCGAGAACTGGAGAGGGAGAGAGAGACATCGAGTACCGGAGAGCAGAAGAGGGACGTTGAGTACTGGAGAGGGAGAGAGAGACGCTGAGAACCGGAGAACGAGAGAGAGACGTTGAGAACCGGAGAGAGACGTCGAGAACCGGAGAGCGAGAGAGAGACGTCGAGAACTGGAGAGGGAGAGAGAGACGTTGAGAACCGTAGAGCGAGAGAGAGAGACGTCGAGAACTGTAGAGCGAAAGAGAGACGTCGAGAACTGGAGAGGGAGAGAGAGACGCCGAGAACCGGAGAACGAGAGAGAGACGTTGAGAACCGGAGAGTGGGAGAGAGACGTCGGGAACCGGAGAGCGAGAGAGAGACGTCGAGAACTGGAGAGGGAGAGAGATACGTTGAGAACCGTAGAGCGAGAGAGAGACGCCGAGAACTGAAGAGGGAGAGAGAGACATCGAGTACTGGAGAGCGAGAGAGAGACGCCGAGAACCGGAGAGCGAGAGAGAGACGTTGAGAACCGGAGAGTGGGAGAGAGACGTCGAGAACTGGAGAGGGAGAGAGAGACATCGAGAACTGGAAAGCGAGAGAGAGACTTTTAAGACTGGAGAGGAAGAGAGTGACGCCGAGAACTGGAGAGGGAGAGAGAGACATCGAGAACCGAAGAATGAGAGAGAGCGACGTCGAGAAAAAGAGAGTGAGAGAGAGACATCGAGAACTGGAGAGTGAGAGAGAGACGTCGCGAACCGGAGAGTCAGAGAAAAACGTCGACAACTGGAGAGCGAGAGGGAGACGTTGAGATCTGGAGAATGAGAAAGAGATGTCGAGAAACAGAGAGTGAGAGAGAGACATCGAGAACCGGAGAGCGAAAGAGAGACGTTGAGAATCGGAGAACGAGAGAGACGTCGAGAACCGGACAGTGAGAGAGAGACGTCGAGAACTGGAGAGGGAGAGAGAGACGCCGAGAACTGGAGAGGGAGAGAGAGACGCCGAGAACTGGAGAGCGAGAGAGAGACGCCGAGAACCGGAGAACAAATGAGAGACGCCGAGAACTGGAGAGTGACAGAGAGACGTCGAGTACCGGAGAGGGAGAGAGAGACATCGAGAACTGGAGAGGGAGAGAGAGACGCCGAGAACTGGAGAGGGAGAGAGAGACGTCGAGAACCGGAGAGCGAGAGAGAGACGTCGAGAACTGGAGAGCGAGAGAGAGACGTCGAGAACTGGAGAGGGAGAGAGAGACATCGAGTACTGGAGAGCGAGAGAGAGACGCCGAGAACCGGAGAGCGAGAGAGAGACGTTGAGAACCGGAGAGTGGGAGAGAGACGTCGAGAACCGGAGAGCGAGAGAGAGACGTCGAGAACTGGAAAGCGGGAGAGAGACGTCGAGAACTGGAGAGGAAGAGAGTGACGCCGAGAACTGGAGAGGAAGAGAGAGACATCGAGAACCGCAGAATGAGAGAGAGCGACGTCGAGAAAAAGAGAGTGAGAGAGAGACATCGAGAACTGGAGAGTGAGAGAGAGACATCGTGAACCGGAGAGTCTGAGAGAAACGTCGACAACTGGAGAGCGAGAGGGAGACGTTGAGATCTGGAGAATGAGAAAGAGATGTCGAGAAACAGAGAGTGAGAGAGCGACATCGAGAACCGGAGAGCGAAAGAGAGACGTTGAGAATCGGAGAACGAGAAATAGATGTTGAGAACTGGAGATCTAGAGAAAGAGACATCGCGAACTGGAGAGGGAGCGAGAGACGTCGAGAACCGGAGAGTGAAAGAGAGACGTCGAGAACTGGAGAGGGAGAGAGAGACATCGAGAACTGGAGAGCGAGAGAGAGACGTTGAGAACTGGAGAGGGAGAGAGAGACGTTGAGAACCGTAGAGCGAGAGAGAGACGTCGAGAACTGGAGAGCGAGAGAGAGACGTCGAGAACTGCAGAGGGAGAGAGAGACGTCGAGAACTGGAGAGCGAGAGAGAGACGTCGAGAACCGAAGAATGAGAGAGAGACGTCGAGTACCGGAGAGCGGGAGAGAGACGTAGAGAACCGGAGATCGAGAGGGAGACGCCGAGAAACGGAGAGAGAGAGAGACGTCGAGAACTGGAGAGCGAGAGAGAGACGTCGAGAACTGGAGAGCGAGAGAGAGACGCCGAGAAACGGAGAGAGAGAGAGACGTCGAGTACTGGAGAGGGAGAGAGAGACATCGAGAACTGGAGAACGAGTGAGAGACGTTGAGACCCGGAGAGTGGGAGAGAGACGTCGAGAACTGGAGAGCGAGAGAGAGACATCGAGAACCGGAGAGTGAGAGAGAGACGTCGAGAACCTGAGAGTGAGAGAAAGACATCGAGAACCGGAGAGCGAGAGAGAGACGTCGAGAACTTGAGAGCGAGAGAGAGACGCCGAGAACTGAAGAGCGAGAGAGAGACGTTGAGAACCGGAGAGCGAGAGAGAGACGTCGAGAGCTGGAAAGCGAGAGAGAGACGTCGAGAACTGGAGAGGAAGAGAGAGACGCCGAGAACTGGAGAGGGTGAGAGAGACATCGACAACCGAAGAATGAGAGAGAGCGACGTCGAGAATCAGAGAACTAATGAGAGGCGTCGAGAACCGGAGAGCAAGAGAGAGACGTCGAGAACTGGAGAGCGAGAGAGAGACGTCGAGATCTGGAGAGGGAGAGAGAGACATCGAGTACTGGAGAGCGAGAGAGAGACGCCGAGAACTGGAGAACGAGTGAGAGACGTTGAGACCCGGAGAGTGGGAGAGAGACGTCGAGAACTGGAGAGCGAGAGAGAGACATCGAGAACCGGAGAGTGAGAGAGAGACGTCGAGAACCTGAGAGTGAGAGAAAGACATCGAGAACCGGAGAGCGAGAGAGAGACGTCGAGAACTGGAGAGCGAGAGAGAGACGCCGAGAACTGAAGAGCGAGAGAGAGACGTTGAGAACCGGAGAGCGAGAGAGAGACGTCGAGAACTGGAAAGCGAGAGAGAGACGTCGAGAACTGGAGAGGAAGAGAGAGACGCCGAGAACTGGAGAGCGAGAGAGAGAGGTCGAGATCTGGAGAGGGAGAGAGAGACATCGAGAACCGAAGAATGAGAGGGAGCGACGTCGAGAATCAGAGAACTAATGTGAGACGTCGAGAACCGGAGAGCAAGAGAGAGACGTTGAGAACTGGAGAGCGAGAGAGAGACGTCGAGATCTGGAGAGGGAGAGAGAGACATCGAGTACTGGAGAGCGAGAGAGAGACGTCGAGAACTGGAGAGTGGGAGAGATACGCCGAGAACTGGAGAGGGAGAGAGAGACGCCGAGAACCGGAGAACGAGTGAGAGACGTTGAGAACCGGAGAGAGAGAGAGAGACGTCGAGAACTGGAGAGTGGGAGAGAGACGCCGAGAACTGGAGAGGGAGAGAGAGACGCCGAGAACTGGAGAGCGAGAGAGAGACGCCGAGAACCGGAGAACAAATGAGAGACGCCGAGAACCGGAGAGTGACAGAGAGACGCCGAGAACCGGAGAGTGAGAGAGAGACGTTGAGAACTGGAGAGTGAGAGAGAGACATCGAGAACTAGAGAGCGAGAGAGAGACGTGGAGAACCGTAGAGCGAGAAAGAGACGTTGAGAACTGGAGAGGGAGAGAGAGACGCCGAGAAACGGAGAGAGAGAGAGAGACGTTGAGAACTGGAGAGCGAGAGAGAGACGTCGAGAACTGGAGAGGGAGAGAGAGACGCCGAGAAACGGAGAGCGAGTGAGAGACGCCGAGAACCGGAGAACGAGAGAGAGACGTTGAGAACCGGAGAGCGAGAGAGAGACGTCGAGAACCGGAGAGGGAGAGAGAGACTTCGAGAAACGGAGAGCGAGTGAGAGACGCCGAGAACCGGAGAACGAGAGAGAGACGTTGAGAACCGGAGAGGGGGAGAGAGACGCCGAGAACTGGAGAGGGAGAGAGAGACGCCGAGAACCGGAGAGCGAGAGAGAGACGTCGAGAACTGGAGAGCGAGAGAGAGCCGCCGAGAACTGGAGAGCGAGAGAGAGACGTCGAGAACTGGAGAGCGAGAGAGAGACGTCGAGAACTGGAAAGCGAGAGAGAGACGTCGAGAACTGGAGAGGAAGAGAGAGACGCCGAGAACTGGAGAGGGTGAGAGAGACATCGAGAACCGAAGAATGAGAGAGAGCGACGTCGAGAATCAGAGAACTAATGAGAGACGTCGAGAACCGGAGAGCAAGAGAGAGACGTCGAGAACTGGAGAGCGAGAGAGAGACGTCGAGATCTGGAGAGGGAGAGAGAGAAATCGAGTACTGGAGAGCGAGAGAGAGACGCCGAGAACTGGAGAACGAGTGAGAGACGTTGAGACCCGGAGAGTGGGAGAGAGACGTCGAGAACTGGAGAGCGAGAGAGAGACATCGAGAACCGGAGAGTGAGAGAGAGACGTCGAGAACCTGAGAGTGAGAGAAAGACATCGAGAACCGGAGAGCGAGAGAGAGACGTCGAGAACTGGAGAGCGAGAGAGAGACGCCGAGAACTGAAGAGCGAGAGAGAGACGTTGAGAACCGGAGAGCGAGAGAGAGACGTCGAGAACTGGAAAGCGAGAGAGAGACGTCGAGAACTGGAGAGGAAGAGAGAGACGCCGAGAACTGGAGAGGGTGAGAGAGACATCGAGAACCGAAGAATGAGAGAGAGCGACGTCGAGAATCAGAGAACTGATGTGAGACGTCGAGAACCGGAGAGCAAGAGAGAGACGTCGAGAACTGGAGAGCGAGAGAGAGACGTCGAGATCTGGAGAGGGAGAGAGAGACATCGAGTACTGGAGAGCGAGAGAGAGACATCGAGAACTGGAGAGTGGGAGAGAGACGCCGAGAACTGGAGAACGAGTGAGAGACGTTGAGAACCGGAGAGCGAGAGAGAGACGTCGAGATCTGGAGAGGGAGAGAGAGACGCCGAGAACTGGAGAGGGAGAGAGAGACATCGAGTACTGGAGAGCGAGAGAGAGACGTCGAGAACTGGAGAGGGAGAGAGAGACATCGAGTACTGGAGAGCGAGAGAGAGACGCCGAGAACTGGAGAGTGGGAGAGAGACGCCGAGAACCGGAGAACGAGTGAGAGACGTTGAGAACCGGAGAGCGAGAGAGAGACGTCGAGATCTGGAGAGGGAGAGAGAGACGCCGAGAACTGGAGAGGGAGAGAGAGACATCGAGTACTGGAGAGCGAGAGAGAGACGTCGAGAACTGGAGAGGGAGAGAGAGACATCGAGTACTGGAGAGCGAGAGAGAGACGCCGAGAACTGGAGAGGGAGAGAGACGCCGAGAACCGGAGAACGAGTGAGAGACGTTGAGAACCGGAGAGCGAGAGAGAGACATCGAGAACCGGAGAGTGGGAGAGAGACGTCGAGATCTGGAGAGGGAGAGAGAGACGTCGAGAACTGGAGAGTGGGAGAGAGACGCCGAGAACTGGAGAGGGAGAGAGAGACGCCGAGAACCGGAGAACGAGTGAGAGACGTTGAGAACCGGAGAGCGAGAGAGAGACGTCGAGATCTGGAGAGGGAGAGAGAGACGCCGAGAACTGGAGAGGGAGAGAGAGACGCCGAGAACTGGAGAGCGAGGGAGAGACGCCGAGAACCGGAGAACAAATGAGAGACGCCGAGAACCGGAGAGTGACAGAGAGACGCCGAGAACCGGAGAGTGAGAGAGAGACGTTGAGAACTGGAGAGTGAGAGAGAGACGTCGAGAACTGGAGAGGGAGAGAGAGACGCCGAGAAACGGAGAGCGAGTGAGAGACGCCGAGAACCGGAGAACGAGAGAGAGACGTTGAGAACCGGAGAGCGAGAGAGAGACGTCGAGAACCGGAGAGGGAGAGAGAGACTTCGAGAAACGGAGAGCGAGTGAGAGACGCCGAGAACCGGAGAACGAGAGAGAGACGTCGAGAACTGGAGAGGGAGAGAGAGACGCCGAGAACCGGAGAGCGAGAGAGAGACGTCGAGATCTGGAGAGCGAGAGAGAGCCGCCGAGAACTGGAGAGGGAGAGAGAGACATCGAGTACTGGAGAGCGAGAGAGAGACGTCGAGAACTGGAGAGGGAGAGAGAGACATCGAGTACTGGAGAGCGAGAGAGAGACGCTGAGAACTGGAGAGGGAGAGAGACGCCGAGAACCGGAGAACGAGTGAGAGACGTTGAGAACCGGAGAGCGAGAGAGAGACATCGAGAACCGGAGAGTGGGAGAGAGACGTCGAAATCTGGAGAGGGAGAGAGAGACGTCGAGAACTGGAGAGTGGGAGAGAGACGCCGAGAACTGGAGAGGGAGAGAGAGACGCCGAGAACCGGAGAACGAGTGAGAGACGTTGAGAACCGGAGAGCGAGAGAGAGACGTCGAGATCTGGAGAGGGAGAGAGAGACGCCGAGAACTGGAGAGGGAGAGAGAGACGCCGAGAACTGGAGAGCGAGGGAGAGACGCCGAGAACCGGAGAACAAATGAGAGACGCCGAGAACCGGAGAGTGACAGAGAGACGCCGAGAACCGGAGAGTGAGAGAGAGACGTTGAGAACTGGAGAGTGAGAGAGAGACGTCGAGAACTGGAGAGGGAGAGAGAGACGCCGAGAAACGGAGAGCGAGTGAGAGACGCCGAGAACCGGAGAACGAGAGAGAGACGTTGAGAACCGGAGAGCGAGAGAGAGACGTCGAGAACCGGAGAACGAGAGAGAGACGTCGAGAACTGGAGAGGGAGAGAGAGACGCCGAGAACCGGAGAGCGAGAGAGAGACGTCGAGAACTGGAGAGCGAGAGAGAGCCGCCGAGAACTGGAGAGCGAGAGAGAGACGTCGAGAACTGGAGAGCGAGAGAGAGACGTCGAGAACTGGAGAGGAAGAGAGAGACGCCGAGAACTGGAGAGGGAGAGAGAGACATCGAGAACCGAAGAATGAGAGAGAGCGACGTCGAGAAAAAGAGAGTGAGAGAGAGACATCGAGAACTGGAGAGTGAGAGAGAGAGACGTCGCGAACCGGAGAGTCAGAGAGAAACGTCGACAACTGGAGAGCGAGAGGGAGACGTTGAGATCTGGAGAATGAGAAAGAGATGTCGAGAAACAGAGAGTGAGAGAGAGACATCGAGTACCGGAGAGCGAAAGAGAGACGTTGAGAATCGGAGAACGAGAAATAGATGTTGAGAACTGGAGAGTGAGAGAGAGACGTTGAGAACTGGAGAGGGAGAGAGAGACATCGAGTACCGGAGAGCAGGAGAGAGACGTTGAGTACTGGAGAGGGAGTGAGAGACGCTGAGAACCGGAGAGCGAGAGAGAGACGTTGAGAACTGGAGAGCGAGAGAGAGACGTCGAGAACCGGAAAATGAGAGAGGCGTCGAGAACCGGAGAGTGAGAGAGAGACGTCGAGAACCGAAGAATGAGAGAGAGACGTCGAGTACCGGAGAGCGGGAGAGAGACGTAGAGAACCGGAGATCGAGAGGGAGACGCCGTGAAACAGAGAGAGAGAGAGACGTCGAGAACTGGAGAGGGAGAGAGAGACATCGAGAACTGGAGAGCGAGAGAGAGACGCCGAGAAACGGAGAGAGAGAGAGACATCGAGAACCGAAGTATGAGAGAGAGCGACGTCGAGAAAAAGAGAGTGAGAGAGAGACATCGAGAACTGGAGAGTGAGAGAGAGACGTCGCGAACCGGAGAGTCAGAGAGAAACGTCGACAACTGGAGAGCGAGAGGGAGACGTTGAGATCTGGAGAATGAGAAAGAGATGTCGAGAAACAGAGAGTGAGAGAGAGGCGTTGAGAATCGGAGAACGAGAAATAGATGTTGAGAACTGGAGATCTAGAGAGAGACATCGCAAACTGGAAATCTAGAGAGAGACATCGAGAACCGGAAAATGAGAGAGACGTCGAGAACCGGAGAGTGAGAGAGAGACGTCGAGAACTGGAGAGGGAGAGAGAGACATCGAGTACTGGAGAGCGAGAGAGAGACGTTGAGAACTGGAGAGCGAGAGAGAGAGACGTCGAGAACCGGAAAATGAGAGAGACGTCGAGAACCGGAGAGTGAGAGAGAGACGTCGAGAACTGGAGAGCGAGAGAGAGACGTCGAGAACTGGAGAGGGAGAGAGAGACGTCGAGAACTGGAGAGCGAGAGAGAGACGTCGAGAACCGAAGAATGAGAGAGAGACGTTGAGTACCGGAGAGAGAGAGAGACGTCGAGAACTGGAGAGGGAGAGAGAGACATCGAGAACTGGAGAGCGAGAGAGAGACGTCGAGAACTGGAGAGCGAGAGAGAGACGCCGAGAAACGGAGAGAGAGAGAGACGTCGAGAACTGGAGAGGGAGAGAGAGACATCGAGTACTGGAGAGCGAGAGAGAGATGCCGCAAACCGGAGAACGAGTGAGAGACGTTGAGAACCGGAGAGTGGGAGAGAGACGTCGAGAACTGGAGAGCGAGGGAGAGACGTCGAGAACTGGAGAGGGAGAGAGAGACGTCGAGTACCGGAGAGCGAGAGAGAGACGTCGAGAACTGGAGAGCGAGAGAGAGACGCCGAGAACTGAAGAGCGAGAGAGAGACGTTGAGAACCGTAGAGCGAGAGAGAGACGTCGAGAACTGGAAAGCGAGAGAGAGACGTCGAGAACTGGAGAGGAAGAGAGAGACGCCGAGAACTGGAGAGGGAGAGAGAGACATCGAGAACCGAAGAATGAGAGAGAGCGACGTCGAGAAAAAAAGAGTGAGAGAGAAACATTGAGAACCGGAGAGTGAGAGAGAGACGTCGCGAACCGGAGAGTCAGAGAGAAACGTCGACAACTGGAGAGCGAGAGGGAGACGTTGAGATCTGGAGAATGAGAAAGAGACGTCGAGAAACAGAGAGTGAGAGAGAGACATCGAGAACCGGAGAGTGAGAGAGAGACATTGAGAATCGGAGAACGAGAAATAGATGTTGAGAACTGGAGATCTAGAGAGAGACATCGGGAACCGGAGATCTAGAGAGAGACATCGAGAACCGGAGAATGAGAGAGAGAGACGTTGAGAATCAGAGAACTAATGAGAGACGTCGAGAACCGGAGAGCAAGAGAGAGACGTCGAGAACTGGAGAGGGAGAGAGAGACGTCGAGAACCGGAGATGGAGAGGGAGATGTTGAGGTCCGGATTATGAGAGAGCACCATCGAGAACCGGAGATGGAGAGGGAGATGTTGAGGTCCGGATTATGAGATAGCACCATCGAGAACCAGAGATTGAGAGAGAGAGACATCGCAAACCGGAGAGCGAGAGAGTGATGTCGAGAACCGGAGAGCGAGAGAGTGATGTCGAGAACCGGAGAGTGAGAGAGAGACATCGAGAACCGGAGATGGAGAGGGAGGTGTTGAGATCCGGAGAATGAGAGAGCACCATCGAGAACCAGAGAGTGAGAGAGAGAGACATCGCAAACCGGAGAGCGAGAGAGTGATGTCGAGAACCGGAGAGTGAGAGGGAGACGTTGAGATCTGGAGAGTGAGAGAGTGATGTCGAGAACCAGAGAGTGAGAGAGAGAGACATCGAGAACCAGAGAGCGAGAGAGTGAGGGCGAGAACCAGAGAGCGAGAGAGTGATGTCGAGAACCAGAGAGCGAGCGAGTGAGGTCGAGAACCAGAGCGTGAGAGAGAGAGACATCGAGAACCAGAGAGCGAGAGAGTGAGGGCGAGAACCAGAGAGCGAGAGAGTGATGTCGAGAACCAGAGAGCGAGCGAGTGAGGTCGAGAACCAGAGAGCGAGAGAGTGAGGTCGAGAACCGGAGAGTGAGAGGGAGACGTTGAGATCCGTCGAGTGAGTGAGTGTCATCAAGAACCAGAGCGTGAGAGAGAGAGACATCGAGAACTGGAGAGCTAGAGCGAGACGTTGAGAATCGGAGAATGAGAGAGACGTTGAGAACCGGAGAATGAGAGAGAGACATCGAGAACAGGAGAGCGAGTGAGTGACGTCGAGAACCGGAGAGCGAGTGAGTGACGTCGAGAACAAGAGAATTAGAGAGGGACGTCGAGAACCGGAGAGCGAGTGAGTGACGTCGAGAAGCAGAGAATGAGAGAGAGACGTCGAGAATAGGAGAGTGAGAAAGAGACGTCAAGAAAAGGAGTGGCAGATGGAGAGACGTCGAGAACCGGAGAGAGAGAGAGAGATGTCGAGAACCGGAGAGAGAGAGAGAAATCGAGAGACGGAGAACGGGAGAGAGACGTCGAGAACGGGAAAATGAGAGAAACGTCAAGAACGGGAGTGGGAAAGAGAGATCTCGAAAATTGGTGAGCGAGAGAGAGACATCGAGAAGCGGAGAGCGAGAGAGAGACGACGAGAACCGGAGAGTGAGGGAGAGACGTTGAGAACCGGAGATTGAGAGAAAGACATCGAGAACCGGAGAGGGAGAGAGAGACGCCGAGAACCGGAGAGCGAGAGAGAAATGCCGAGAACCAAAGATTGAGAGAGAGAGATTGAGAACCAGAGAGCGAGTGAGTGACGTCGAGAAGCAGAGAATGAGAGAGAGACGTCGAGAACCGGAGAGCAAGAGAGACGTCGAGAACGGGAGAGCAAGTGGGAATTGCCGAGAACGGGAATGGGAGAGAGACGTCGAGAATGGGAGAGTGAGAAAGAGACGTCAAGAAAAGGAGTGGGAGATAGAGAGACGTCGAGAACCGAAGAGAGAGAGAGAGAAATCGAGGGATGGAGAGCGGGAGAGAGATGTTGAGAACGGGAAAACGAGAGAGACGTCAAGAATGGGAGTGTGAAAGAGAGAATTGGTGAGCGAGAGAGAGACATCGAGAAGCGGAGAGCGAGAGAGAGACGGCGAGAATCAGTGAGTGCGAGAGATGTCAAGAATGGGAGTGGGAGACTGACGTTGAGGACCAGAGAGCAAGAGAGAGACATTGAGGACAGGAGAGTGAAAGAGAGAAATTGAGGACCGGAGAGCGAAAGAGAGATGTTGAGAACCGGAAAACGAGAGAGAGAGAGACGTTGAGAACTGGAAATCTAGAGAGAGAGAGACGTCGAGAACTGGAGAGCGAGAGAGAGACGTCGAGAATCGGAGAATGAGAGGGACGTTGAGAACCAGAGAGCGAGAGAGAAACGTCGAGAACCGGAGAACGAATGAGAGATGTTGAGAACCGGAGAGCGTGAGAGACGTCGAGAACTGGAGAGTGAGAGAGAGACATCGAGAACCGGAGAGTGAGAGAGAGACGTCGAGGACCGGAGAACGAGAGATAGACGTTGAGAACTGGAGAGCTAGAGAGAGAGACATTGAGAACCGGAGAGTGAGAGACAGATGTTGAGAACTGGAGAGCTAATGAGAGACGTCGAGAACCGGAGAGCAAGAGAGAGACGTCGAGAACTGGAGAGGGAGAGAGAAACGTCGAGAACCGAATATTGAGAGAGAGAGATTGAGAACCGGAGAGCGAGTGAGTGACGTCGAGAACTGGAGAGCTAGAGAGAGACATTGAGAACCGGAGAGTGAGGGAGAGACTTCGAGAACCGGAGAGTGAGAGAAAGACATCGAGAACCGGAGAGCTGGTGAGTGACGTCGAGAAGCAGAGAATCAGAGAGAGACTTCGAGAACCAGAGAACGAGAGAGACGTCGAGAACGGGAGAGCAAGTGAGAATTGCCGAGAACGGGAATGGGAGAGAGACGTCGAGAATGGGAGAGTGAGAAAGAGACGTCAAGAAAAGGAGTGGGAGATGGAGAGACGTCGAGAACCGGAGAGAGAGAGATGTCGAGAACCAGAGAGAGAGAGAGAGAGAAATCGAGAGGCGGAGAACGGGAGAGAGGCGTCGAGAACGGGAAAATGAGAGAAACGTCAAGAATGGGAGTGGGAAAGAGAGATCTCGAAAATTGGTGAGCGAGAGAGAGACATCGAGAAGCGGAGAGCGAGAGAGAGACGGTGAGAACCGGAGAGTGAGAGAGAGACATTGAGGACCGGAGAGCGAGTGAGTGACGTCGAGAAGCAGAGAATGAGAGAGAGACTTCCAGAACCGGAGAACGAGAGAGACGTCGAGAACGGGAGAGCAAGTGAGAATTGCCGAGAACGGGAATGGGAGAGAGACGTCGAGAATGGGAGAGTGAGAAAGAGATCTCAAGAAAAGGAGTGGTAGATAGAGAGACGTCGAGAACCGGAGAGAGAGAGACAGAGATGTCGAGAGATGGAGAGCGGGAGAGAGAAATCGAGAGATGGAGAGCGGGAGAGAGACGTCAAGAACGGGAAAATGAGAGAGACGTCAAGAATGGGAGTGGGAAAGAGATAATGGGTGAGCGAGAGCGAGACACCGAGAAGCGGAGAGCGAGAGAGAGACGGCGAGAATCAAAGAGTGCGAGAGATGTCAAGAATGGGAGTGGGAGACAGACGTTGAGGACCAGAGAGCAAGAGAGAGACATTGAGGACTGGAGAGCGAAAGAGAGATGTTGAGAACCGGAAAACGAGAGAGAGAGACGTTGAGAACTGGAGATCTAGAGAAAGAGACGTCGAGAACTGGAGAGCTAGAGAGAGACATTGAGAACCGGAGAGTGAGAGAGAGACATCGAGAAACGGAGAACGAGAGAGAGAGACGTTGAGAACCGGAAATCTAGAGAGAGAGGCGTCAAGAACTGGAGAGCTAGAGAGAGACGTCGAGAATTGGAGAATGAGAGAGACGTCGAGAACCGGAGAGTGAGAGAGAGACGCCGAGAATCGGAGAACGAGTGAGAGACGTTGAGAACCGGAGAGCGAGAGAGAGACGTCGAGAACTGGAGAGGGAGAGAGAGACATCGAGAACTGGAGAGTGAGAGAGAGACGTTGAGAACTGGAGAGGGAGAGAGAGACATCGAGAACCGAAGAATGAGAGAGAGCGACGTCGAGAAAAAGAGAGTAAGAGAGAGACATCGAGAACTGGAGAGTGAGAGAGAGACATCGAGAACTGGAGATTGAGAGAGAGACGTCGAGAACCGGAGAGTGAGAGAGAGACGTCGAGAACCGGAGAGCGAGGGAGAGACGTCGCGAACCGGAGAGTCAGAGAGAAACATCGACAACTGGAGAGCGAGAGGGAGACGTTGAGATCTGGAGAATGAGAAAGAGACGTCGACGAACAGAGAGTGAGAGAGAGACATCGAGAACCGGAGAGCGAAAGAGAGACGTTGAGAATCGGAGAACGAGAAATAGATGTTGAGAACTGGAGATCTAGAGAGAGAGACATCGAGAACTGGAGAGCGAGAGAAACATCGAGAACCGGAGAATGAGAGAGACATCGAGACCCGGAGAGTGAGAGAGACGCCGAGAACCGGAGAGTGAGAGAGAGACGTTGAGAACCGGAGAGTGAGAGAGAGACGTCGAGAACCGGAGAGTGAGTGAGAGACGTCGAGAACCGGAGAGTGAGAGAGACGCCAAGAACCGGAGAGCGAGAGAGAGACGTCGAGAACCGGAGAGCGAGAGAGACACGTCGAGAACTGGAGAGGGAGAGAGAGACGCCGAGAACCGGAGAACGAGTGAGAGACGTTGAGAACCGGAGAGCGAGAGAGAGACGTCGAGAACTGGAGAGGGAGAGAGAGACATCGAGTACTGGAGAGCGAGAGAGAGACGTTGAGAACCGGAGAGCGAGAGAGAGACGTTGAGAACCGGAGAGCGAGAGAGAGACATCGAGAACTGGAGAGGGGGAGAGAGACGCCGAGAACCGGAGAGTGAGAGAGAGACGTCGAGAACTGGAGAGGGAGAGAGAGACATCGAGAACCGAAGAACGAATGAGAGACGTTGAGTACCAGAGAGCGAGCGAGAGACGCCGAGAACTGGAGAGGGAGAGAGAGACATCGAGAACCGAAGAATGAGAGAGAGACGTCGAGAAAAAAAGAGTGAGAGAGAGACATCGAGTACCGGAGAGTGAGAGAGAGAGACGTCGCGAACCGGAGAGTCAGAGAGAAATGTCGACAACTGGAGAGCGAGAGGGAGATGTTGAGATCTGGAGAATGAGAAAGAGACGTCGAGAGACAGAGAGTGAGAGAGAGACATCGAGAACCGGAGAGCGAAAGAGAGACATTGAGAATCGGAGAACGAGAAATAGATGTTGAGAACTGGAGATCTAGAGAGAGAGACATCGCGAACTGGAGAGTGAGAGACAGATGTCGAGAACCGGAGAGTGAGAGAGAGACAGATGTTGAGAACCGGAGAACTAATGAGAGACATCGAGAACCGGAGAGCAAGCGAGAAATGTCGAGAACTGGAGAGGGAGAGAGAGACGTCGAGAACTGGAGAGGGAGAGAGAGACGTCGCGAACTGGAGAGCGAGAGAGAGACGTCGAGAACCGGAGAGTGAGAGAGAGACGTCGAGAATCGGAGAACTAATGAGAGACGTCGAGAACCGGAGATGGAGAGGGAGATGTTGAGATCCGGAGAATGAGAGAGCACCATCGAGAACCAGAGAGCGAGAGAGAGAGACATCGCAAACCGGAGAGCGAGAGAGTGATGTCGAGAACCGGAGAGTGAGAGAGAGACATCGAGAACCAGAGAGCGAGAGAGTGATGTCGAGAACCGGAGAGTGAGAGGGAGACGTTGAGATCCGGCGAGTGAGTGAGTGTCATCAAGAACCAGAGCGTGAGAGAGAGAGACAGCGAGAACTGGAGAGCGAGAGAGAGACGTTGAGAATCGGAGAATGAGAGAGACGTTGAGAACCAGAGAGCGAGAGAGAAATGTCGAGAACCGGAGAACGAATGAGAGACGTTGAGAATCGGAGAATGAGAGAGACTTCGAGAACCGGAGAATGAGAGAGAGAGACATCGAGAACAGGAGAGCGAGTGAGTGACGTCGAGAGGCAGAGAATGAGAGAGACGCCATGAACGGGAGGGCAAGTGAGAATTGCAGAGAACGGGAATGGGAGAGAGACGTCGAGAATGGGAGAGTGAGAAAGAGACGTCAAGAAAAGGAGTGGGAGATAGAGAGACTTCGAGAACCGGAGAGAGAGAGACAGATGTCGAGAACCGGAGAGAGAGAGAGAGAGAGAAATCGAGAGATGGAGAACGGGAGAGAGACATCGAGAACGGGAAAATGAGAGAGACGTCAAGAACGGGAGTGGGAAAGAGAGATCTCGAAAATTCGTGAACGAGAGAGAGACGGCGAGGACCGGAGAGTGAGGGAGAGACGTCGAGAACCAGAGAATGAGAGAGAGACATCGAGAACCGGAGAGTGAGAGAGAGACGTTGAGTACCAGAGCGCAGGAGAGAGAGACGTTGAGTACCAGAGCGCAGGAGAGAGAGACGTTGAGTACCGGAGAGCGGGAGAGAGACGTCTAATACCGGAGAGCGAGAGAGAGACGTCGAATACCGGAGAGCAGGAGAGAGACGTCGAGTACCAGAGAGCAGGAGAGAGACATCGAGTACCGGAGAGCAGGAGAGAGACGTCTAATACCGGAGAGCGAGAGAGAGACGTCGAATACCGGAGAGCAGGAGGGAGACGTCGAGTACTGGAGAGCAGGAGGGAGACGTCGAGTACCGGAGAACGAGAGAGATGTCGAGTACCAGAGTGCGGGAGAGAGACATCGAGAACCGGAGAGTGAGAGAGAGACGTTGAGTACCAGAGCGCAGGAGAGAGAGACGTTGAGTACCAGAGCGCAGGAGAGAGAGACGTTGAGTACCGGAGAGCGGGAGAGAGACGTCTAATACCGGAGAGCGAGAGAGAGACGTCGAATACCGGAGAGCAGGAGAGAGACGTCGAGTACCAGAGAGCAGGAGAGAGACGTCGAGTACCGGAGAGCAGGAGAGAGACGTCTAATACCGGAGAGCGAGAGAGAGACGTCGAATACCGGAGAGCAGGAGGGAGACGTCGAGTACAGGAGAGAGAGAGAGAGAGACGTCGAGTACCGGAGAGCAGGAGAGAGACGTCGAGTACCGGAGAGCGGGAGAGAGACATCGAGTACCGGAATGCGGGAGAGAGAAGCCGAGTCCCGGAGAGCAGGAGGGAGAAGCCGAGTCCAGGAGAGTGGGAGAGAGAAGCCGAGTCCCGGAGAGTGGGAGAGACGTCGAGTGCTAGAGAGCGAGAGAGAGATGTTGAGTACCGGAGTGCGAGATAGAGATCTCGAGTAGCAGAGAGTGGGAGAGAGACGTCGAGTACCGGAGCGCGGGAGAGAGACGTCGAGTAACGGAGGGCAGGAGAGAGACTTCGAGTACCAGAGAGCGGGAGAGAGATGTCGAGTACCGGAGAGTGAGAGAGACACACGTTGAGTACCGGAGAGCGAGAGAGAGACGTCGGGTACCGGAGAGCGGGAGAGAGACGTCGAGTACCGGAGAGCAGGAGAAAGACGTTGAGTACCGGAGAGCGAGAGTGAGACGTCGAGAACCAGAGAGCGAGAGAGAGACGTCGAGTACCAGAGAAAGGGAGAGAGATATCGAGTAGCAGAGAGCGAGAGAGAGACGTCGAGTACCGAAGAGCGAGAGAGAGACGTCGAGTACCGAAGAGCAGGAGAGAGACCTCGAGAACCTGAGAGCGGGAGAGAGACAGCAAGAACCGGAGAGCGGGAGAGAGACGTCGAGTAGCAGAGAGAGGGAGAGAGATGTCGAGAACCTGAGACTGGGAGAGAGACGGCGAAAACCGGTGAGCGGGAGATAGACGTCGAGTACCGGAGAGCGGGAGAGAGACGTCGAGTACCGGAGAGCGGGAGAGAGACGTCGAGTACCGGAGAGCGAGAGTGACACGTCGAGAACCAGAGAGCGAGAGAGAGACGTCGAGTACCAGAGAACGGGAGAGAGACGTCGAGTACCGGAGAGCGGGAGAGAGACGTCGAGTACCGGAGAGCGAGAGAGAGACGTCGAGTACCGGAGAGCGAGAGAGAGACGTCGAGTACCGGAGAGCGAGAGTGAGACTTCGAGTTCCAGAGAACGGGAGAGAGATGTCGAGTACCGGAGAGCGGGAGAGAGACGTCGAATACCGGAGAGCGAGAGAGAGACGTCGAGTACCAGAGAGCGGGAGAGAGACGTCGAGTACCAGAGAGCGGGAGAGAGACGTCGAGTACCGGAGAGCGAGAGAGAGACGTCGAGTTCCAGAGAGCGGGAGAGAGATGTCGAGTTCCAGAGAACGGAAGAGAGATGTCGAGTACCGGAGAGCGAGAGAGAGACGTCGAGTTCCAGAGAGAGTGAGAGAGACGTCGAGTACCGGAGAGCAGGAGAGAGATGTCGAGTACCGGAGAGAGAGAGAGAGACGTCGAGTAGCAGAGAGCGGGAGAGAGACGTCGAGTACCACGGAGCAGGAAAGAGACGTCGAGTACCAGAGAGGGGGAGAGAGACATCGAGTACATGAGAGCGGGAGAGACTTCGAGTTCCAGAGAGCGGGAGAGAGATGTCGAGTACCGGTGAGCGGGAGAGAGACTTCGAGTTCCAGAGAGCAGGAGAGAGATGTCGAGTACCGGAGAGCGAGAGAGAGACGTCGAGAATCTGAGACCGGGAGAGAGACGGCGAGAACCTGAGAGCAGGAGAGAGACGTCGAGTACCGGAGACCGGGAGAGAGACGTCGAGTACCGGAGCGCGGGAGGGAGACATCTAGTACCGGAGAGCAGTAGAGAGACTTCGAGTACAGGAGAGCAGCAGAGAGACGTCAAGTGCCAGAGAGCGGGAGGGAGACGTCGAATACCAGAGAGTGAGAGACAGACGTCGAATACCGGAGAGCGGGAGAGAGACATCGAGTACATGAGAGCGGGAGAGACTTCGAATACCAGAGAGCGGGAGAGAGATGTCACGTACCGGAGAGCGGGAGAGAGACGGCGAGTATCAGAGAGCGGGAGAGAGATGTCGAGTACCGAAGAGCGGGAGAGAGACGTCGAGAATCTGAGACCGGGAGAGAGACGGCGAGAACCGGAGGGCGGGAGAGAGACGGCGAGAACCGGAGAGCGGGAGAGAGACGTCGAGTACCTGAGACCGGGAGAGAGACGTCGAGTAGCAGAGAGCGAGAGAGAGGCGTCGAGTACAGGAGAGCGGGAGCGAGACGTCGAGTACAGGAGAGCGGGAGAGAGACGTCGAGTACCAGAGAGCGGGAGAGAGACGTCGAGTACAGGAGAGCGGGAGAGAGACGTCGAGTACCGGAGAGCAGGAGAGAGACGTCGAGTACAGGAGAGCGGGAGAGAGACGTCGAGTACCAGAAGCGAGAGAGACGTCAAGTACCGGAGAGCGAGAGAGAAACGTTGAGAACCGGAGAGCAGGAGAGAGACGTCGAGTACCAGAAGCGAGAGAGACGTCAAGTACCGGAGAGCGAGAGAGAAACGTTGAGAACCGGAGAGCGGGAGAGAGACGTTGAGTACCAGAGCGCAGGAGAGAGAGACGTTGAGTACCAGAGCGCAGGAGAGAGAGACGTTGAGAACTGGAGAGCGGGAGAGAGACGTCTAATACCGGAGAGCGAGAGAGAGATGTCGAATACCGGAGAGCAGGAGAGAGACGTCGAGTACCGGAGAGCAGGAGGGAGACGTCGAGTACCGGAGAACGAGAGAGATGTCGAGTACCAGAGAGCGGGAGAGAGACGTCGAGAACTGGAGAGCGAGAGAGAGACATCGAGAACCGGAGAGCGAGAGAGAGGCGTCGAGTACCGGAGAGCGGGAGAGAGACATCAAATACCGGAGAGCAGGAGAGAGACGTCGAGTACCGGAGAGCAGGAGAGAGACGTCGAGTACCGGAGAGCAGGAGAGAGACGTCGAGTACCGGAGAGCGGGAGGGAGACGTTGAGTACCGGAGAGAGAGAGACATCGAGTACTGGAGTGCGGGAGAGAGAAGCCGAGTCCCGGAGAGCGGGAGAGAGAAGCCGAGTCCAGGAGAGTGGGAGAGAGAAGCCGAGTCCCGGAGAGTGGGAGAGACGTCGAGTACTAGAGAGCGAGAGAGAGACGTTGAGTACCGGAGAGCGAGATAGAGACCTCGAGTAGCAGAGAGTGGGAGAGAGACGTCGAGTACCGGAGCGCGGGAGAGAGATGTCGAGTAACGGAGAGCAGGAGAGAGACCTCGAGTACCAGAGAGCGGGAGAGAGATGTCGAGTACAGGAGAGTGAGAGAGACACACGTTGAGTACCGGAGAGCGGGAGAGAGACGTCGAGAACCGGAGAGCGAGAGAGAGACGTCGAGTAGCAGAGAGCGGGAGAGCGACGTTGAGTACCGGAGAGCGGGAGAGAGATGTCGAGTACCGGAGAGTGAGAGAGACACACGTTGAGTACCGGAGAGCGAGAGAGAGACCTCGAGTAGCAGAGAGTGGGAGAGAGACGTCGAGTACCGGAGCGCGGGAGAGAGACGTCGAGTAACGGAGAGCAGGAGAGAGACCTCGAGTACCAGAGAGCGGGAGAGAGATGTCGAGTACCGGAGAGGGAGAGAGACGTCGAGTACCGGAGAGCGGGAGAGAGATGTCGAGTACCGGAGAGCGGGAGAGAGATGTCGAGTACCGGAGAGTGAGAGAGACACACGTTGAGTACCGGAGAGCGGGAGGGAGACATTGAGTACCAGAGACTGGGAGAGTGACGTCGAGTACCGGAGAGCGAGAGAGAGACGTTGAGAATCTGAGACCGGGAGAGAGACGGCGAGAACCGGAGAGCGGGAGAGAGACGTCGAGTACCGGAGACCGGGAGAGAGACGTCGAGTACCGGAGCGCGGGAGGGAGACATCTAGTACCGGAGAGCAGTAGAGAGACTTTGAGTACCGGAGAGCAGCAGATAGACGTCAAGTACCAGAGAGCGGGAGGGAGACGTCGAATACCAGAGAGTGAGAGAGAGACGTCGAATACCGGAGAGTGGGAGAGAGACATCGAGTACATGAGAGCGGGAGAGACTTCGCGTTCCAGAGAGCGGGAGAGAGATGTCGAGTACCGGAGAGCGGGAGAGAGACGGCGAGTATCAGACAGCGGGAGAGAGATGTCGAGTACCGAAGAGCGGGAGAGAGACAGCGAGAACCGGAGAGCGGGAGAGAGACGGCGAGAACCGGAGAGCGGGAGAGACACGGCGAGAACCGGAGAGCGGGAGAGAGACGTCGAGTACCTGAGACCGGGAGAGAGACGGAGAGAACCGGAGAGCGGGAGAGCGACGTCGAGTACAGGAGAGCGGGAGAGAGACGTCGAGTACCGGAGAGCAGCAGAGCGACGTCAAGTACCGGAGAGCGGGAGGGAGACGTCGAGTACCAGAGAGCAGGAGGGAGACGTCGAGTACCGGAGAGCGAGAGAGAGACGTCGAGTACAGGAGAGCGGGAGAGAGACGTCGAGTACCGAAGAGCGGGAGAGAGACGTCGAATACAGGAGAGCGGGAAAGAGACGTCGAGTACCAGAGAGCGAGAGAGAGACGTCGAGTACCAGAGAGCAGGAGGGAGACGTCGAGTAGCAGAGAGAGAGAGCGAGACGTCGAGAACCGAAGAGCGGGAGAGAGACGTCGAGTACAGGAGAGCGGGAGAGAGACGTCGAGTACCAGAAGCGAGAGAGACGTCAAGTACCGGAGAGCGAGAGAGAAACGTTGAGAACCGGAGAGCGGGAGAGAGACGTTGAGTACCAGAGCGCAGGAGAGAGAGACGTTGAGTACCAGAGCGCAGGAGAGAGAGACGTTGAGAACTGGAGAGCGGGAGAGAGACGTCTAATACCGGAGAGCGAGAGAGAGATGTCGAATACCGGAGAGCAGGAGAGAGACGTCGAGTACCGGAGAGCAGGAGGGAGACGTCGAGTACCGGAGAACGAGAGAGATGTCGAGTACCAGAGAGCGGGAGAGAGACGTCGAGAACTGGAGAGCGAGAGAGAGACATCGAGAACCGGAGAGCGAGAGAGAGGCGTCGAGTACCGGAGAGCGGGAGAGAGACGTCAAATACCGGAGAGCAGGAGAGAGACGTCGAGTACCGGAGAGCAGGAGAGAGACGTCGAGTACCGGAGAGCAGGAGAGAGACGTCGAGTACCGGAGAGCGGGAGGGAGACGTTGAGTACCGGAGAGAGAGAGACATCGAGTACTGGAGTGCGGGAGAGAGAAGCCGAGTCCCGGAGAGCGGGAGAGAGAAGCCGAGTCCAGGAGAGTGGGAGAGAGAAGCCGAGTCCCGGAGAGTGGGAGAGACGTCGAGTACTAGAGAGCGAGAGAGAGACGTTGAGTACCGGAGAGCGAGATAGAGACCTCGAGTAGCAGAGAGTGGGAGAGAGACGTCGAGTACCGGAGCGCGGGAGAGAGATGTCGAGTAACGGAGAGCAGGAGAGAGACCTCGAGTACCAGAGAGCGGGAGAGAGATGTCGAGTACAGGAGAGTGAGAGAGACACACGTTGAGTACCGGAGAGCGGGAGAGAGACGTCGAGAACCGGAGAGCGAGAGAGAGACGTCGAGTAGCAGAGAGCGGGAGAGCGACGTTGAGTACCGGAGAGCGGGAGAGAGATGTCGAGTACCGGAGAGTGAGAGAGACACACGTTGAGTACCGGAGAGCGAGAGAGAGACCTCGAGTAGCAGAGAGTGGGAGAGAGACGTCGAGTACCGGAGCGCGGGAGAGAGACGTCGAGTAACGGAGAGCAGGAGAGAGACCTCGAGTACCAGAGAGCGGGAGAGAGATGTCGAGTACCGGAGAGGGAGAGAGACGTCGAGTACCGGAGAGCGGGAGAGAGATGTCGAGTACCGGAGAGCGGGAGAGAGATGTCGAGTACCGGAGAGTGAGAGAGACACACGTTGAGTACCGGAGAGCGGGAGGGAGACATTGAGTACCAGAGACTGGGAGAGTGACGTCGAGTACCAGAAGCGAGAGAGACGTCAAGTACCGGAGAGCGAGAGAGAAACGTTGAGAACCGGAGAGCGGGAGAGAGACGTTGAGTACCAGAGCGCAGGAGAGACTTCAAGTACCGGAGAGCGAGAGAGAAACGTTGAGAACCAGAGCGCAGGAGAGAGAGACGTTGAGTACCAGAGCGCAGGAGAGAGAGACGTTGAGTACCGGAGAGCGGGATAGAGACGTCTAATACCGGAGAGCGAGAGAGAGACGTCGAATACCGGAGAGCAGGAGAGAGACGTCGAGTACCGGAGAGCAGGAGGGAGACGTCGAGTACCGGAGAGCAGGAGGGAGACGTCGAGTACCGGAGAACGAGAGAGATGTCGAGTACCAGAGAGCGGGAGAGAGACGTCGAGAACTGGACAGCGAGAGAGAGACATCGAGTACCGGAGAGCAGTAGAGAGACGTCGAGTACCGGAGAGCGGGAGAGAGACATCGAATACATGAGAGCGGGAGAGACTTCGAGTTCCAGAGAGCGGGAGAGAGATGTCGAGTACCGGAGAGCGGGAGAGAGACGGCGAGTATCAGACAGCGGGAGAGAGATGTCGAGTACCGAAGAGCGGGAGAGAGACAGCGAGAACCGGAGAGCGGGAGAGAGACGGCGAGAACCGGAGAGCGGGAGAGAGACGGCGAGAACCGGAGAGCGGGAGAGAGACGTCGAGTACCGGAGAGCGGGAGAGAGATGTCGAGTACCGGAGAGTGAGAGAGACACACGTTGAGTACCGGAGAGCGGGAGGGAGACATTGAGTACCAGAGACTGGGAGAGTGACGTCGAGTACCGGAGAGCGAGAGAGAGACGTCGAGAATCTGAGACCGGGAGAGAGACGGCGAGAACCGGAGAGCGGGAGAGAGACGTCGAGTACCGGAGACCGGGAGAGAGACGTCGAGTACCGGAGCGCGGGAGGGAGACATCTAGTACCGGAGAGCAGTAGAGAGACTTTGAGTACCGGAGAGCAGCAGATAGACGTCAAGTACCAGAGAGCGGGAGGGAGACGTCGAATACCAGAGAGTGAGAGAGAGACGTCGAATACCGGAGAGTGGGAGAGAGACATCGAGTACATGAGAGCGGGAGAGACTTCGCGTTCCAGAGAGCGGGAGAGAGATGTCGAGTACCGGAGAGCGGGAGAGAGACGGCGAGTATCAGACAGCGGGAGAGAGATGTCGAGTACCGAAGAGCGGGAGAGAGACAGCGAGAACCGGAGAGCGGGAGAGAGACGGCGAGAACCGGAGAGCGGGAGAGACACGGCGAGAACCGGAGAGCGGGAGAGAGACGTCGAGTACCTGAGACCGGGAGAGAGACGGAGAGAACCGGAGAGCGGGAGAGCGACGTCGAGTACAGGAGAGCGGGAGAGAGACGTCGAGTACCGGAGAGCAGCAGAGCGACGTCAAGTACCGGAGAGCGGGAGGGAGACGTCGAGTACCAGAGAGCAGGAGGGAGACGTCGAGTACCGGAGAGCGAGAGAGAGACGTCGAGTACAGGAGAGCGGGAGAGAGACGTCGAGTACCGAAGAGCGGGAGAGAGACGTCGAATACAGGAGAGCGGGAAAGAGACGTCGAGTACCAGAGAGCGAGAGAGAGACGTCGAGTACCAGAGAGCAGGAGAGAGACGTCGAGTAGCAGAGAGAGAGAGCGAGACGTCGAGAACCGAAGAGCGGGAGAGAGACGTCGAGTACAGGAGAGCGGGAGAGAGACGTCGAGTACCAGAAGCGAGAGAGACGTCAAGTACCGGAGAGCGAGAGAGAAACGTTGAGAACCGGAGAGCGGGAGAGAGACGTTGAGTACCAGAGCGCAGGAGAGACTTCAAGTACCGGAGAGCGAGAGAGAAACGTTGAGAACCAGAGCGCAGGAGAGAGAGACGTTGAGTACCAGAGCGCAGGAGAGAGAGACGTTGAGTACCGGAGAGCGGGATAGAGACGTCTAATACCGGAGAGCGAGAGAGAGACGTCGAATACCGGAGAGCAGGAGAGAGACGTCGAGTACCGGAGAGCAGGAGGGAGACGTCGAGTACCGGAGAGCAGGAGGGAGACGTCGAGTACCGGAGAACGAGAGAGATGTCGAGTACCAGAGAGCGGGAGAGAGACGTCGAGAACTGGACAGCGAGAGAGAGACATCGAGTACCGGAGAGCAGTAGAGAGACGTCGAGTACCGGAGAGCGGGAGAGAGACATCGAATACATGAGAGCGGGAGAGACTTCGAGTTCCAGAGAGCGGGAGAGAGATGTCGAGTACCGGAGAGCGGGAGAGAGACGGTGAGTATCAGACAGCGGGAGAGAGATGTCGAGTACCGAAGAGCGGGAGAGAGACAGCGAGAACCGGAGAGCGGGAGAGAGACGGCGAGAACCGGAGAGCGGGAGAGAGACGGCGAGAACCGGAGAGCGGGAGAGAGACGTCGAGTACCGGAGAGCGGGAGAGAGATGTCGAGTACCGGAGAGTGAGAGAGACACACGTTGAGTACCGGAGAGCGGGAGGGAGACATTGAGTACCAGAGACTGGGAGAGTGACGTCGAGTACCGGAGAGCGAGAGAGAGACGTCGAGAATCTGAGACCGGGAGAGAGACGGCGAGAACCGGAGAGCGGGAGAGAGACGTCGAGTACCGGAGACCGGGAGAGAGACGTCGAGTACCGGAGCGCGGGAGGGAGACATCTAGTACCGGAGAGCAGTAGAGAGACTTTGAGTACCGGAGAGCAGCAGATAGACGTCAAGTACCAGAGAGCGGGAGGGAGACGTCGAATACCAGAGAGTGAGAGAGAGACGTCGAATACCGGAGAGTGGGAGAGAGACATCGAGTACATGAGAGCGGGAGAGACTTCGCGTTCCAGAGAGCGGGAGAGAGATGTCGAGTACCGGAGAGCGGGAGAGAGACGGCGAGTATCAGACAGCGGGAGAGAGATGTCGAGTACCGAAGAGCGGGAGAGAGACAGCGAGAACCGGAGAGCGGGAGAGACACGGCGAGAACCGGAGAGCGGGAGAGAGACGTCGAGTACCTGAGACCGGGAGAGAGACGGAGAGAACCGGAGAGCGGGAGAGCGACGTCGAGTACAGGAGAGCGGGAGAGAGACGTCGAGTACCGGAGAGCAGCAGAGCGACGTCAAGTACCGGAGAGCGGGAGGGAGACGTCGAGTACCAGAGAGCAGGAGGGAGACGTCGAGTACCGGAGAGCGAGAGAGAGACGTCGAGTACAGGAGCGGGAGAGAGACGTCGAGTACCGAAGAGCGGGAGAGAGACGTCGAATACAGGAGAGCGGGAAAGAGACGTCGAGTACCAGAGAGCGAGAGAGAGACGTCGAGTACCAGAGAGCAGGAGAGAGACGTCGAGTAGCAGAGAGAGAGAGCGAGACGTCGAGAACCGAAGAGCGGGAGAGAGACGTCGAGTACAGGAGAGCGGGAGAGAGACGTCGAGTACCAGAAGCGAGAGAGACGTCAAGTACCGGAGAGCGAGAGAGAAACGTTGAGAACCGGAGAGCGGGAGAGAGACGTTGAGTACCAGAGCGCAGGAGAGACTTCAAGTACCGGAGAGCGAGAGAGAAACGTTGAGAACCAGAGCGCAGGAGAGAGAGACGTTGAGTACCAGAGCGCAGGAGAGAGAGACGTTGAGTACCGGAGAGCGGGATAGAGACGTCTAATACCGGAGAGCGAGAGAGAGACGTCGAATACCGGAGAGCAGGAGAGAGACGTCGAGTACCGGAGAGCAGGAGGGAGACGTCGAGTACCGGAGAGCAGGAGGGAGACGTCGAGTACCGGAGAACGAGAGAGATGTCGAGTACCAGAGAGCGGGAGAGAGACGTCGAGAACTGGACAGCGAGAGAGAGACATCGAGTACCGGAGAGCAGTAGAGAGACGTCGAGTACCGGAGAGCGGGAGAGAGACATCGAATACATGAGAGCGGGAGAGACTTCGAGTTCCAGAGAGCGAGAGAGAGATGTCGAGTACCGGAGAGCGGGAGAGAGACGGCGAGTATCAGACAGCGGGAGAGAGATGTCGTGTACCGAAGAGCGGGAGAGAGACAGCGAGAACCGGAGAGCGGGAGAGAGACGGCGAGAACCGGAGAGCGGGAGAGAGACGGCGAGAACCGGAGAGCGGGAGAGAGACGTCGAGTACCTGAGACCGGGAGAGAGACGGAGAGAACCGGAGAGCGGGAGAGCGACGTCGAGTACAGGAGAGCGGGAGAGAGACGTCGAGTACCGGAGAGCAGCAGAGAGACGTCAAGTACCGGAGAGCGGGAGGGAGACGTCGAGTACCAGAGAGCAGGAGGGAGACGTCGAGTACCGGAGAGCGAGAGAGAGACGTCGAGTACAGGAGAGCGGGAGAGAGACGTCGAGTACCGAAGAGCGGGAGAGAGACGTCGAATACAGGAGAGCGGGAAAGAGTCGTCGAGTACCAGAGAGCGAGAGAGAGACGTCGAGTACCAGAGAGCAGGAGAGAGACGTCGAGTAGCAGAGAGCGAGAGAGAGACGTCGAGAACCGAAGAGCGGGAGAGAGACGTCGAGTACAGGAGAGCGGGAGAGAGACGTCGAGTACCAGAAGCGAGAGAGACGTCAAGTACCGGAGAGCGAGAGAGAAACGTTGAGAACCGGAGAGCGGGAGAGAGACGTTGAGTACCAGAGCGCAGGAGAGACTTCAAGTACCGGAGAGCGAGAGAGAAACGTTGAGAACCAGAGCGCAGGAGAGAGAGACGTTGAATACCAGAGCGCAGGAGAGAGAGACGTTGAGTACCGGAGAGCGGGATAGAGACGTCTAATACCGGAGAGCGAGAGAGAGACGTCGAATACCGGAGAGCAGGAGAGAGACGTCGAGTACCGGAGAGCAGGAGGGAGACGTTGAGTACCGGAGAGCAGGAGGGAGACGTCGAGTACCGGAGAACGAGAGAGATGTCGAGTACCAGAGAGCGGGAGAGAGACGTCGAGAACTGGAGAGCGAGAGAGAGACATCGAGTACCGGAGAGCAGTAGAGAGACGTCGAGTACCGGAGAGCAGGAGAGAGACGTCGAGTACCGGAGAGCGGGAGAGAGACGTCGAGAACCAGAGAGCGGGAGAGAGACGTCTAATACCGGAGAGCAGGAGAGAGACGTCGAGTACCGGAGAGCAGGAGAGAGACGTTGAGTACCGGAGAGCAGGAGAGAGACGTCGAGTACCGGAGAGCAGGAGGGAGACGTCGAGTACCGGAGAGAGAGAGACATCGAGTACTGGAGTGCGGGAGAGAGAAGCCGAGTCCCGGAGAGCGGGAGAGAGAAGCCGAGTCCAGGAGAGTGGGAGAGAGAAGCCGAGTCCCGGAGAGTGGGAGAGACGTCGAGTACTAGAGAGCGAGAGAGAGACATCGAGTACCGGAGAGCGGGAGAGAGACGTTGAGTACCGGAGAGCGAGATAGAGACCTCGAGTAGCAGAGAGTGGGAGAGAGACGTCGAGTACCGGAGCCCGGGAGAGAGACGTCGAGTAACGGAGAGCAGGAGAGAGACGTCGAGTACCAGAGAGCGGGAGAGAGATGTCGAGTACCGGAGAGTGAGAGAGACACACGTTGAGTACCGGAGAGCGGGAGGGAGACATCGAGTACCAGAGACTGGGAGAGTGACGTCGAGTACCGGAGAGCGAGAGAGGGACGTCGAGTGCCGGAGCACGGGAGAAAGACGTTGAGTACCAGAGAGCAGGAGGGAGACGTTGAGTATCAGAGAGCGGGAGAGAGTCGTCGAGTCCCGGAGCGCGGGAGATAGACGTCGAGTACCAGAGAGCGGGAGAGAGACGTTGAGTACCCGAGAGTGGGAGATAGACGTCGAGAACCAGGGAGTGGGAGACACCAACAGTGGCTATGCTCGTGGACACAATCCCCCAAATTTGTTTTGAGTTTGTCAGACTGTGAAGAAAGTGATTGCACAAAGAAATAAGGATAAGTTGTCTTTTAACAAACATTATTCTTCACACAGTATTATTAAAATATCTTCAACATCACACCAGGAAATATCTCATCATTCCCCTCAAATAATGCGACTCGATACATTGAATACTAAACCCTGAACTGGTATATTTACTGCCACTCAAACGACAAAAATGTCCAATCTCAGCTCTCAATCCATTATTAATCCATTGGCACTCAGGAATACTTGCTTTTCAGAGATGTTCTTTGAGAAAGAGAGATCTTTTGATGCTGCTTTAAAGAAATGATCTGACTCCTGTGAGTCCCATGCAGAAAGTCTGGCGGTATTTCTTCAGAAGCTGTTTCAGCTGGCCTGTTCACTTTTCCGACTACGCTGCTCTTCTGCCTGCAAACGTACCTTTTAACGGAACTGCCGAGAGGAAGCCGTTTGACTTTGTGGTTACAGCTTCAGCTAGAACTCCACTGACCTTCTCCTGCAAAATGCCCGAACCCTTGGCATTACCCAGCAACAATATCATCTTACCAAACTGAATTCCAATTAAATCCCCTTAATCAAACAACATTCCTATCGCCCAAGCTTTTTTTATGATGGTTTAATTGCACCACTGGCTCCCAAAAATACTTCCCTTTCAAACTAGGATTTCTTTTAAAACATGACTGAAGCAGTCACACACACACTAACCCAGGCTTTTAACCCGTACTGAACCAAATACCTATAATACAATATATCTGAAAGTGCTACATTCATCACACATCCTTAAAAATATGAATAAGCAACATAAAAAGATGGCTTCATTTTTCAATAACTTTTTAACTCTAAACTATTCTCTTTACTAAAGGCAATCAATACTCTATAAGATACATATCATGTTCATAATGATCCCAGACCAGATCCCAACAGGGACTAGGATACTGTACAGAACCCCAATATTTATTTTTAATTTTGTAAGACTGCGAGGAAGGATACCTTGTTCCAGGAGTGATTGCGCGAAGAAATACGAATATGGTATATTAAAACAAACTTTATTACTAACACAATAGTGGAATATCTTTAACATCACACCAGAAAATAATTTACCATTACACCTTAAACAATACTACTCAAAACAGTGAATACAATGCACTGCTTTCTTCACTCCCACTCAAACAACAGGGGAAAAAACATCTCGGGCGTCATTCTCCGACCCCCCGCCTGGTCGGAGAATGGCCGTTGGCCGCCGTGAATCCCGCCCCCGCCCCCGCCGAAGTCTCCGAAGGGGGAAATGTCGGCGAGGCGTTAATGGCGCCGCTGCCGCGGAGAATGTCACGGGTCTGCGCAAGGCAGCCGATTTTCGGCCTGCCGATATTCTCCCTTCCGGATGGGCCGAAGTCCCGTCGACGTGATGACCGTTCACGTCGACGTCAATCAAACCTCCTTTTCATCGGCGTGACCCGGTGCTCCAGGCTCACGCCGACCAGCGAGGAGGTGAGTGACGGCCTGGGGGGTTGGCTCTGGGCAGGAAATGGCGTGGCCGCAGACTGATTGCGTGAGGAGAGGTGTGTCTCGGCTTGTGTGTGTGTGCGGCGGGGGGGGGTTGTGGTTAGAGTAGGCTGGGCTCCGGGGGAGTACCGGGAGGGGGTCCGTGCCGGGGTGGAGGTTGGGGGTTGTGGAGGGGGTCCGTGCCGGGGTGGAGGTTGGGGGGGGGTCCGTGCTGGGGTGGAGGTTGGGGGTTGGGGAGGGGGTCCGTGCCGGGGTGGAGGTTGGGGAGGCGGTCCGTGTCGGGGTGGAGGTTGGGGGGGGGGGGTCCGTGCTGGGGTGGAGGTTGGGGAGGGGGTCCGTGCCGGGGTGGAGGTTGGGGGAGGGGTCCGTGCTGGGGTGGAGGTTGGGGAGGGGGTCCGTGCCGGGGTGGAGGTTGGGGAGGGGGTCCGTGCTGGGGTGGAGGTTGGGGGTTGGGGAGGGGGTCCGTGCCGGGGTGGAGGTTGGGGGGGGTCCGTGCTGGGGTGGAGGTTGGGGGTTGGGGAGGGGGTCCGTGCCGGGGTGGAGGTTGGGGGGGGGTCCGTGCTGGGGTGGAGGTTGGGGAGGGGGTCCGTGCCGGGGTGGAGGTTGGGGGGGGGGTCCGTGCTGGGGTGGAGGTTGGGGGTTGGGGAGGGGGTCCGTGCCGGGGTGGAGGTTGGGGGGGGGTCCGTGCTGGGGTGGAGGTTGGGGGTTGGGGAGGGGGTCCGTGCCGGGGTGGAGGTTGGGGGGGGGTCCGTGCTGGGGTGGAGGTTGGGGAGGGGGTCCGTGCCGGGGTGGAGGTTGGGGGGGGTCCGTGCTGGGGTGGAGGTTGGGGGTTGGGGAGGGGGTCCGTGCCGGGGTGGAGGTTGGGGGGGGGGTCCGTGCTGGGGTGGAGGTTGGGGGTTGGGGAGGGGGTCCGTGCCGGGGTGGGTGATGGGAGGGCAAATGAGTTGGTCCACCTGGCCAGGTGCCAGCCTCCAACAGTTGGACCCATGCGGTCCATGCCACCTGGCTGGGGGGAGGAGGGGATATGGGCAATGATGACATGTCGTCGTTCCCCTCCCCCCCACCAGGCCGTCATGTTTTCAGACCATCCAGCGATGTTGGCCGCCGTGGTGGCAGCCGCTCATGTCTATGTTGCCCTGGATGAGGAGGAGGAGGAGGAGGAGCATGCCAGAGAGGCGGCGCAGGCTGCTGTAGAGGGGCAGGCGGCAGCCGCCCAGGCTGGAGGGACACCTGACCGACAGGACGAGGAGGGGGAGGAGGACGTTGTGGCCCCACGGCAACGGAGGCACCCGAGGGCGCCCCGTGTGTACCGGCCCCGGCAGTCATACCAGGACCTCACGGACCGGGAATGCAGGAGGAGACTCCGGATGAGCCGGGAAACCGTGGCACACATCTGCCACCTGCTGGCACACCTGTCACCGCGTGGCACTGGCGGGGGACACCCTCTCCCCGTGTCCGTCAAGGTTACGGTGGCCCTGAACTTTTATGCAACGGGGTCATTCCAGGCACCGAGTGGGGACCTGTCCGGCATATCGCAGACATCGGTGCATCCGGGCAGTGACAGATGCCCTTTATGCCATGGCGCACCGCTACATCCGCTTCCCCGTGGACCGGGCCAGCCAAGATGCCCGGGCCGTGGGCTTCTCTGCCGTTGCCGGGTTCCCCATGGTCCAGGGCGCGATCGATGGGATGCACGTCGCCGTGCGGCCACCTGCAGAGAACAGGGCCGTGTTCACTAATAGGAAGGGGACCTATTCAATGAACGTACAGGTGGTCTGCGACCACCGCATGATGATCCTGCACGTCTGCGCCCGTCACCCAGGCAGTGTACACGACTCATTCGTGTTGTCGCGGTCATCCATCCCCGGCATGTACGAGGGACGCCATCCCCGGCTGAGGGGCTGGTTGCTGGGCGACAGGGGCTACCCATTGCGATCGTGGCTGTTGACACCTATACGGAGGCCACGCAATGAGGCGGAGAACCGCTACAATGATGCCCATGTAGCGACAAGGGGAGTGATCGAGAGGTGCTTTGGCGTGCTGAAGATGCGTTTCAGGTGCCTGGACCTCTCTGGGGGCGCTCTCCAGTATCGGTCAGATAGGGTCGGCCGCATCATTGTGGTGTGCTGCGTCCTGCACAACATAGCCCAGCAGAGGGGCGATGTGCCGCAGGCAGAGGAGGGCGGAGTGGAGGAGCAGCAGGAAGAGGCCCAGTCCTCCCCAGATGAGGGGGATGGGGGCAATGGTCAGGGCAGACGGGGTAGACACAGGCGGGTGGCTGTCCACCGTTACCGGCTGGCCCAGCGGGCATGGGACAGACTGATACACGCCCGCTTCACTGACTAGATGGGCGTGGGAATCGGGTAGTATGGCCACAGACCGCACACCATGACAACAGCCGACCACCCCCACCCCCCACCCATCCACCCACCCAGCACCCTCACCCCCCTCCCCAACCCCACACACCCCACCCGCATGCACACCACCCCCCCACCCCCAATTGCCGATCCACCGGCGGCACAACGGGCCGGGCTCACCCAGTTGCGGGTGGACGCGTGTCTATCGCAGGCCATGGAGGATGATGACAACCCGCCTCCGATGAGCTCCTGGCTCTACATCGTTGGACTATGTCTGACCCATGGCCACAGTACCACCATCCACCCGGACCATCCCTGCATGCGGCTGTGACACTGCAGCGCACGGTCCCGTCCTCTGCCCGGGGGATGTTGATGGCGGCCCAGGGGGAAGGGGGCAGACTCACCTGGGGCTGAGGTAAGACCACCCGTCACACACACACTTGCGCTCAACGCACATGACACGCCCGCACACTTTGGACAGAGCACAAAGGCAGCTTCGGTAGGTGTAACATTGACTTTAATAACCAAAGGAGTTCATGCACGTGCCCTAGCCCCTAAAACTCATCTGTGCCCTGCACCCGTGCCAACTTACTCAGTGTCTAATTGTTTGGCCTTACGGGCCCTTTGACTACGTCTACGTGGTTCCCCAGACGGTACAGCAGAACTGGAGGTGGACTCCTGTGATTCCTGCCCTCTGACACCGGATCCCTTTGGCGGCCGTTTCCTGAGGCGTCCTGGCCTAGATGGGCCAGGCTGCGGCCCGGGCGACTGGGATGGCGAGCTGCCAGCCTGTCCTGCCCGTTGCCCACCCGATGCACCTGGGACGGAAGGGGGGGGAGTCCGAGGTGTCGCGGTGTACCGGGACCTCCCCTACAGAGGGAGCCGGGACAGACCACACCACCTCCTCCTCCCTCGGGGTGCCCGATGGCCCCCAGGCCTCTACATGGGTGGGGGATGCGAACGGACTGGCCATCCGACGTGCCCCCGACATCTGGCGCTGCCAGTCCTGGAGGCCCGTGCTGGTATCGACAGGGGTCTGCAGGTTTGCAGCCATGGAGCCCAGGGGGTTGTCGAACCCTGTCTGCGACAGTGCGACGCCAGCTCGCACATGGCCACTGGCGCCGATGCCCTCAGCGATGGCCTGCTGAGACTGGGCCATGGCCTGCAGAGACTGGGCCATGGCCTGCAGAGACTGGGCTATGGCCTGCTGAGACTGGGCCATGGCCTGCTGAGACTGGGCCATGGCCTGCTGAGACTGGGCTATGGCGTTGAGCGCCTCTGCCATCTGGCGCTGGCACTGGCTCATGGCCTCCTGTGATAGGGCAGCCATTTCCTGGGCCACAGACGCCGCCTGCACGGAAGGCCCCAGGCCTCGCAAACCGTTCCCCATGTCTGACACCGTCGCACCCATTGCCTCCACCGCGGACGCCACCCGTGCGGTGTCAGCCTGGGTGGCACGCATGACCGGGACCACTCCCAGCTCCTGGACGCGGGTGGACTCCTCCACCTGCGACCGCAGCCGCCGCAAGCCACCCGTCACCCTATTCGCTCGTCTCCGTGTCGGTGGTTGCATCGGATCTATGTGTGGGTGTGGTAACTGCAGGAACCCGGGATCCATCTGGGCGGCAGATGTTCGCTTGGCCTGGGCTGCCCTCCGACCGCCCGGTCCCTCTGCTGCTCCTACCTCCACCTGCTGTACCGGGACGGCTGTGTTGTGCGCACCAGTGAGTGTACCAGACGCCTCATCACTAAAGTGCCCAACCGTGGTGAGTGTTTCTGCGATGGTGGAGGGTGTTGGTGACAGCAGTGGCGTTGTGTCGTGCTCTTCGTCCCACTCTGAGTCCATGGCACTTTGGGGTGGGGGTTCGTCTCCACCCATCCACTCTGAGTCACTGTCCGGTATTTTGTCTTCCCGGGTAGGGGTGTCCTGGGTAGTGCTGTCCCGGGTAGTGCTGTCCCGGGTAGTGCTGTCCCGGGTAGGGGTGTCCTGGGTAGTGGTGTCCCGGGTAGGGGTGTCCTGGATAGTGGTGTCCTGGGTAGTGGTGTCCTGGCTCGGATGTGACGGGGGCCTGTGGCTGCCCCCCTCATCGCTGGGTGGTCGCTCCCGCACGTGACGGGGGTGTCGTCTCCCTGTTGCTCCAGGCCTCTCCGTCTCCCGTGGTCTCCGAGGGGCATCCTGCGGGCGTCGCATGCTGGAGGGTGCGGGTCTCTCCGTCTCCTGTGGTCTCCGAGGGGCATCCTGCGGGCGTCGCATGCTGGAGGGTGCGGGTCTCTCCGTCTCCCGTGGTCTCCGAGGGGCATCCTGCGGGCGTCGCATGCTGGAGGGTGCGGGTCTCTCCGTCTCCTGTGGTCTCCGAGGAGCATCCTGCGGGCGGTCTGCATCTGCGGGGATGGGTGCCTGGACGTTTGGTCCTGCGATACACATTGAAGCATGCATGGTTAGACATCAGGCAGTGATCAGGTGATACGGGGGAGGGGGATATAGGGGAGGGGGGATATGGGGACGGGCTGTTGGTGGCTCACTTGCTCGTGGGGCCCCGACCTCTGCATCAGCAACCTCCCGGTCCTCAGGTCCGTCAGCCAGTTCCAGGGCCCTTTCCTCGTGTACGGTCAGTGGCCTCTCATCAGCGGGCCCTCCTCCAGTCCTCACATGCTCCCTATTGTTGTGTGCGCGCTTCTCCTGTGGGGGGGGGGGGGGGGTGGTGGCAGGGGTAAAAGGCAACAGTGTTAGGCAGGTATATGAATGCACGCCATCGGTTGCGCGTGCATTGCAGAGGTTAAGGTTAGGGCTGGATTCACTTGGGGATATGGGGGATATGGGGGAGGGGGGATATGGGGGAGGGGGGATATGGGGGAGAGGGGGATATGGGGGAGGGGGGATATGGGGGAGGGGGATATGGGGAGGCGGGATATGGGGGAGGGGGGATATGGGGGAGGGGGGATATGGGGGAGGGGGGGATATGGGGGAGGGGGGATATGGGGGATATGGGGGAGGGGGGATATGGGGGATATGGGGAGGGGGGATATGGGGGAGGGGGGATATGGGGGATATGGGGGAGGCTCACCCTGCCTGCTCTGACGAGGTCGTTCACCTTCTTGTGGCACTGGGTGCCTGTCCGTGGTGTTAGGGCCACAGCGGTGACGGCCTCTGCCACCTCCCTCCACAGACGCCGGCTGTGGCGTGGGGCAACTCTGCGGCCGTGCCCGGGATACAGGGCGTCCCTCCTCTGCTCCACCGCGTCCAGGAGCGCCTCCACATCGCGTGACTCGAACCTCGGGGCTGAGCGACGGCCAGCCATCAAGTCGGGTGTTGCGGTCGGGTGTTCCGGTCGGGTGGGGGGGAGCTGCGCGGCCTTATGAGCCGTCACGCCGTGCAGCGCGTATGACGCTGCACGGCGTGAACCACTGCGCAAGCGCGGATCCCGTTACGTCGCTGCTAGCCCATTTCGGGCCGCAGGCTATCGGCCCATTTTTATGACGTGACGCACGTGGGATTTGCGCCGTTTTTTGCGCCGATCGGCGGAGTTTCCGCCGATAACGGAGAATTTCGCCCCTCAGCTCTGAATCCACTATTAAATATCACTCGCACTCAGGAATACATGATTTACAGAAATGTTCTTGAGAGAGAGACATCTCTTGACACTGTTTTAATGAAAAGATCTGACTCCTGACAGACCCATGCAGAAACTCTGTCTGTATCTTTTAAGAAAATGTATCTCAGATGGTTTTAGTTCCCCATTGTTCTCTGACAAGTCTGCACTGCTTTGAAGACTGTTCATCTATTTTAGCGGAACTGCAATGAGAGCAAACGGCTTGACCTTTGAGCCCAGAACTGAACTGCTTCGTACAAAATACCTGGGGCGGAACTCTCCGCACCCCCCCCCCCCCCGGGGCCGGGTCAGAGAATCGGCGCGGCACCGTGCGAATCGCACCACGCCGCCCCGACACCGGGACGCAATTCTCCACAATGCGGAGATTTGGTGCCATCGGCGCCAGCGTGGTCGGCGCGGAGCCAGTCGGGGTATGCGCCGACTCTCCGGCCCGGGCCGGCATGGGCCGGTGTGCCGATTATCCGGGCCAGAGCCATCAACAAAAAGCTGAGACCACCGGCGCCGTTCTAAACTTTTGTGGGCCGGCGGGTAATCGGCGTTGAAGGATCTGGGTGCGGCCTGTGGGGGGGAAGGGGGGTCTGACACTGGGGGGGCCTCCATTGTGGCCTGGCCCGTGATCGGGGCCCACTGATTGGCGGGCTGGCCACTCTGCCCCCCGGCCTCCTTTCCTCCGCGCTGGGTCCTGTAGCCCTGTGCCATTTGGCATCAGGGCAGCCGCGGGGAAGAAGGCCACAGCGCATGCGCTAGTTGGCGCCGTCCCAACTGCACATGTGCAGACTCCGCGGCGCCGGGTTCAGGCCGGGATCGGCAGCTGGGGCGGCAGAGGCCGCTCCAGCACCGTCCTAGCCCCCTGTGGGCCACAGAATGGGGTCCCGGAACGGGCGATGACGCCGGAGTAAAACACTCCCGTTTTTACTCCGGTGTCGGCACTTAACTGCCCGTTGGGAGAATCCCGCCTCTGATTCCTGGGGCGAAATTCTCCCCCAACGGCGGGATGTCCGCCGACTGGCGCCAAAGCCGGCGCCAATCAGACGGGCATCGCGCCGGCCCAAAGGTGCGGAAGGCTCCGCATCTTTGGCGGCCTAGCCCCAACATTGAGGGGCTAGGCCGACGCCGGAGGAATTTCCGCCCCGCCAGCTGGCGGAAATGGCGTTTGTTTCCCCGCCAGCTGGCGCGGAAATGCGGCGCATGCGCGGGAGCGTCAGCGGCCGCTGTCAGTTTCCCAGCGCATGCGCGGGAGCGTCAGCGGCCGCTGTCAGTTTCCCACGCATGCGCAGTGGGGAGAGTCTCTTCCACCTCCGCCATGGTGGAGGCCGTAGCGGAGGCGGAAGGGAAAGAGTGCCCCCACGGCACAGGCCCGCCCGCGGATTGGTGGGCCCCGATCGCGGGCCAGGCCACTGTGGGGGCACCCCCCGGGGTCAGATCGCCCCGCGCCCCCCACCCCAGGACCCCGGATCCCGCCCACACCGCCTGGTCCCGCCGGTAAATACCAGGTTTGATTTACGTCGGCGGGACAGGCAATTCCTGGGCGGGACTTCGGCCCATCCGGGCCGGAGAATCCAGCGGGGGGTCCCGCCAACCGGCGCGGCCCGATTCCCGCCCCCGCCCAATCTCCGGGAGCGGAGACTTCGGCGGGGGCAGGGGCGGGATTCACGGCGGCCAACGGCCATTCTCCAACCCGGCGGGGGGTCGGAGAATGACGCCCCTTATCTTCACCCAGCAATTACATTGTCTTTCCAAACTGAAATTGAATCAACTCCACAGGAAATCCCTGTAGGCAAAACAATATTCCATTAGCTCAAGCCTTTTACGATGTTTTAATTACACCCTTGGCTCCCAACCTTTCAAACCAAGATTTCTTTTAAAACATGATTTCAGCAGACACATACACACCAATCAGCCTTTCAACCCTTCCTGAAACAAATACCTATAATACGATACATCGGATATTCTCACATTCTTCACACCTTCCCCCCTTAAAAAAATGAACCAGCAAAACGAAAAGATGGCTTCATTTTCCCAAATCCTTTGAACTCTAAACATTTCTCATCGTTAAACAAAACTAATGCTCTATATGATACATATCATATTACATTTGAACGTGCAAACATTAACATGAGCATAGTCCATTACAATCTTTCTTTTCCCCCTTTGAATGTTCCAGTCTTGTCTCACTTCAAGGTCATGACAAAGTATCGGCACACATTTCCTCTTCCTGCCACATGCATAACTGTACTGTTATGTGGTGGTGACAATAAACTCCATCTAAACAGTCTCGCATTTCCACCCTTAAACTTTTCCAAACCCTTTAATGGATTATGGTCTGTATATGCAATTGATGAACTGTTAGCAACATAAATGTCAAAATGTTGTAATGCCAATGCCAACCTCATGTCTCCTTCTTGATGATTGAATATCTATTTTGATGAATATTTAGTTTCCGAGAAAACTAACCAACAGGCCTTGTTATTCTTTCATCATCTTCCTGCAACATACAGCACCAACACCCTCATCACTGGCATTAGTTATCATCTTAAATTGCTTGGCATAATTAGGTGTCATCAACACTGGTGCGGTGGCTAACACAATTCTCAGATTATCCAATGCCTCTTGACATTCTGACACCCACTAAAATATCAGAAGTTCAGTCAGTGGAGCAAACACACTGTTGAAATTTGACACAAATTTCCAGTAGAAACCACTCATGCTCAGAAATCTCAGAACTTCTTTCCTCATTAATGGTATTGGAAACTCCCCAATAGCTTTCATTTTCATTTCCATATCCGTGGGGCTATCTGACCATGTCCAAATGTATGGCCTAAGAATGTGACTTGAGCATTCGCAAATTCACTTTTAGCCAAGTTTACCACCAATTCAGCCCCCTGTAGTTGGTCGAATAATTCCTTGAAATGTTTCAAATGCTACTTCCACCGAATCGTCAATGTACACTGCACAATTGTTTAGTCCAGAAATGACTTTGTTCGATAATCGTTGAAATGTTGGTGGTGCAGTGGTTAGCACTGCTGCCTCACAGCGCTGAGGTCCCAGGTTCGATCCCGGCTCTGGGTCACTGTCTGTGTGGAGTTTGTACATTCTCCCCGTGTTTGCCCCCACAACCCAAAAATGTGCAGTGTAGGTGGATTGGCCACGCTAAATTGCCCCTTAAATTTCCCCTTAATTGGAAAAAATGAATTCGCTACTCTAATTTTTTTTAAAAAGGAAATGGACCAAGTACCACACACAGGCTGTCTCGGAGCTGAAACAGGCCTTAGCGCAGGCCCCCATCTCTACAAGCACCTGACCCAGACCACCCCTTCGCACTAGAAGTAGCAGCCAGGGGCAGTACACTCGCAGCAGCACATCCACAGTATCACCACAGGAGACTTGGACTTGTAGCCTATGCCTCTCGACTCCTAATGGGCGGGCATGGCAGCACAGTGGTTAGCACTGCTCCTTCACAGCACCAGGGACCCGGGTTAAATTCCCGCTTGGATCACTGTCTCTGCAGAGTCTGCACGCTCTCCCCGTGTCTGCGTGGGTTTCCTCCAGGCGCTCCGGTTTACTCCCACAAAGTCCCAAAAGACGCGCTTGTTAGGTGACTTGGACATTCTAAGTTCTCCCTCCGTGTACCCGAACAGGCGCCGGAGTGTGGCGACTGGGGTATTTTCATTGCAGTGTTAATGTAAGCCTCCTTGTGACACTAATAAAGATTATTATTATTTACGCCAGTAGAGCAGGGTTTCTCAGTGTGCAAAAGCACCTTTTAGCAGTTATCTGGGCGGTACAATGTTCCAGTTATATCTTTGGTCTAAACCCATTGACCATCCTCATGGAGCACATCCCCATACAGCTGGACAGCTGGATCAAAGATGGGACGGTTAATCAAAACCGTATAGCGCACTGAACTCTCATGCTCCACGGCTGCGACATCGCGGTAAAGCTTACCCGAGCTTCCGAGCAGACAATCTGGGATATGAATGTGAATCTCATGAATACCAGGTCACGACAATAAATGACCCCAAGGGGCCATTTGTGCCAAAACAAAAGAGGGGAAGACCCAGGGGTGTAAATAATCAGTTCCTAAAAATATATGCAGACGGATCCTCTGTGGTGGAAGATGGGCACAGGAAAACAGGGTGCAGAATTTACGTGGAAGACCAGGATGATAAGTTGCTGAGGGAAATAGCCTTAAAACCTCCCACCCTTATGAGTGCCCAGGCTGCGGAGCTAGCCGCCGCAGTTTACGTGGTCAGCCACCCTGACCTGTTCCCCACACCAGCAGACATACACTTGGACAGCATGTGTGTCTGCAATAGTTCAATGGACTTCCCGTGGGAAGTGAGCGGGTTCGTCTCGGCGGATTGGAAACCTTTACCATCTGCACCCTTATTAAAATGTATTTCTCAAACTGCCCAAGGCTGTGAGTACGGCATCATTGAGGTCAAGGCCGACCACCGACCTCCCAGTCGGAAACATAAGGGCCGGATGAATTGGCCAAGCAGGTCACCTGCCCGAGAGAACCATGGCAACCCTCGTTACCGAATGGATCAAAGCCGTGACCGTCAGCCAGGAATAGGAGAAAGACCTTAAGCAAGCACAAAGCAGCGACCAGGGCTGGACAGTATTATGAATCTTACGAGACCTCAACAGTAGCGAGGACACTGGACCAAAACCCCAAAATTTTATTTAATTTTTTCAACTCTGTGTGGAAAGATGTGGTTGCATGAAGAAATAGGGCTTGGTTAGTGCAAAACAAAATTTTATTATAACTATAACATTAAACTTTTTAATTCTGAAAAGAACCGTTACACGTGCACCTTGCAACTACTATTCAATTTCCCACAGAACAACTCGAAAATACACATACAGCTCTCAATCCAGCTTAAACTAGCAAGGCCGACAGTGATACTTGGAAAACAAAGCTGATTCAGCCTGTGAGAACCCTTTCATACTCTATCTGAAGGCCTTCAAATGGCTTCTTCACTTGAGTTGTTTCAGCCTTTTCTATGTCCACAGACAAGGCTGCTCTGTTTTTAACCATTATCACTTCTTACTCAACCTACCTCATTGCGAAGTAAAAGTGCTTCACTTGTGGTCACACGAGGCTGTCAGATCAGAGATTACTTCCTTTCAGTTTCTCGCAAAACACTAACTTTCTAATCCCCCACAGGGACCCCCTGACTTCAGGGACCCTTAGGCACCTCCTGACTAAGGAACCCAACCCCCCCAGAACCCTCTAACTAAGGGAACCCTCTCCCACCACAGGACCCCCCCCCACTACCAAAAAGAGACCTCTGTCTGGAAGCCAGAGAGCAGTCCAAACAGGAGCTATGTAACAATTTTAGCAGTAAGAGTTATCTTGCAGCTCCACGTATCCATTCCTTGAAAAAGACCAGCTGTGCCTGCATCTGCTTCTCACAGATCCATTATCTGCAAGCTATTCATAGCTTTCCAGGAGCGGTCTATGACTGACAGCTCGTAAAAATCATCTGCAGCTTTGATCCATTCATATCCTTTCACGCTTCAGTGGCCTAAGTGGTGAAACCCAAATATGTGTAAACATTGACCACATCAAAGAGATGTAAGTGCAGTGAAATCACACACTTGAGTGACTGGAATGCACTGAGTGGGAATCTCTGATAATCCACACCATGCATAAATATTCATGGCATGGAATGACCACAAGGCAATCGTAAAACTGGTGCAATACAGCTCCGGTGGGAGAACATAGGATAGGATAAGTGTTGACGCCAACAGAGAATCCATGGAAGTTTATGACAGAAAAACCGGCGCTGCACATGGACCAATTCCGCTACCATTGAGGGTCTAGCACTGATGCCGTGTGGAACACACTCGATTCCACTGAGAAATGGTGCGGGATAGGCCGGATCCATGATCGACACTCAGGAGGCTGACAAACTGCAGCCGCACATACACATTACACTCCCTACACACACTTACCCAACCAACAAGATGGCACTGGTTGTGCTGGAGCGCGCCCATACAGCTGATGGGATGTCTGGGACCAAAGGGCACCCAGGGGTAATGGGGAATCGCGAATTGACCTCAAATCGGCGCCTGCCGTAATTTTGCCGTCAGAAGCTGTTCTCCGCCAAATCGCATTTTCTGATTTTGCCATCAGCTAAAGGAGAATCCCGCCCATAGTATCCCAAACGAAGAATTCAGCCCTGCACCTCAGCCGGCAAGCTACAAATCATTAACTCTCTGGGGATTTCCCCAGTCTAAACCACACTAACTCCAGGGTTTTAGCTCTTAAATTTCCCACTACATATATAATCCAATTTAATAAAATCTTCCAATAATCCCATCAGAAACCCCAATATTTTATTTGAATTTTGTCAGGCTGTGAGGAAAGAATACTTCGCTCCAGAAGCGATTTCACAATAAAATAGGGATATGGTGTATTAAAACAAACTTTATTACTAACACAGTATTAGAATATGAATGAAATGAAATGAAATGAAATGAATGAAATGAAATGAAATGAAATGAATATCTTTAACATCACACCAGAAGATAACGTACAATGACCCCATAAACAATACTAATCAATACAGTGAATATAATACCCTTATTGCTATCTCTATTCCCAATTAAACATCTAGAAATAAAACCAGCTTAGTTCTTAATCCACTTTAACTAACAATGGCCCACAGGAGTACTTGTGCACAGAGATGCTCTTTGAGAATGAGAGAGCTTTTGACACGGCTTTAACGACAAGATCTGACTCCTGTCAGACCCATACAGAAACTCTACCTGTATGTCTTCAGAAGCTGTGATTCAGCTTGTTGCATTTACACTTGTTCTCAGATAGGTCTGCACTGCTTGAAAGACTATTAATCTCTTTTACCTGGACTGCAGAGTGTTTCACTTCTAGACACAGCATTATTCAGATCAGAACTGAGCTGCTTTCTGCACAATTCCTGCCGCCTTAACACAGCAATGATATCATCTTACCAAGCTGAAGTCTAATTAACTCCACAGGGAATCTCCTTAATCAAGACAAAATTCCACTTTTCCAAGCTTGTTACGGTGGTTTAATTGCACCCCTGGCTCCAAAACGTTCAACCTGAGATTCTTTTAAAACATGACAGTAACAGTCAAACACACTCTAACCCAGGCTCTTAACTCCTATCGCACCAGATACGTATAATACAATATATCTGAAATTCGTACATTAATCACACAGGTGAGTGACGTTGAGCCCCATTGCTCGGGAGAAGTGTTACGAGACTCTGGGCCAGTGCATGGTCAATTCCATCCCCACATGCCCTGGAGTCACAACACAAGTGAGTTAACCAATAATTCATATAAAAATACCAGAAACCATTTTCCCTTGGCTGCCCAATAACTACGGTCATCAGGTCTGTAAGTTTAAACATAATTATTGTTTATTTGTAGCTAAAACAAATATGGAATACACAGTAAATACACCTAATTAACGATGAGCTAACACATGACTCCTCCTTTAAATGCTCCACCCTCAGTCCACATACACCAGACAGACAAACACAGAGGGGCTGAAAGGGTTAAAAATAATAAGGATTAAGGTCAAAAGATGAGTCCTTGCTTCAGATGATAAGTCCTTTAGTGCACTTTCTTCACAGCATTAGTGTAGATTAAAGTCTCTGGTCTACAGTGGTAATGATCTTCTTTGATGTTCAACAGAATGCCTTACTCACAGCTTTTCCAGGAGAGGCCTCTGGCTTCACATCAGCCAGATTTGCAGAGGGAGTTATCAGATTCTGGCCCCTGCTTCATATCAGCCCCTCTTGCTGCAAAGATTTATTAGATTCTGGATTCTGCTTGCGCAGCCTTTTCAGCAGAGAAGGGACTATCAGATTCTCACAGTGGCCTTTTGGTGAGAATCAAAAGTGAAATGAAAACACAAGCCTCGTGACACTGAAAATCTTGGCAGTGTGATCAGGTCCAACCACCACCAGTCACCGGGCACAGCACCACCCCTTTTGGCTAATTAATTGGCCATCTGCCAAATCAATCAAATCGAGTCATCACTGACCTGTCGTGCTGCTACAAGCCTCAACTTCAATTTAAAAGCAAAGGCCACTTACCAGCTGCTTTGCCTTAGAGTCACAGGTCCATTAATCATCCATGGATCCAAACTGTAATGGCAAAATAAAAGAAAGGGGAAATAAAGGATTAACAGGGAACAAACAGGAAGGACTATTACAAGAGACATTGAGAAGCTGATAGTGGGAAAGAGATGTCTAGTACCAGAGAGAGGCAGAGAGACATTGAGTACCGGAGAACGGGAGAGAGAAATCAAGAACAGGAGAGCGGGAGAGCAATGCCAAGTTCCTGAGAGCGGAAGAGAGAGATTGAGGAATGGAGAGCAGGAGGGAGACTTCGAGTACCGGGGAGCAGGAGAGAGACATTGAGTACCAGAGAATAGGTGAGCGACATCGAGTCCTAGAGAGTAAGAGAAAGGGTTTGAGTACAAGGGAGAGGGGGAGAGCCACCGAGTACTGGAGAGTGGGTGAGAGACGTCGAGGATTGGAGAGTGGGCGAGAGACGTCGAGGATTGGAGAGTGGGTGAGAGACGTCGAGGATTGGAGAGTGGGCGAGAGACGTCGAGGATTGGAGAGTGGGTGAGAGACGTCGAGGATTGGAGAGTGGGTGAGAGACGTTGAGGATTGGAGAGTGGGTGAGAGAAGTCAAGGATTGGAGAGTGGGCGAGAGACGTCGAGGATTGGAGAGTGGGTGAGAGACGTTGAGGACTGGAGAGTGGGCGAGAGACGTCGAGGATTGGAGAGTGGGCGAGAGATGTCGAGGACTGGAGAGTGGGCGAGAGACGTCGAGGATTGGAGAGTGGGCGAGAGACGTCGAGGATTGGAGAGTGGGTGAGAGACGTTGAGGATTGGAGAGTGGGTGAGAGACGTCGAGGATTGGAGAGTGGGCGAGAGACGTCAAGGATTGGCGAGTGGACGAGAGACGTCGAGGATTGGCGAGTGGGTGAGAGACGCCGAGGACTGGAGAGTGGCTGAGATACATCGAGGACTGGAGAGTGGGCGAGGGACGTTGAGGATTGGAGAGTGGGCGAGAGACGTCGAGGATTGTAGAGTGGGCGAGATACATCGAGGACAGGAGAGTGGGCGAGAGACGTCGAGGATTGGAGAGTGGGCGAGAGACATCGAGGATTGGAGAGTGGGCGTGAGACGTCGAGGACTGGAGAGTGGGCGTGAGACATCGAGGATTGGCGAGTGGGCGAGAGACGTCGAGGATTGGAGAGTGGGCGAGAGACATCGAGGATTGGAGGGTGGGCGAGAGACGTCGAGGACTGGAGAGTGGCTGAGATACATCGAGGACTGGAGAGTGGGCGAGAGACGTTGAGGACTGGAGAGTGGGCAAGAGACGTCGAGGACTGGAAAGTGGGCGAGAGACGTCGAGGACTGGAGAGTGGGCGAGAGACGTCAAAGCTGGAGAGTGGGTGAGAGACGTTGAGGACTGGAGAGTGGGCTAGAGATGTCGAGGACTGGAGAGTGGGCGAGAGGCATTGAGGATTGGAGAGTAGGCGAGAGATGTTGAGGACTGGAGAGTGGGCGAGAGACGTCGAGGATTGGAGAGTGGACGAGAGACGTTGAGGATTGGAGAGTGGGTGAGTGACGTTGAGGATTTGAGAGTGTGCGAGAGACGTCGAGAACTGGAGAGTGGGCTTGAGACGTCAAGGACTGGAGAGTGGGCGAGAGGCGTTGAGGACTGGAGAGTGTGCGAGAGACGTCAAGGACTGGAGAGTGGGCGAGAGACGTCGAGGACTGGAGAGTGGGTGAGAGACGTCAAAAGCTGGAGAGTGGGTGAGAGACGTCGAGGACTGGAGAGTGGACGAGAGACGTCGAGGACTGGAGAATGGGCGAGAGACGTCGAGGATTGGAGAGTAGGCGAGAGATGTTGAGAACTGGAGAGTGGGCGAGAGACGTCGAGGACTGGAGAGTGGGCGAGAGATGTCGAGGACTGGAGAGTGGGCGAGAGACGTCGAGGATTGGACAATGGACGTGAGACGTCGAGGATTGGAGAGTGGGTGAGTGACGTTGAGGATTAGAGAGTGGGCGAGAGACATCGAGGATTGGAGAGTGGGCGAGAGACGTTGAGGATTGGAGAGTTGGAGAGAGGCGTCGAGTACCGGAGAGCAGGAGAGAGACGTCAAGTACCGGAGAGCGAGAGAGAGACGTCGAGTACCGGAGAGCGGGAGAGAGATGTCGAGTACCGGAGAGCGGGAGACAGATGTCGAAAACCGGAGAGCGAGAGAGACGTCAAGTACCGGAGAGCAAGAGAGAGACGTCATGTACCGGAGAGCGGGAGAGAGATGTCAAGTACCGGAGAGCGGGAGAGAGACGTCCAGTACCAGAGAGCGAGAGAGACGTCAAGTATCGGAGCGCAGGAGAGAGACGTCGAGAACCGGAAAGCGAGAGAGAGACGTCAAGTACCGGAGAGCAAGAGAGAGACGTCGAGTACCAGAGAACGGGAGAGAGACGTCGAGTTCCGGAGAGCGAGAGAGAGACGGCGAGTACCGGAGAGTGAGAGAGAGACGTCGAGGACTGGAGAGTGGGCGAGAGACATCGAGGATTGGAGAGTGGGCGAGAGACGTCGAGGACTGGAGAGTGGCTGAGATACATCGAGGACTGGAGAGTGGGCGAGAGACGTTGAGGACTGGAGAGTGGGCAAGAGACGTCGAGGACTGGAAAGTGGGCGAGAGACGTCGAGGACTGGAGAGTGGGCGAGAGACGTCAAAGCTGGAGAGTGGGTGAGAGACGTTGAGGACTGGAGAGTGGGCTAGAGACGTCGAGGACTGGAGAGTGGGCGAGAGGCGTTGAGGATTGGAGAGTAGGCGAGAGATGTTGAGGACTGGAGAGTGGGCGAGAGACGTCGAGGATTGGAGAGTGGGCGAGAGACGTCGAGGATTGGAGAGTGGACGAGAGACGTTGAGGATTGGAGAGTGGGTGAGTGACGTTGAGGATTTGAGAGTGTGCGAGAGACGTCAAGGACTGGAGAGTGGGCGAGAGACGTCGAGGACTGGAGAGTGGGCGAGAGACGTCAAAAGCTGGAGAGTGGGTGAGAGACGTCGAGGACTGGAGAGTGGGCGAGAGACGTCGAGGACTGGAGAGTGGGCGAGAGACGTCGAGGATTGGAGAGTAGGCGAGAGATGTTGAGGACTGGAGAGTTGCGAGAGATGTCGAGGACTGGAGAGTGGGCGAGAGACGTCGAGGATTGGAGAGTGGACGAGAGATGTCGAGGATTGGAGAGTGGGTGAGTGACGTTGAGGATTGCAGAGTGGGTGGGAGACGTTGAGGACTGGAGAGTGGGCGTGAGACGTCAAGGACTCGAGAGTGGGCGAGAGACATCGAGGACTGGAGAGTGGGCGAGAGACGTCGAGGACTGGAAAGTGGGCGAGAGACGTCGAGGACTGGAGAGTGGGTGAGAGACGTCAAAAGCTGGAGAGTGGGTGAGAGACGTCGAGGACTGGAGAGTGGACGAGAGACGTCGAGGACTGGAGAATGGGCGAGAGACGTCGAGGATTGGAGAGTAGGCGAGAGATGTTGAGAACTGGAGAGTGGGCGAGAGACGTCGAGGATTGGAGAGTGGGCGAGAGATGTCGAGGACTGGAGAGTGGGCGAGAGACGTCGAGGATTGGAGAATGGACGAGAGACGTCGAGGATTGGAGAGTGGGTGAGTGACGTTGAGGATTGGAGAGTGGGCGAGAGACATCGAGGATTGGAGAGTGGGCGAGAGACGTTGAGGATTGGAGAGTTGGAGAGAGACGTCGAGTACCGGAGAGCAGGAGAGAGACGTCAAGTACCGGAGAGCGAGAGAGAGACGTCGAGTACCGGAGAGCGGGAGAGAGATGTCGAGTACCGGAGAGCGGGAGACAGATGTCGAAAACCGGAGAGCGAGAGAGACGTCAAGTACCGGAGAGCAAGAGAGAGACGTCAAGTACCGGAGAGCGGGAGAGAGATGTCAAGTACCGGAGAGCGGGAGAGAGACGTCCAGTACCAGAGAGCGAGAGAGACGTCAAGTACCGGAGCGCAGGAGAGAGACGTCGAGAACCGGAAAGCGAGAGAGAGACGTCAAGTACCGGAGAGCAAGAGAGAGACGTCGAGTACCAGAGAACGGGAGAGAGACGTCGAGTACCGGAGAGCGAGAGAGAGACAGCGAGTACCGGAGAGCGAGAGAGAGACAGCGAGTACCGGAGAGTGAGAGAGAGACGGCGAGTACCGGAGAGCGAGAGAGAGATGGCGAGTACCAGAGAGCGGGGGAGAGACGTCGAGTACTGGAGAGCGAGAGAGAGACGTCGAGTACCAGGGAGCGGGACAGAGACATCGAGTACCGGAGCGCAGGAGAGAGACGTCGAGTACCGGAGAGCGGGGGAGAGACGTCGAGGACTGGAGAGTGGGCTAGAGACGTCGAGGACTGGAGAGTGGGCGAGAGGCGTTGAGGATTGGAGAGTGGGTGAGGGACGTTGAGGATTTGAGAGTGTGCGAGAGACGTCGAGAACTGGAGAGTGGGCGAGAGACGTCGAGGATTGGTGAGTGGGCGAGAGACGTCGAGGATTGGAGAGTGGGCGAGAGACGTCGAGGACTGGAGAGTGGGCGAGAGACGTCGAGGACTGGAGAGTGGGTGAGAGACGTTGAGGACTGGAGAGTGGGCGAGAGACGTTGAGGACTGGAGAGTGGGCTTGAGACGTCAAGGACTGGAGAGTGGGCGAGAGACGCCGAGGACTGGAGAGTGGGCGAGAGACGTCAAAAGCTGGAGAGTGGATGAGAGACGTCGAGGACTGGAGATTGGGCGAGAGACGTCGAGGACTGGAGAGTGGGCGAGAGACGTCGAGGATTGGAGAGTAGGCGAGAGATGTTGAGGACTGGAGAGTGGGCGAGAGACGTTGAGGACTGGAGAGTGGGCAAGAGACGTCGAGGACTGGAAAGTGGGCGAGAGACGTCGAGGACTGGAGAGTGGGCGAGAGACGTCAAAGCTGGAGAGTGGGTGAGAGACGTCGAGGACTGGAGAGTGGGCTAGAGACGTCGAGGACTGGAGAGTGGGCGAGAGGCTTGAGGATTGGAGAGTAGGCGAGAGATGTTGAGGACTGGAGAGTGGACGAGAGACGTTGAGGATTGGAGAGTGGGTGAGTGACGTTGAGGATTTGAGAGTGTGCGAGAGACGTCGAGAACTGGAGAGTGGGCTTGAGACATCAAGGACTGGAGAGTGGGCGAGAGACGTCGAGGACTGGAGAGCGGGTGAGAGACGTCAAAAGCTGGAGAGTGGGTGAGAGACGTCGAGGACTGGAGAGTGGACGAGAGACGTCGAGGACTGGAGAATGGGCGAGAGACGTCGAGGATTGGAGAGTAGGCGAGAGATGTTGAGAACTGGAGAGTGGGCGAGAGACGTCGAGGATTGGAGAGTGGGCGAGAGATGTCGAGGATTGGAGAGTGGGTGAGTGACGTTGAGGATTGGAGAGTGGGCGAGAGACATCGAGGATTGGAGAGTGGGCGAGAGACGTTGAGGATTGGAGAGTTGGAGAGAGACGTCGAGTACCGGAGAGCAGGAGAGAGACGTCAAGTACCGGAGAGCGAGAGAGAGACGTCGAGTACCGGAGAGCGGGAGAGAGATGTCGAGTACCGGAGAGCGGGAGACAGATGTCGAAAACCGGAGAGCGAGAGAGACGTCAAGTACCGGAGAGCAAGAGAGAGACGTCAAGTACCGGAGAGCGGGAGAGAGATGTCAAGTACCGGAGACCGGGAGAGAGACGTCCAGTACCAGAGAGCGAGAGAGACGTCAAGTACCGGAGCGCAGGAGAGAGACGTCGAGAACCGGAAAGCGAGAGAGAGACGTCAAGTACCGGAGAGCAAGAGAGAGACGTCGAGTACCAGAGAGCGGGAGAGAGACGTCGAGTACCGGAGAGCGAGAGAGAGACGGCGAGTACCGGAGAGTGAGAGAGAGACGTCGAGGACTGGAGAGTGGGCGAGAGACATCGAGGATTGGAGAGTGGGCGAGAGACGTCGAGGACTGGAGAGTGGCTGAGATACATCGAGGACTGGAGAGTGGGCGAGAGACGTTGAGGACTGGAGAGTGGGCAAGAGACGTCGAGGACTGGAAAGTGGGCGAGAGACGTCGAGGACTGGAGAGTGGGCGAGAGACGTCAAAGCTGGAGAGTGGGTGAGAGACGTTGAGGACTGGAGAGTGGGCTAGAGACGTCGAGGACTGGAGAGTGGGCGAGAGGCGTTGAGGATTGGAGAGTAGGCGAGAGATGTTGAGGACTGGAGAGTGGGCGAGAGACGTCGAGGATTGGAGAGTGGGCGAGAGACGTCGAGGATTGGAGAGTGGACGAGAGACGTTGAGGATTGGAGAGTGGGTGAGTGACGTTGAGGATTTGAGAGTGTGCGAGAGACGTCGAGAACTGGAGAGTGGGCTTGAGACGTCAAGGACTGGAGAGTGGGCGAGAGACGTCGAGGACTGGAGAGTGGGCGAGAGACGTCAAAAGCTGGAGAGTGGGTGAGAGACGTCGAGGACTGGAGAGTGGGCGAGAGACGTCGAGGACTGGAGAGTGGGCGAGAGACGTCGAGGATTGGAGAGTAGGCGAGAGATGTCGAGGACTGGAGAGTGGGCGAGAGACGTCGAGGATTGGAGAGTGGACGAGAGATGTCGAGGATTGGAGAGTGGGTGAGTGACGTTGAGGATTGCAGAGTGGGTGAGAGACATTGAGGACTGGAGAGTGGACGTGAGACGTCAAGGACTCGAGAGTGGGCGAGAGACATCGAGGACTGGAGAGTGGGCGAGAGACGTCGAGGACTGGAAAGTGGGCGAGAGACGTCGAGGACTGGAGAGTGGGTGAGAGACGTCAAAAGCTGGAGAGTGGGTGAGAGACGTCGAGGACTGGAGAGTGGACGAGAGACGTCGAGGACTGGAGAATGGGCGAGAGACGTCGAGGATTGGAGAGTAGGCGAGAGATGTTGAGAACTGGAGAGTGGGCGAGAGACGTCGAGGATTGGAGAGTGGGCGAGAGATGTCGAGGACTGGAGAGTGGGCGAGAGACGTCGAGGATTGGAGAATGGACGAGAGACGTCGAGGATTGGAGAGTGGGCGAGAGACGTTGAGGATTGGAGAGTGGGTGAGAGACATCGAGGATTGGAGAGTGGGCGAGAGACGTTGAGGATTGGAGAGTTGGAGAGAGACGTCGAGTACCGGAGAGCAGGAGAGAGACGTCAAGTACCGGAGAGCGAGAGAGAGACGTCGAGTACCGGAGAGCGGGAGAGAGATGTCGAGTACCGGAGAGCGGGAGACAGATGTCGAAAACCAGAGAGCGAGAGAGACGTCAAGTACCGGAGAGCAAGAGAGAGACGTCAAGTACCGGAGAGCGGGAGAGAGATGTCAAGTACCGGAGAGCGGGAGAGAGACGTCCAGTACCAGAGAGCGAGAGAGACGTCAAGTACCGGAGCGCAGGAGAGAGACGTCGAGAACCGGAAAGCGAGAGAGAGACGTCAAGTACCGGAGAGCAAGAGAGAGACGTCGAGTACCAGAGAACGGGAGAGAGACGTCGAGTACCGGAGAGCGAGAGAGAGACGGCGAGTACCGGAGAGTGAGAGAGAGACGGCGAGTACCGGAGAGCGAGAGAGAGATGGCGAGTACCAGAGAGCGGGGGAGAGACGTCGAGTACCGGAGAGCGAGAGAGAGACGTCGAGTACCAGGGAGCGGGACAGAGACATCGAGTACCGGAGCGCAGGAGAGAGACGTCGAGTACCGGAGAGCGGGGGAGAGACGTCGAGGACTGGAGAGTGGGCTAGAGACGTCGAGGACTGGAGAGTGGGCGAGAGGCGTTGAGGATTGGAGAGTAGGCGAGAGATGTTGAGGACTGGAGAGTGGGCGAGAGACGTCGAGGATTGGAGAGTGGGCGAGAGACGTCGAGGATTGGAGAGTGGACGAGAGACGTTGAGGATTGGAGAGTGGGTGAGGGACGTTGAGGATTTGAGAGTGTGCGAGAGACGTCGAGAACTGGAGAGTGGGCTTGAGACGTCAAGGACTGGAGAGTGGGCGAGAGACGTCGAGGACTGGAGAGTGGGCGAGAGACGTCAAAAGCTGGAGAGTAGGCGAGAGACGTCGAGGACTGGAGATTGGGCGAGAGACGTCGAGGACTGGAGAGTGGGCGAGAGACGTCGAGGATTGGAGAGTAGGCGAGAGATGTTGAGGACTGGAGAGTGGGCGAGAGACGTTGAGGACTGGAGAGTGGGCAAGAGACGTCGAGGACTGGAAAGTGGGCGAGAGACGTCGAGGACTGGAGAGTGGGCGAGAGACGTCAAAGCTGGAGAGTGGGTGAGAGACGTCGAGGACTGGAGAGTGGGCTAGAGACGTCGAGGACTGGAGAGTGGGCGAGAGGCGTTGAGGATTGGAGAGTAGGCGAGAGATGTTGAGGACTGGAGAGTGGGCGAGAGATGTTGAGGACCGGAGAGCAGGAGAGAGACGTCGAGGATTGGAGAGTGGGCGAGAGACGTCGAGGATTGGAGAGTGGACGAGAGACGTTGAGGATTGGAGAGTGGGTGAGTGACGTTGAGGATTTGAGAGTGTGCGAGAGACGTCGAGAACTGGAGAGTGGGCTTGAGACATCAAGGACTGGAGAGTGGGCGAGAGACGTCGAGGACTGGAGAGTGGGCGAGAGACGTCAAAAGCTGGAGAGTGGGTGAGAGACGTCGAGGACTGGAGAGTGGGCGAGAGACGTCGAGGACTGGAGAGTGGGCGAGAGACGTCGAGGATTGGAGAGTAGGCGAGAGATGTTGAGGACTGGAGAGTGGGCGAGAGATGTCGAGGACTGGCGAGTGGGCGAGAGACGTCGAGGATTGGAGAGTGGATGAGAGATGTCGAGGATTGGAGAGTGGGTGAGTGACGTTGAGGATTGGAGAGTGGGCGAGAGACGTTGAGGACTGGAGAGTGGGCGTGAGACGTCAAGGACTGGAGAGTGGGCGAGAGACGTTGAGGACTGGAAAGTGGGCGAGAGACGTCGAGGACTGGAGAGTGGGTGAGAGACGTCAAAAGCTGGAGAGTGGGTGAGAGACGTCGAGGACTGGAGAGTGGACGAGAGACGTCGAGGACTGGAGAGTGGGCGAGAGACGTCGAGGATTGGAGAGTGGGCGAGAGATGTCGAGGACTGGAGAGTGGGCGAGAGACGTCGAGGATTGGAGAATGGACGAGAGACGTCGAGGATTGGAGAGTGGGCGAGAAACATCGAGGATTGGAGAGTGGGCGAGAGACGTTGAGGATTGGAGAGTGGGAGAGAGACGTCGAGTACCGGAGAGCGGGAGAGAGATGTCGAGTACTGGAGAGCGGGAGACAGATGTCGAAAACCGGAGAGCGAGAGAGACGTCAAGTACCGGAGAGCAAGAGAGAGACGTCAAGTACCGGAGAACGGGAGAGAGATGTCGAGTACCGGAGAGCGGGAGAGAGACGTCCAGTACCAGAGAGCGAGAGAGACGTCAAGAACCGGAGCCCAGGAGAGAGACGTCGAGAACCGGAAAGCGAGAGAGAGACGTCAAGTACCGGAGAGCAAGAGAGAGACGTCGAGTACCAGAGAACGGGAGAGAGACGTCGAGTACCGGAGAGCGAGAGAGAGACGTCGAGTACCGGAGAGCGAGAGAGAGAGACGGCGAGTACCGGAGAGTGAGAGAGAGACGGCGAGTACCGGAGAGCGAGAGAGAGACGTCGAGTACCAGGGAGCGGGACAGAGACATCGAGAACCGGAGCGCAGGAGAGAGACGTCGAGTACCGGAGAGCGGGAGAGAGACGTCGAGGACTGGAGAGTGGGCTAGAAACGTCGAGGACTGGAGAGTGGGCGAGAGGCGTTGAGGATTGGAGAGTAGGCGAGAGATGTTGAGGACTGGAGAGTGGGCGAGAGACGTCGAGGATTGGAGAGTGGGCGAGAGACGTCGAGGATTGGAGAGTGGACGAGAGACGTTGAGGATTTGAGAGCGTGCGAGAGACGTCGAGAACTGGAGAGTGGGCTTGAGACGTCAAGGACTGGAGAGTGGGCGAGAGACGTCGAGGACTGGAGAGTGGGCGAGAGACGTCAAAAGCTGGAGAGTGGGTGAGAGACGTCGAGGACTGGAGAGTGGGCGAGAGACGTCGAGGACTGGAGAGTGGGCGAGAGACGTCGAGGATTGGAGAGTAGGCGAGAGATGTTGAGGACTGGAGAGTGGGCGAGAGATGTCGAGGACTGGAGAGTGGGCGAGAGACGTCGAGGATTGGAGAGTGGACGAGAGATGTCGAGGATTGGAGAGTGGGTGAGTGACATTGAGGATTGGAGAGTGGGCGAGAGACGTTGAGGACTGGAGAGTGGGCGTGAGACGTCAAGGACTGGAGAGTGGGCGAGAGACATCGAGGACTGGAAAGTGGGCGAGAGACGTCGAGGACTGGAGAGTGGGTGAGAGACGTCAAAAGCTGGAGAGTGGGTGAGAGACGTCGAGGACTGGAGAGTGGACGAGAGACGTCGAGGACTGGAGAGTGGGCGAGAGACGTCGCGGATTGGAGAGTAGGCGAGAGATGTTGAGAACTGGAGAGTGGGCGAGAGACGTCGAGGATTGGAGAGTGGGCGAGAGACGTTGAGGATTGGAGAGTTGGAGAGAGACGTCGAGTACCGGAGAGCAGGAGAGAGACGTCAAGTACCGGAGAGCGAGAGAGAGACGTCGAGTACCGGAGAGCGGGAGAGAGATGTCGAGTACCGGAGAGCGGGAGACAGATGTCGAAAACCGGAGAGCGAGAGAGACGTCAAGTACCGGAGAGCAAGAGAGAGACGTCAAGTACCGGAGAGCGGGAGAGAGATGTCAAGTACCGGAGAGCGGGAGAGAGACGTCCAGTACCAGAGAGCGAGAGAGACGTCAAGTACCGGAGCGCAGGAGAGAGACGTCGAGAACCGGAAAGCGAGAGAGAGACGTCAAGTACCGGAGAGCAAGAGAGAGACGTCGAGTACCAGAGAACGGGAGAGAGACGTCGAGTACCGGAGAGCGAGAGAGAGACGGCGAGTACCGGAGAGTGAGAGAGAGACGGCGAGTACCGGAGAGCGAGAGAGAGATGGCGAGTACCAGAGAGCGGGGGAGAGACGTCGAGTACCGGAGAGCGAGAGAGAGACGTCGAGTACCAGGGAGCGGGACAGAGACATCGAGTACCGGAGCGCAGGAGAGAGACGTCGAGTACCGGAGAGCGGGGGAGAGACGTCGAGGACTGGAGAGTGGGCTAGAGACGTCGAGGACTGGAGAGTGGGCGAGAGGCGTTGAGGATTGGAGAGTAGGCGAGAGATGTTGAGGACTGGAGAGTGGGCGAGAGACGTCGAGGATTGGAGAGTGGGCGAGAGACGTCGAGGATTGGAGAGTGGACGAGAGACGTTGAGGATTGGAGAGTGGGTGAGGGACGTTGAGGATTTGAGAGTGTGCGAGAGACGTCTAGAACTGGAGAGTGGGCTTGAGACGTCAAGGACTGGAGAGTGGGCGAGAGACGTCGAGGACTGGAGAGTGGGCGAGAGACGTCAAAAGCTGGAGAGTGGATGAGAGACGTCGAGGACTGGAGAGTGGGCGAGAGACGTCGAGGACTGGAGAGTGGGCGAGAGACGTCAAAAGCTGGAGATTGGGCGAGAGACGTCGAGGACTGGAGAGTGGGCGAGAGACGTCGAGGATTGGAGAGTAGGCGAGAGATGTTGAGGACTGGAGAGTGGGCGAGAGACGTTGAGGACTGGAGAGTGGGCAAGAGACGTCGAGGACTGGAAAGTGGGCGAGAGACGTCGAGGACTGGAGAGTGGGCGAGAGACGTCAAAGCTGGAGAGTGGGTGAGAGACGTCGAGGACTGGAGAGTGGGCTAGAGACGTCGAGGACTGGAGAGTGGGCGAGAGGCGTTGAGGATTGGAGAGTAGGCGAGAGATGTTGAGGACTGGAGAGTGGGCGAGAGATGTTGAGGACCGGAGAGCAGGAGAGAGACGTCGAGGATTGGAGACTGGGCGAGAGACGTCGAGGATTGGAGAGTGGACGAGAGACGTTGAGGATTGGAGAGTGGGTGAGTGACGTTGAGGATTTGAGAGTGTGCGAGAGACGTCGAGAACTGGAGAGTGGGCTTGAGACATCAAGGACTGGAGAGTGGGCGAGAGACGTCGAGGACTGGAGAGTGGGCGAGAGACGTCAAAAGCTGGAGAGTGGGTGAGAGACGTCGAGGACTGGAGAGTGGGCGAGAGACGTCGAGGACTGGAGAGTGGGCGAGAGACGTCGAGGATTGGAGAGTAGGCGAGAGATGTTGAGGACTGGAGAGTGGGCGAGAGATGTCGAGGACTGGCGAGTGGGCGAGAGACGTCGAGGATTGGAGAGTGGATGAGAGATGTCGAGGATTGGAGAGTGGGTGAGTGACGTTGAGGATTGGAGAGTGGGCGAGAGACGTCGCGGATTGGAGAGTAGGCGAGAGATGTTGAGAACTGGAGAGTGGGCGAGAGACGTCGAGGATTGGAGAGTGGGCGAGAGACGTTGAGGATTGGAGAGTTGGAGAGAGACGTCGAGTACCGGAGAGCAGGAGAGAGACGTCAAGTACCGGAGAGCGAGAGAGAGACGTCGAGTACCGGAGAGCGGGAGAGAGATGTCGAGTACCGGAGAGCGGGAGACAGATGTCGAAAACCGGAGAGCGAGAGAGACGTCAAGTACCGGAGAGCAAGAGAGAGACGTCAAGTACCGGAGAGCGGGAGAGAGATGTCAAGTACCGGAGAGCGGGAGAGAGACGTCCAGTACCAGAGAGCGAGAGAGACGTCAAGTACCGGAGCGCAGGAGAGAGACGTCGAGAACCGGAAAGCGAGAGAGAGACGTCAAGTACCGGAGAGCAAGAGAGAGACGTCGAGTACCAGAGAACGGGAGAGAGACGTCGAGTACCGGAGAGCGAGAGAGAGACGGCGAGTACCGGAGAGTGAGAGAGAGACGGCGAGTACCGGAGAGCGAGAGAGAGATGGCGAGTACCAGAGAGCGGGGGAGAGACGTCGAGTACCGGAGAGCGAGAGAGAGACGTCGAGTACCAGGGAGCGGGACAGAGACATCGAGTACCGGAGCGCAGGAGAGAGACGTCGAGTACCGGAGAGCGGGGGAGAGACGTCGAGGACTGGAGAGTGGGCTAGAGACGTCGAGGACTGGAGAGTGGGCGAGAGGCGTTGAGGATTGGAGAGTAGGCGAGAGATGTTGAGGACTGGAGAGTGGGCGAGAGACGTCGAGGATTGGAGAGTGGGCGAGAGACGTCGAGGATTGGAGAGTGGACGAGAGACGTTGAGGATTGGAGAGTGGGTGAGGGACGTTGAGGATTTGAGAGTGTGCGAGAGACGTCTAGAACTGGAGAGTGGGCTTGAGACGTCAAGGACTGGAGAGTGGGCGAGAGACGTCGAGGACTGGAGAGTGGGCGAGAGACGTCAAAAGCTGGAGAGTGGATGAGAGACGTCGAGGACTGGAGAGTGGGCGAGAGACGTCGAGGACTGGAGAGTGGGCGAGAGACGTCAAAAGCTGGAGATTGGGCGAGAGACGTCGAGGACTGGAGAGTGGGCGAGAGACGTCGAGGATTGGAGAGTAGGCGAGAGATGTTGAGGACTGGAGAGTGGGCGAGAGACGTTGAGGACTGGAGAGTGGGCAAGAGACGTCGAGGACTGGAAAGTGGGCGAGAGACGTCGAGGACTGGAGAGTGGGCGAGAGACGTCAAAGCTGGAGAGTGGGTGAGAGACGTCGAGGACTGGAGAGTGGGCTAGAGACGTCGAGGACTGGAGAGTGGGCGAGAGGCGTTGAGGATTGGAGAGTAGGCGAGAGATGTTGAGGACTGGAGAGTGGGCGAGAGATGTTGAGGACCGGAGAGCAGGAGAGAGACGTCGAGGATTGGAGACTGGGCGAGAGACGTCGAGGATTGGAGAGTGGACGAGAGACGTTGAGGATTGGAGAGTGGGTGAGTGACGTTGAGGATTTGAGAGTGTGCGAGAGACGTCGAGAACTGGAGAGTGGGCTTGAGACATCAAGGACTGGAGAGTGGGCGAGAGACGTCGAGGACTGGAGAGTGGGCGAGAGACGTCAAAAGCTGGAGAGTGGGTGAGAGACGTCGAGGACTGGAGAGTGGGCGAGAGACGTCGAGGACTGGAGAGTGGGCGAGAGACGTCGAGGATTGGAGAGTAGGCGAGAGATGTTGAGGACTGGAGAGTGGGCGAGAGATGTCGAGGACTGGCGAGTGGGCGAGAGACGTCGAGGATTGGAGAGTGGATGAGAGATGTCGAGGATTGGAGAGTGGGTGAGTGACGTTGAGGATTGGAGAGTGGGCGAGAGACGTTGAGGACTGGAGAGTGGGCGTGAGACGTCAAGGACTGGAGAGTGGGCGAGAGACGTCGAGGACTGGAAAGTGGGCGAGAGACGTCGAGGACTGGAGAGTGGGTGAGAGACGTCAAAAGCTGGAGAGTGGGTGAGAGACGTCGAGGACTGGAGAGTGGACGAGAGACGTCGAGGATTGGAGAGTGGGCGAGAAACATCGAGGATTGGAGAGTGGGCGAGAGACGTTGAGGATTGGAGAGTGGGAGAGAGACGTCGAGTACCGGAGAGCGGGAGAGAGATGTCGAGTACTGGAGAGCGGGAGACAGATGTCGAAAACCGGAGAGCGAGAGGGACGTCAAGTACCGGAGAGCAAGAGAGAGACGTCAAGTACCGGAGAACGGGAGAGAGATGTCGAGTACCGGAGAGCGGGAGAGAGACGTCCAGTACCAGTGAGCGAGAGAGACGTCAAGAACCGGAGCCCAGGAGAGAGACGTCGAGAACCGGAAAGCGAGAGAGAGACGTCAAGTACCGGAGAGCAAGAGAGAGACGTCGAGTACCAGAGAACGGGAGAGAGACGTCGAGTACCGGAGAGCGAGAGAGAGACGTCGAATACCGGAGAGCGAGAGAGAGAGACGGCGAGTACCGGAGAGTGAGAGAGAGACGGCGAGTACCGGAGAGCGAGAGAGAGACAGCGAGTACCAGAGAGCGGGGGAGAGACGTCGAGTACCGGAGAGCGAGAGAGAGACGTCGAGTACCAGGGAGCGGGACAGAGACATCGAGAACCGGAGCGCAGGAGAGAGACGTCGAGTACCGGAGAGCGGGAGAGAGACGTCGAGGACTGGAGAGTGGGCTAGAAACGTCGAGGACTGGAGAGTGGGCGAGAGGCGTTGAGGATTGGAGAGTAGGCGAGAGATGTTGAGGACTGGAGAGTGGGCGAGAGACGTCGAGGATTGGAGAGTGGGCGAGAGACGTCGAGGATTGGAGAGTGGACGAGAGACGTTGAGGATTGGAGAGTGGGTGAGTGACGTTGAGGATTTGAGAGCGTGCGAGAGACGTCGAGAACTGGAGAGTGGGCTTGAGACGTCAAGGACTGGAGAGTGGGCGAGAGACGTCGAGGACTGGAGAGTGGGCGAGAGACGTCAAAAGCTGGAGAGTGGGTGAGAGACGTCGAGGACTGGAGAGTGGGCGAGAGACGTCGAGGACTGGAGAGTGGGCGAGAGACGTCGAGGATTGGAGAGTAGGCGAGAGATGTTGAGGACTGGAGAGTGGGCGAGAGATGTCGAGGACTGGAGAGTGGGCGAGAGACGTCGAGGATTGGAGAGTGGACGAGAGATGTCGAGGATTGGAGAGTGGGTGAGTGACATTGAGGATTGGAGAGTGGGCGAGAGACATTGAGGACTGGAGAGTGGGCGTGAGACGTCAAGGACTGGAGAGTGGGCGAGAGACATCGAGGACTGGAAAGTGGGCGAGAGACGTCGAGGACTGGAGAGTGGGTGAGAGACGTCAAAAGCTGGAGAGTGGGTGAGAGACGTCGAGGACTGGAGAGTGGACGAGAGACGTCGAGGACTGGAGAGTGGGCGAGAGACGTCGAGGATTGGAGAGTAGGCGAGAGATGTTGAGAACTGGAGAGTGGGCGAGAGACGTCGAGGATTGGAGAGTGGACGAGAGATGTCGAGGACTGGAGAGTGGGCGAGAGACGTCGAGGATTGGAGAATGGACGAGAGACGTCGAGGATTGGAGAGTGGGTGAGTGACGTTGAGGATTGGAGAGTGGGCGAGAGACATCGAGGATTGGAGAGTGGGCGAGAGACGTTGAGGACTGGAGAGTGGGAGAGAGATGTCGAGTACCGGAGAGCAGGAGAGAGACGTCAAGTACCGGAGAGCGAGAGAGAGACGTCGAGTACCGGAGAGCGGGAGAGAGATGTCGAGTACCGGAGAGCGGGAGACAGATGTCGAAAACCGGAGAGCGAGAGAGACGTCAAGTACCGGAGAGCGAGAGAGAGATGTCGAGTACCGGAGAGCGGGAGAGAGACGTCCAGTACCAGAGAGCGAGAGAGACGTCGAGTACCAGAGAACGGGAGAGAGACGTCGAGTACCGGAGAGCAAGAGAGAGACGTCGAGTACCGGAGAGCGAGAGAGAGACGGCGAGTACCGGAGAGTGAGAGAGAGACGGCGAGTACCGGAGAGCGAGAGAGAGACGGCGAGTACCGGAGAGCGGGGGAGAGACGTCGAGTACCGGAGAGCGAGAGAGAGACGTCGAGTACCAGGGAGCGGCACAGAGACATCGAGTACCGGAGCGCAGGAGAGAGACGTCGAGTACCGGAGAGCGGGAGAGAGACGTCGAGTACCGGGGAGCGGGACAGAGACATCGAGTACCGGAGAGCGGGAGAGAGACGTCGAGTACCGGAGACCGGGAGAGAGACGTCGAGTACCGGAGAGCGAGAGGGAGACGTCAAGTACAGGAGAGCGAGAGAGAGATGTCGAGTACCAGCGAGCGGGAGAGAGACGTCGAGTACCGTGGAGCGGGAGAGAGATGTCGAGTACCAGAGAGCGGGACAGAGATATCGAGAACCGGAGAGCGAGAGAGAGACGTCGAGTACCAGAGAGTGAGAGAGAGACATCGAGTACCAGAGAGCAGGAGAGAGACGTCGAGTACCAGAGAGCGGGAGAGAGACGTCGAGTACCGGAGAGCGAGAGAGAGACGTTGAGTACCAGAGAGCAGGAGAGAGACGTCGAGTACCAGAGAGCGGGAGAGAGACGTCGAGTACTGGAGAGCAGGAGAGAGACGTCGAGTACCGGAGAGCGAGAGAGAGACGTCGAGTACCGGTGACCGGGAGAGAGACGTCGAGTACCGGAGAGCAGGAGAGAGACGTCGAGAACCGGAGAGCGAGAGTGACGACGAGTACCGGAGACCGAGAGAGAGACGTCGAATACCGGAGAGCGAGAGAGTGACGTCGAATACCGGAGAGCGAGAGAGAGACGTTGAGTACCGGAGAGCAGGAGAGAGACATCGAGTACCGGAGAGCAGGAGAGAGACGTCGAGTACCAGAGAGCGGGAGAGAGACATCGAGTACTGGAGAGTGGGAGAGAGACGTCGAGTACCGGAGAGCGAGAGAGACGTCGAGTACCAGAGAGCGGGAGAGAGACGTCGAGTACCGGAGAGCAAGAGAGACGTCGAGTACCAGAGAGCGGGAGAGAGACATCGAGTACTGGAGAGCGGGAGAGAGAGACGTCGCGTACCGGAGAGCGGGACAGAGATATCGAGTACTGGAGAGCAGGAGAGAGACGTCGAGTACCGGAGAGTGGGAGAGAGAGACGTCGAGTACCGGAGAGCGAGAGAGACGTCGAGTATTGGAGAGTGAGAGAGAGACATCGAGTACCGGAGAGCGAGAGAGAGACGTCGAGTACCGGAGAGCGAGAGAGACGTCGAGTACCGGAGAGCGGGACAGAGACATCGACTACCGGAGAGCGAGAGAGAGACGTCGAGTATCGGAGAGCGGGAGAGAGACGTCGAGTACCGGGGAGCGGGGGAGAGACGTCGAGTACCGGAGAGCGAGAGAGAGACGTCGAGTACCAGAGAGCGGGAGAGAGACGTCGAGTACCGGAGAGCGGGAGAGAGACGTCGAGTACCGGAGACCGGAAGAGAGACGTCGAGTACCGGGGAGCGGGAGAGAGATGTCGAGTACCGGAGAGCGAGAGAGAGACGTCAAGTACCGGAGAGCGAGAGAGAGACATCGAGTGCCAGAGAGTGAGAGAGAGACATCGAGTACCAGAGAGCAGGAGAGAGACGTCGAGTACTGGAGAGCGAGAGAGAGACGTTGAGTACCAGAGAGTGAGAGAGAGACATCGAGCACCAGAGAGCAGGAGAGAGACATCGAGTACCAGAGAGCAGGAGAGAGACGTCGAGTACCAGAGAGCGGGAGAGAGACGTCGAGTACCGGAGAGCGAGAGAGAGACGTTGAGTACCAGAGAGCAGGAGAGAGACGTCGAGTACCAGAGAGCGGGAGAGAGACGTCGAGTACTGGAGAGCGAGTGAGAGACGTTGAGTACCAGAGAGTGAGAGAGAGACATCGAGCACCAGAGAGCAGGAGAGAGACATCGAGTACCAGAGAGCAGGAGAGAGACGTTGAGTACCAGAGAGCGGGAGAGAGACATCGAGTACCGGAGAGCGAGAGAGAGACGTTGAGTACCAGAGAGCAGGAGAGAGACGTCGAGTACCAGAGAGCGGGAGAGAGACGTCGAGTACCGGAGAGCAGGAGAGAGACGTCGAGTACCGGAGAGCAGGAGAGAGACGTCGAGTACCGGAGAGCGAGAGAGAGACGTCGAGAACCGGAGAGCGGGAGAGAGACGTCGAGTACCGGAGAGCAGGAGAGAGACGTCGAGTACCGGAGACCGGGAGAGAGACGTCGAGTACCGGAGAGCAGGAGAGAGACGTCGAGTACCGGAGAGCAGGAGAGAGACGTCGAGTACCGGAGAGTGAGAGAGAGACATCAAGTACCGGAGAGCAGGAGAGAGACGTCGAGAACCGGAGAGCGAGAGAGACGTCGAGTACCGGAGAGCGAGAGAGAGACGTCGAGTACCGGAGAGCGGGAGAGAGACGTGGAGTACATGAGAGCGGGAGAGAGACGTCGAGAACCGGAGAGCGGGAGAGAGACATCGAGTCCCGGAGAGCGGGAGAGAGATGTCGAGAATCGGAGAATGAGAGAGAGGCGTCGATTAACGGAGAGCGGGAGGGAGACGTCGAAAACTGGAGAGCAAGAGAGATGTCGCATGCCGGAGCGCGGGAGAGAGACGTCGAATACCGGGGAGCAGGAGAGAGACGTCGAGTACCGGAGAGCTGGAGAGAGACGTCGAGTACCGGAGAGCAGGAGAGAGACTTCGAGAACCAGAGAGCGGGAGAGAGACGTCGGGAACCGGAGAGCGAGAGAGAGACGTCGGGAACCGGAGTGCGGGAGAGAGACGTCGAGAACCGGGGAGCGGGAGAGAGACGTCGAATACCGGGGAGCAGGAGAGAGACGTCGAGTACCGGAGAGCTGGAGAGAGACGTCGAGTACCGGAGAGCAGGAGAGAGACATCGCATGCTGGAGCGCGGCAGAGAGACGTCGAATACCGGAGAGCTGGAGAGAAACATCGAGTACCGGAGAGCGAGAGAGAGACGTTGAGTACCAGAGAGCGGGAGAGAGATGTCGAGTACCGGAGCGTGGGAGGAAGACGTCGAAAACTGGAGAGCAAGAGAGACATCGCATGCCGGAGCGCGGAAGAGACGTCGAGTACCGGAGAGCAGGAGAGAGACATCGAGTACCGGAGAGCGAGAGAGAGACGTTGAGTACCAGAGAGCGGGAGAGAGATGTCGAGTACCAGAGAGCGGGAGAGAGATGTCGAGTACCGGAGCGCGGGAGGAAGACGTCGAAAACTGGAGAGCAAGAGAGACATCGCATGCCGGAGCGCAGGAGAGACGTCGAGTACCGGAGAGCAGGAGAGAGACATTGGGTACCGGAGAGCGAGAGAGAGACGTTGAGTACCAGAGAGCGGGAGAGAGATGTTGAGTACCAGAGAGCGGGAGAGAGATGTCGAGTACCGGAGCGCGGGAGGAAGACGTCGAAAACTGGAGAGCAAGAGAAACATCGCATGCCGGAGCGCGGGAGAGAGACGTCGAATACCGGGGAGCAGGAGAGAGACGTCGAGAATCGGAGAACGAGAGACGTCGAGTAACGGAGAGCAGGAGGGAGACGTCGTAAACCGTAGAGCGAGAGAGACGTCGCGTATCGGAGCGCGGGAGAGGGATGTCGAGTACCGGAGCACGGGAGAGAGATGTCGAGTACCAGAGTGTAGGAGAGAGATGTCAAGTACCAGAGAGCGGGAGTGAGACGTCGAGTACCGGAGAATGGGAGAGAGACGTTGAAAACCGGAGAGCGGGAGAGAGACATCGAGTACCGGAGAGACGTCGAGTAACGGAGAGAGACGTCAGGAACCGGAGAGCGGGAGGAAGACATCGAGTACCGGACAATGGGAGGGAGACATCGCGTACCGGAGTGCGGGAGAGAAATGTCGAGTACCGGAGTGTAGGAGAGAGATGTCAAGTACCAGAGAGCGGGAGAGAGACGTCGAGTACCGGAGAACGGGAGAGAGACGTTGAGAACCGGAGAGCGGGAGAGAGACATCGAGTACCGGAGAGTGGGAGAGAGACATTGAGTACCGGAGAGACATTGAGTACCGGAGAGAGACGTCAAGAACCGGAGAGCAGGAGGAAGACATCGAGTACCGGACAATGGGAGGGAGACATCGTGTACCGGAGAGCGGGAGACAGTTGTCGAGTATTGGAGAGCAGGACAGAGGCGTTGAGTACCGGAGAGCGAGAGAGTGACATCTAGTACTGGAGCGCGGGAGAGAGACATCGAGTACATGAGAGCGGGAGAGAGACGTCGAGAACCGGAGAGCGGGAGAGAGACATCGAGTACCGGAGAGCGGGCGAGAGACGTCGAGTACCAGAGAGCGGGAGAGAGAGGTCGAGTACCAGAGAGCGAGAGAGAGACGTCGAGTACCGGAGAGCGAGAGATAGACGTCGAGTACCGGAGAGCGAGAGAGAGACGTCGAGTACCGGAGAGCGGGAGAGAGACGTCGAGTACATGAGAGCGGGAGAGAGACGTCGAGAACCGGAGAGCGGGAGAGAGACATCGAGTACCGGAGAGCGGGAGAGAGATGTCGAGAATCGGAGAATGAGAGAGAGGCGTTGAGTAACGGAGAGCGAGAGAGAGACGTCGGGAACCGGAGAGCGGGAGAGAGACGTCGCATGCCGGGGAGCAGGAGAGAGACGTCGAGTACCGGAGAGCTGGAGAGAGACGTCGAGTACCGGAGAGCAGGAGAGAGACTTCGAGAACCAGAGAGCGGGAGAGAGACGTCGGGAACCGGAGAGCGAGAGAGAGACGTCGGGAACCGGAGAGCGGGAGAGAGACGTCGAGAACCGGAGAGCGGGAGAGAGACGTCGAATACCGGGGAGCAGGAGAGAGACGTCGAGTACCGGAGAGCGAGAGAGAGACATCGAGTACCGGAGAGCAGGAGAGAGACATCGAGTACCGGAGAGCGAGAGAGAGACGTTGAGTAACAGAGAGCGGGAGAGAGATGTCGAGTACCAGAGAGCGGGAGAGAGATGTCGAGTACCGGTGCGCGGGAGGAAGACGTCGAAAACTGGAGAGCAAGAGAGACATCGCATGCCGGAGCGCGGGAGAGAGACGTCGAATACCGGAGAGCTGGAGAGAAACATCGAGTACCGGAGAGCGAGAGAGAGACGTTGAGTACCAGAGAGCGGGAGTGAGATGTCGAGTACCACAGAGCGGGAGAGAGATGTCGAGTACCGGAGCGTGGGGGGAAGACGTCGAAAACTGGAGAGCAAGAGAGACATCGCATGCCGGAGCGCGGGAGAGAGACGCCGAATACCGGAGAGCTGGAGAGAAACATCGAGTACCGGAGAGCGAGAGAGAGATGTTGAGTACCAGAGAGCGGGAGAGAGATGTCGAGTACCAGAGAGCGGGAGAGAGATGTCGAGTACCGGAGCGTGGGAGGAAGACGTCGAAAACTGGAGAGCAAGAGAGACATCGCATGCCGGAGCGCGGGAGAGAGACGTCGAGTACCGGAGAGCAGGAGAGAGACATCGAGTACCGGAGAGCGAGAGAGAGACATTGAGTACCAGAGAGCGGGAGAGAGATGTCGAGTACCAGAGAGCGGGAGAGAGATGTCGAGTACCGGAGCGCGGGAGGAAGACGTCGAAAACTGGAGAGCAAGAGAGACATCGCATGCCGGAGCGCGGGAGAGAGACGTCGAATACCGGGGAGCAGGAGAGAGACGTCGAGAATCGGAGAACGAGAGAGAGACGTCGAGTAACGGAGAGCGGGAGGGAGACGTCGTAATCGTAGAGCGAGAGAGACGTCGCGTATCAGAGCGTGGGAGAGAGATGTCGAGTACCGGAGCACGGGAGAGAGATGTCGAGTACCAGAGTGTAGGAGAGAGATGTCAAGTACCAGAGAGCGGGAGGGAGACGTCGAGTACCGGAGAACGGGAGAGAGACGTTGAGAACCGGAGAGCGGGAGAGAGACATCGAGTACCGGAGAGTGGGAGAGAGACATTGAGTACCGGAGAGACGTTGAGTACCGGAGAGAGACGTCAAGAACCGGAGAGCAGGAGGAAGACATCGAGTACCGGACAATGGGAGGGAGACATCGAGTACCGGAGAGCAGGAGACAGTTGTCGAGTATTGGAGAGCAGGACAGAGGCGTTGAGTACCGGAGAGCAAGAGAGTGACATCTAGTACTGGAGCACGGGAGAGAGACATCGAAAACAGGAGAGGGGGCGAGAGACGGCGAGTACCGGACAACGGGAGGGAGACATCGCATACCGGAGAGCGCGAGAGAGACGTTGAGTACTGGAGAGTAGGAGAGAGAGACGTTTAGTACCAGAAAATAATGGGGAGTGAGAGAGTGACATCATGTATCATAGAGCGGGAGACAATTGTCGAGTGTTGGAGAGCAGGACAGAGGCATTGAGTACCGGAGTGCAGGAGAGAGACGTTGATTATCGGAGAGCGGGAGAGAGAAGCTGAGTATCGGAGGGATGGAGAGATACGTCAAGAACCGGAGAGCGGGAGGGGAGTAAGGGGAAGCTGGACAGAGGATGTCAGTAGCAGGAAGTTGCGGGAGGACAGATGGACATTACCTGAGAAGGGGAGATTAGCCCGTGTGCTGACCTGCAGACTGCGACGTGACCTGTGAAACTGGAGGCAGCCGCAGGCCTCTCACCTCTCTTAAAACTTATGTCTTTGGTCAAGCAATGGGTCACCTGACCTAGTGGGTGGGATGTTCCTGCCCTGCCCACCGCGGGTCCACAAACTCTCGCCCAAAGTCAAGGGACTTCGTTCTACTCCATCTAGTTATCTGTCTCGCTGCAGCAGATGCGACCGGAAAATCTAGGCCTTAGTATCCCGTTGTGTGGTGGGTGTCAAAATTTGTTTGATAACGCTGTTTGGAACGTTTTGTTACATTCAAAGCACTAGAAAAATGCAAAATCAGAACTAAACTAACACTGGTCGGACAAAAGGCAGACTTTGTGCTAATGCTTGTTGCAGGCGCATTCCCCTTCCCTGTACAAGAAAATAACCATCCCGTCTGCATGCTCAGTGCTCAATACAAAGTGCACAAGATAAGAATGGTTTAAAACAGAGCCCAGAAAATCAGACCTGTCAGCTACTATCTGGCTTAGTCGAAGGGGAATCAGCAATTACAGTGCATTTTGCAACAATTACATTCAAACATGGAATAACCCATTTTGTTTAACATTACCTACTGCTCTCTGTCATTTTCTGCTGCCTCCGAGCAGATTCTGGTTCAACGCCTGTGCAATCCTGACAAGGAAGTCACATTGTTACCCAAGTTTGATCTAAAATCATGCCAAAGAATCGCATCAAATGATTTATAAACTTGACTGCCGCCTGGTAAGCTGTGCTCATGCTTGTAATAATATAAATGTCCCACTCGTATTGTATCTCTGCTATGTTTATGCATCTCGTTGGCAATTCGCTGGCGTAATCAAATAATGAGTTAATGCGAAAGTGGCAGGGACAAGTTGAAAACATGTTCATTCATTTGAAGAAGGTGCAGAAACGTTCCCTCTGACTTCATGAATCTGCTGCACTCATTACGGACTGCATGCCCGAGGCATAAAACATAACTGATCATCAGACATTTTTATGAACATTTTAATGAATGGAGTGGCATTGGATATCGGCTTGACAGCGGCAGTAGTAAATCCCTGGCTTGTGCTTGAGAAACAATACAGCCACCCAGTACTCTGCTGCTGAGACTGGGATGATAGGATAACACTCAGATAAATTGCTCTATCTTGGAACGCCAGAGCAGATTCAGATCAGTGGATTAGCAACTTGACTGAGAAGTATTACCAGTCTATACACTCCGTCTTGCTTAAAAAATGCACGCCATGCCACACAACTACCCATGTAATTGAGAGGCATCCACATGCAAGATAACATACAATGACCCTATTCTGTAGGAGGTTGATAACCGTCCAATGACTAGGTAAAATTTAGTAAATATGAGAGATCATTACTCAAGCTTACTTGCAAGTCATTAAGCCATATCGGTGAATATCAGTTTTCTAGCATCTGTTGTGTACACAATGCCAAAAAACACACTGATTAACGTCTTTACAAACCAAACCTGTTAGCAAATTTCCAGCATTTGACACCACAGTCACTTTTATGTCAGAAATGTTTTGATGGCTCTCTGTCATGCTTTTCTTTCACAGGTTGGCGAAGATTGTCAGGCTACTTAAAGCCACCCCTATTATTGCATTGCATACTTCAGGTCCCGAGAAATCAGCCTGGCAAAGAAAGGATACATACAGTTCGAGGGTTCCCAATGATCGCCTCTGCCAAATTTTAAGAGCAGATTCAAGATTAGCCAGTCTCTGGCGATTTGTCAGGGTGACAGAGAGCGGGAGAGAGACGTCGAGTACCAGAGAGCGGGAGAGAGACGTTGACGATGTTGCTCACGCCTCTAGCACACGTAAGTGATTCACACTGCAAGCCAAACTGATAACCTTAAATTGGCTGTCAGTGTAACTCTTAGCACAATCAGGATTGTTTAGCAAGTGCTGCCCAATCGTGGAATCACATCTAATGTCGGACACTATGTTTTGAGTTTTGTAAGCATGGGCTGGTTATGTACAGTCAGTACTTTGCCTGTTGCGAACAGCCGAAGGGACATGCTATTTGATATGATCTGTCAGTCATTGGGGTGTAAGGCCTATGTACCCAGAATAACACCAGCACTGAAATTCAAATACCACATTATTAATTTGTGGGATAGAACATCTTTCTGGTTTGACCGCAGCATCTTGTTCGTGGTGAATACCACTTGTGTTGCTACTGCATAGTCGCAGCGTGAAATGGCTAGTGTCACCTGTTGCCAGCATTTTTGAGACACCTTACCGTTCTAGGAGGTAGATTGGGAACATTTCAGGGCTGAAACTAGTAACCTTACGAATTTGCGCAATATATATGTTGCACTCTGGTGAAGAGGAAATCTCCTTACCATTTTGTACTGTTTTCTTTAGGTAAAGCAATGTTAGGTGTTTGAAATAAGTAATGATGATTACAATTGAATCAAAGCCCAATTATGATTTATAGCCTATAATGGTAAGCTCAATGTTATAATCCTACAGGTATCAAATAATTACAGATATTCTCGAATTAGACCATTGAACAGCGATACCAATTAAAACTAGAATCAGGTTCTTCTCAATATAATACACCCATGCAAAAACAATTTGAAAAATACAGGGGTTAGGGGTGGGATAATGAGTTTTATCCTTTACAGGCACAGATTTATATTAAACCCAAAGTAGGTAAACTGAACACTCTAATGACTATCAAAGGTTTAGCTGTATCGACCCACATCATGCACCGATATTTAACAGCCTATGGACCCAACACTGCCCTTCATAAGGAACTTTGGGTCTGAGCACAGTAGGCTATAAATGCAGCCATTAAGAGCACCGTATGCTGTCTATTTGACAGGATCGATTAAAAATGCATCCATTTTCCCATGGGTTATTCAGGGACTCTGTACCCTGCTCTTCTAATTTAATTCTGCCCACATGTTTACGGAGTGGTGTATCTCTTGCTTTCAGTTTCATACCCCATCACCTGTTATATCACACACCTGGTAAGGTCTGAGATCAAACCACTTGTTCCTCATCCACTGTGCTAGTCTTGGGAAAACAATGAACAGATGTGGCTTGGGGTGACTTTCCATTTAATTGACGACTGCTCTGTGCTTTGCATTTCACCATATGGCCGCAAGCATACTTCTTGCCATTGGGAACAGGGCTGCAGGGGGTTGTATTAAATGACGTGAAACCATCTGGATGGGCGGGCAGGAGGTCATTTATTTCTGCTACGGCCACAGCTGGGAAAATCCAGGACAGAGCAGCACTGGCTTGTTTGGCATCCCTGGCATTGGATTTCAATAACTACAGTTCTCCAGTGTCACTGATGCAAAGCATACGGCCACAGAATGCAATGCAGCAATTCACCAGGCATCTCCCAGCCCTGTAATCTCGGAAAATACAGTGCAGAAGAGGCCCTTTGCTCCATCGAGTCTGCACCAACACGTGAAAAACACTTGGCCTGCACACCTAATCCCACTTGTCAGCACTTGGCCCCTACTCTCGGATGGTGTATTGTGCCAAGTGCTCAGCCAGGTATTTTTTAAAGGATGTGAGCCAACCCACCTCAACCACCTGCCCAGGCAGTGAATTCCAAGCCATCACCATCCTCTGGGTAAAAATGCTTTTCCTCACATCGCCCCTAAACCTCCCGCCCCTCAGCTTGAACTTGTGACCCCTCGTAGCTGACTTGTCAACTAAGCGGGACAGCTGTTCCCTATCCACCCTGTCCATGCCCCTCATAATCTTGTACACCTCGATCAGGTCACCCCTCAATCTTCTCTACTCCCACAAAAACAATGCAAACCTATCTAACCTCTCTTCATCCCAAGCAACATCAACCACAAAAAAGGGCAAGAGTAACAACCTCATGACCTGCCCCTCCAAAACATACAAGCGCCACTCACTTATTGTGCTGGATCAGGTCCTAGAACTGCCTACCCATGGTGATTATCCCTTTAAGGACAGCACAGCAAAAAAGGGTCACCTGGCTTGGATGGCCGATTGGGGCTCAGAGTGGGTAATCACCGCAGGGGGTGGAGTTCTCATTGACAGGAGGCATGTAGGCAGCCAGCTGACGATGCTGAATAATTCTTATTAATAAATTCTTTTTGTGTAAGCTAATGGAGTCTCCGACAGGACATCTTTGCACCACCCAACTCCTTTGTGGGGGCAACCATCACTGCAAGGCCCGCAGGTCTGCAAGGAGAATATCCGGGAACATTTTCTCACCGGTCCTTCCCACCATCACCCACTCCCTAAAACACAATTGTGTTTTAAAGCGACCATCTGCTCCATTTTTAAACTAAAAGAAAAACGAATGTGATTGCCAAATTATTTGCATCACTTGTTAAGATCTAAGAATCACAGTAGAAAACTGAAATACAGTGATTTATGAAGGCGGACTTTCAGACAGAAGCTCACGCAATGAATGAGCACATCGCTTCAATTAAACTAATAGTTTCTGGTAGGTTGATTGCGAAAGTCTTGAAGGGGTTCCGATGCAGTAATTGAGCATCCCAAGTGCAAGCTAAGTTTATACAGAAGAGCTGTCCGCCTCTGTCTCGGCCCTTGCAGCAGTGTTTACTTTGGCGAATATGCAGTCACAAGCCCTGGAAACATCCTGTGGATTGCGCCAGAACTGACTGGGATCCTGACAGACTGTAAATCATAGCGAGAAGTGTCAAACTTTGAATTAAGTTTTGTATGAGACCCACGACAGTCAACCTCATGAGCGTTCTGCGGCAAGTAAAGGAAGACACTGCAGCAATGCGCTGCTGTGCTGCAGTTTCATAAACTCCGCAGCAGAAGTGCATTCACTTAAAGCAAAGCAGACACCATATTTTATTAATTCAAGGGTCATGTCACTTTTTATTATTATTCATCTCCATCTCTTTGTTTATCTTACTTCAGCTCTCACTTGGTGATCCAAAGTGAAGTTAAATTCGCTAATGTGCTTTATACCCTACAGGTGTTGTGAAGCTATTCTATCAAACAATATTTCGCATTTAAAAAATCCTGAAAAAATCCCCAGAACATTTTGTTCATAATGAGGGTACATTCTCCGACCACCGGAATCCTGTTGTCTATGGGCTATGTTTTGGGCCCAGAGTCAAGCCCTTGCTCAAATCAAGAGGTCCTCGGATCAATTTTATAAAAAGAAAAATTACCATTGATTCAGGGCGACCTCATTGGCTTGGGTGAGTCTGCAGGCACCTTAGTTGAGTTCTGATGCCTGGGAAACATTGTGACAGCGGTGGAGTTACAGGAGCACTCTTGGTACACAAGAACCTCTTTTCAAGGCAGCATGGTAGCACAGTGGTTAGCACTGTGGCTTCACAGCGACAGGGCCCCAGGTTCGATTCCCCGCTGGGTCACTGTCTGTGCGGAGTCTGCACGTTCTCCGCGTGTCTGCGTGGGTTTCCTCCGGGTGCTCCGGTTTCCTCCCACATTCCAAAGACGTGCAGGTTAGGTGGATTGGACATTTTAGCGTCCAAAAAGGTTAGGAGGGGTTAATAGGTTACAGGGGTAGGGTGGAAGTGAGAGCTTAAATGGGTTGGTGCAGACCCGATGGGTCGAATGGCCTCCTTCTGCACTGTATGTTCTATGTTCAAGGAAATAAGTGATTAACTAACCATCTGTTGGCAGTCACAGGCCTCTGAAGAATCCCGAGCAAAATAGACCCGACATCTGCACCCCCCTCATCGCCAACTAATTGCTGGTTGGGGGTCTTTCAACAGACATCAGGCTGACAGTTCATGAGGAAGACCCAGGAGTTTTTTTCAGCTTCTTTTCGACTCACACAGTATGCATGTTGCAGGGTTGCTAAGGGCCATTATTCTGGACCTGTACTGAAGCAGTCCACTCATCAAGAGAGATAGGGAGAAACAATGGGCGGGATTCTCCGCGAACTGGCGGGGCAGGCATCTCCAGCGTGAAGGAGTGGTATGAACGACTCCGGCGTCGGGCCGCCCCGACTGTATGGAATCCTCCGCACCTTCAGGGGCTAGGCCAGTGCCGGAGTGGTTTGCGCCGCGCCGGCCGGCGCGGAAGGGGCTTGGCACCACGCGAACTGGCGGCGAAGGGCCTCCGCCGGCCGGCGCAAGTTGGCACATGCGCAGAAGTGCCAGCATGTGCTGGCGTCGTCCCAGCGCATGCGCAGTGAGGGTTCATCTCCGCGCCGGCCATCGCGGACTGTTACAGAGGCCAGCGCGGAAGAATAAAGTGCCCCCACGGCACAGGCCCGCCCGCAGATCGGTGGACTCCGATCGCGGGCCAAGCCACCTGGGGCCAGATCCCCCCGCCCCCCCCCCCGCCCCCCGAGGGCCCCGGAGCCCGCCCGCAGAGCCAGGTCCCGCTGGTAAGTACCTGTTGTAATTTACGCCGGCAGGACCGGCCATAAACGGGCTGCCATCGGCCCCCGACTGGCGCGACGCGATTCCCGCCCCCACCAAATCCCCGGCGCCAGAGGATTCGGCTGCCGTCGGGGGCAGGAATCAAGCCGACCCCCGGCGATTCTCCAACCTGGTGGGGGCTCGGAGAATCCCGCCCAAGGTCCTTGGAGATGGTTTCACCATTGGTAATCATAAAAGTATTTAGTTTGCCTCAGCATGCGGCAGCTTAGAGGTCACAATGGTCACCTTTATTGCCGGGTGGACCCAAGGAGCTTGCAGCACAAAAGGTGCCCATTTGGTCATCATGCCTGTGCTGACTATTTGAAATTAGCCCCGCTCCTCTGCTTCCTCCCCAAAGCCCTGCAAGTTTTTCAATGGTTGTTCCATTAATTCTCGATGCTCCTGTTTCCTTCACGTGTGGCACACTCCTGCACAATCGGTGCCAATGCAGCTACTGCAGGAGATAGAATAATTGAAATGGCTGACCTTACAGCAAAGTATAATTTACATACTGACATGCATTAAAAGCAGAAATAGCTGTTATGTATCTGGGGATACATTCTTACTGGTTCTGTATCCCGTGATGTGCAGTGAGGTCAGCAAAGTGTTGGTGCGGGCTTTGGGCAAATTACCATCTTAATTGGATGAGCAACACTTTTAATAAACCTCTCATTGTATTTTACAAGTGTGGGCACCAAAGAAATATAATAGGAGAGAAAATGGCGATGTGGATTGAGGCAGCAAAGTCGCTGGCAAGAACATTTTCGCTGACTAATTGTAGGATGGCATCAGGAGCAACGGAAGATTCCCGGGACTGGACTCACGCACACACACACAGACATCAGGCAAAGCACTGCTGCCGATGTGAAGGTTGAACCAAAGTTGTCGACCGCAATTGTGAGTAAGAAGACCAACAGTCAGGGAAGATTTGCTGGCGTTGAAGCAAGCGGAGTCTGGGTTGCAGAGACCGCAGACATAGCAAAGCTGCACGATCTACGGGGAAGGGGGATTTCAAAGTCTGCCGACTCCGCATGGGCCACTATGCAGGCGTAAAGTCAAAATACTCAGGCAAAAACTGGAAAAGATTTCCTTGTTGCTTGTTCAAGGGATTGTTGTGCCAGACTTTCCAACACAGTTGAAAGGGAGGAAATGTAGACCCTAGCAGCCGGGATGCAAAAATGGAGGGAAAAACGAACGCCATGGACGCTTTTGATGAGGATTATGAAACATGGAATTCATATGAAGAAAGATTCCAATTTTTAATAGCTAATCAGGCACCAGAGGACCTAAAGGCCACAACATTTCTCAACTCAGTTGGTCGTAAAATGCTTTTGATGCTGCAGAATCTTGTTCACCCCACAAAACCAGAAGACAAATCCTTCAGTGAATTAATGAACATTTTGGGGGGATATTTTTCTCTGAAACTGTTATTAATTCCAGAATGTTTCAGATTCCACTGCCGTTGTCAGGAAGAAAGTGAAACTATTTTATCGTTTATAGCACCTTCAAGAAGATGAATTAGATGTTGTGAAGTTGGTGCAACACTTGATGATACTCTTCGAGGCAGGCTGGTTTGTGGATAACACAATGGAGCAATTGAGAGGAAGCTGCTTACCGTCAATGTTTTAACTCTTAAAGCTGCAAAGGGGGTTTCCACATCTATGGAGCTTTCAACAAAAGAAGATTCGCAGATAGAGGCTGGAGCGAAGATCCACAAAATGAATACCTCAAGGAACAAGGCTGCAAAGGTGCAAACATGTCACCATTGTACACATGTTGGACATTTAGTGCCGGAATTCTGGAATAACTCAAATACATGCAAGAACTATGGTAAAAAGGGCCATATTGCCAAGGCCTGTTGGGCTCAGAAAACTTTTGTACACCAAGAAAGCGCAAGAAGAACAGTACAAGTAAACAATCTAGTTGTATCTACAAATTAATAGATGAAGCTCAAGATCACTCAAAAGACAGTGAAACTGAGCTACTCAAGAGCTCAGGCTAGGTGTCTTCTCAATGCAGGGTGAGCAACAACATATTTGGACATATCCAAAAGGTGAACATCATTAAATTAACATTGAAGTGGATATAGAGGCAACATCATTGCTCATAACTGAGACAATTTATCATCAAAAGCAGAAGCATCTTCCATTAAAACCGTCAAATGGACGTACACTGAAGAGGTCATACCATTAAAAGGATACATTATGATCATAGAATTTACAGTGCAGAAGGAGGCCATTCGGCCCATCGAGTCTGCACCGGCTCTTGGAAAGAGCACCCTACCCAAGGTCAACACCTCCACCCTATCCCCATAACCCAGTAACCCCACCCAACACTAAGGGCAATTTTGGACACGAAGGGCAATTTATCATGGCCAATCCACCTAACCTGCACATCTTTGGGCTGTGGGAGGAAACCGGAGCACCCGGAGGAAACCCACGCACACACAGGGAGGATGTGCAGACTCCGCACAGACAGTGACCCAAGCCAGAATCAAACCTGGGACCCTGGAGCTGTGAAGCAATTGTGCTATCCACAATGCTACCATGCTGCCCCATGATGAAAGTAAAAGCAAAGGGGCAGACGGCGAAGTTGCCTCTTCACGTTGTACATGGAAACTTTCCTGCTCTATTTGGCAGAGTATGGTTGGGTAAGATTAGGCTTAACTGAGAAACAGTTAATCAATTAGTGGATTCAAAAAGCAACTTGCAACAACCTCTGACGAAGTATGAGAAGTATGAGAAGATGCACGAGGTTCTATGACTGGAGTTGAGATAAACCTAAAAATCAAGCCAGACAGCACATCCAAATTTCTCAAAGCTAGAACCATACCATACGCTATTGGGCCTAAAGTTGAAGAAGAGCTAGAAAGATTAGTAAGGGCAGGAGTCATTGAACCTGTTTCTAAATCTGATTGGGTGACACCAATCGTTCCTGTATTAAAACGGGATGGCTCAGTGAGAATTTGCGAAAATTTTAACTTTTAAAATTACTATTAACCCACTTTAGTGCATACATCATTATCCACTGCCGCTGATTGAAAACTTATTTTCTGGACTTTCTGGAGGATAGAAATTCAGTAAAATTGATCTTTCAAAGGCATATCTGCAGGTGAATGTGGCTGCTGAATCACAGCCACTACACACCATACTGACACACAAAGATCTGTTTTGTTGCAGAAGACTCCCTTTCGGAGTAACATCCGCACCTTCTCTTTTTCAAAAATTCATGGATCAAATTCAAAGTGGGTTGAATGGACTGCAATGTTATTTAGATGACATACTCATCATCAGTTTGAGTGAACAAGAACTCTTGGACAATTTGGAAGGTACCCTGGAGAAAATACGGAGCCACAACCTGTGAGTTAAGGAGAAAAAGTGTGAGTTTTTCAAGTCGTCCACTAATTATCTTAGTCATATCATCAACAAATACGGTTTACACAAAGAACCAAAGAAAATGTCAACACTCTTAGAAGCACCACATCCTCAAAATGTGTCACAATAAAAGTTGTTTTTAGGATTGATCAATTATTAAGGTAAATTTGCGCTGAACTTAAAAACACGATTGAAGCCTTTACACAAGTTGCTATGTGTCAAACAGGCATGGCACTGGTCAGAAGAATGTGAAAGTGCGCAGAATGAAATGAAAGAAGGTTTACTGAAGTCAGAGCCATTGGTTCATTATAAGCCAAAAATGAAGTTGCAATTAGCTTGTGATGCCTCACCCTATGGGGTTGGTGCAGTCGCCTCGCACATGATGCCTTCAGTAGAGGAATGACCAATTGCGTTTGCTTCATGTACTCTGACAAGTGCAGAAATGACTTACGCTCAGTTAGAAAAAGAAGCTTTGAGCATCATTTTCAGTGTACGAAGGTTCCACCATTACCTTGATGGGCACCATTTTACACTTTTGATGGATCATCGATCCTTGATGACAATCTTCGGCCCATATAAAGGTATACCTTCTTTGACAGCTAGTAGATTGCAAAGATGATCATTGATATTGTCGCTGCACACATACAATGTCCTGTATCGCAAGTCATGGCATCATACAAATACTGAGGCTTTATCACAATTGGCATTAAAAGTCAAGCATGGCTCAGAAGAAAGTTTTGTCCATATTTTGTATTTAAAAACACGATTGAAGCCACTCATGGATAGTGTACCTACGGCTTCATGTCACGTTCAAAATATACAAGAAGCGATTCAATGATGGGGAAGGTGATGGACATGGTACAAAATGGAACGGTGTCAGAGGCCCATAGGAAAAATCTAGACCTCAAGCCGTACATCACACGAAGGCTTGAGTTGGCAGTACAAAATGGAGTGTTATTATGGGTAATCTGTGTGATTATTCTTCTGTAGTAGAGTCCTTCACCAACTACATGAGGGACATCCTGGTGTGATAAGGATGAAGGAATTAGCATGCAGTTATTTTTTGTGGCCGGGATTAGAGGCTCAAATTGAAGAGAAAGATGCGCAATGCCAATCTGGTGCAAAACTAAGGACCACTCCACTATTACAAACATTACATTTGTGGGAATGGCCAACTCAGCCATGAATACACATTGATTATGCTGGTCCACTCAAAGGTCACATGTTCATAGTGATTGTGGATGCGCACTTGAAATGGCACTCGAAACGCCACCTTGGGCAAGTGTGCGGTCAATTCAAGCCCGTCTAGTCCTGGAGTCACAACACAAGTGAATTGAAAAATAATTCTTATAAAAATACCAGAGGTCTTTGGTCCATGGCTTCCCGATTATTACAGTCACCAGGTTTGTAAGTTGAAACACAATTACTGCTTATTTATGACAAGAACTATCATGATCAATTGCAGCAAATACAACAGCTTAACTGTCACCTAACCCTGCCTCTACCCACACACCCAAGACAGACAAACATAGAAGGAGGAAGGGGTGAAAAATATTAAGGATGAGGGTGAAAAGCTAAGATTCTCTACTTCAGATCGTGGTTCGTTAGCACACTTTCTTCACAGTAGGCTTGCCGATTAGCTGTATGCTTTACAGCTGGCCTTTGTTGTCGGGTCATTCACTCAGGGTCCCCACAGGTTAGAAAATACAACACTCACAGGCAGCAGGCTTTCTGAAGTAACAACTTATTTCTCATCAAACTGTGTCTTCAGCTCAAAGTTTACCTTCAGGCTTATATATTTTGGGAGAGACACTTTATATCACATCAAACATTGCTTTCAGCTCAAGGTGTGAATTCAGGCGTCTGCAGTATCAAGGAAATGGCACACAGACTTGCTGGAGAGACAAACAGCCCACACAGTGGCCTTCTGTGGAGGGTTGGTTAGATTTTTTGGAGAGAGTTAATTTGATCTCTTCATCCAAGGCTGCCAGAATCAAATCTGAAACCAAACTAGAACCTTGGGACTCTGAAAACATTCCAGCGAGATCAGATCCAATCACCACCTGTTACCTGGCAGAGAACAGCATTTTGGGCCAATTCTTTAGCCATCAGCCAAATCAATCAAAATGAGTCATCACTGATACTGGCCAATCTGCAATCACCAGTCTAAATCAGCACACCCTTCCGGATTCTTGGTTTTAATTAAAGGAACAGGCTTCTTACCGACTGCTTGTCTTAAAGTGGCAGGTCTATTAATCATCCATGGAATGAAAAATGTAATGGCAAAAATAAAAGGGGAAATAAGGGAATATCCAGGGAATAAACAAAAAAGGCCCTTGCAACGTCGACTGAGCAGATCATTGAAACAGTAGACAAAATATTCACAACACTTGGAAAACTGGAGCAGATTTCGAGGACGACTTGGAAGGGAACGGTATACACTACATAAGTCAGCTCCATATCATCCAGCAATGACTGGATTGGCTGAGCATTGTGTGCAATGATTAAAGCACCTATTAAGGTATCGAAGGAGCAGGGAACATTATCAAGAAGAGGAAACACGGGGGACTTGTTGGAATTCTTGACTCTTGAGAAGGTTACATTTGAACTGAGGGGAAGGATGGAGGGGTTCTACAATTCATGGGCATTATTCATCATGCACTTTCAAGAACTGGATAACATCAAACATTAGTTGGGAGGAGGTGGGGGGGAGGGTTGGGGGGAGGGGGGCGGTGTGTGTTGATGGTGACTATGGGTGATTCCTGATTCCTTTTTGTCATTTGTTCATGTGAACATGCGGGCTACTTTTTGGGGTTTGGTGGGAGGATGGGATCGTTGTTATTGATATGGGGATTAACATATTTGTTACTGATTATTGTTTATTGTTGGTGGGTGTAAATTTGGGAGAAAATGTGAAAAAGGAGGAGAATAAAGAAATATTTTTTTAAAAAGAGGAAACACATTTCTAATATCTTATCAGAACACTGCACATGCTACCATGCAAAGATCACCGACAACGCTATTGTTCATGAAATTATGAATACAATTTGATTTGTTAATTCTACCTGATACTTCAGAGATTAGCAAATAGCAACACCAAACACAAATTGCTCAGAAGTTTAAAAAAATCTAAAAATAAAGCGAGTAGACAACCAGGGAGAGAGAGTGCTAGCTCGGAGTGACACCATCAATGAGAAACGTGGACCTGCTATGATCCTAGCAAAGACAGGTCCAATATCACACACCCTTCAAACAGATGATGAAAGAGTTTGGCAAAGTCATGCTGATCAGTTACTTGCTGCATGGGATTGTTCCGATGCTTGTGAAAGCTTGCTGTGCGCAAAGCTTCTTTTTTAAATAATAATCTTTATTGTCACATGTAGGCTTACATTAACACTGCAATGAAGTTACTGTGAAAAGCCCCTAGTCGCCACATTCCGGCGTCTGTTTGGCTACACGGAGGGAGAATTCAGAATGTCCAATTCACCGAACAGCACATCTCTTGGGACTTGTGGGAGAAAAACGGATCACCCCGAGAAAACCCATGCAGACACGGGGAGAACGTGCAGACTCCACACAGACAGTGACCCAAGCCGGGATTCGAACCCGGGTCCCTGCTGCTGTGAAGCAATAGTGCTAACCACTGTGCTACCGTGCCACCTGTTGTATTCTGTAATGTATTACATTACCTCAGTGACTGGACTTCAAATGTAAATTAAAGTGCGCTCGGGCACTCTGTCATTGCAAAAGGCGTTATATAAAAGCAAATGTTTTGCTGCAGGTTAAATCTGACTTTCCTGTAACTTACACTGGTAACAAATAAAAACATGCAAGGTTACACCAACAGGAGGAGTCAATCTTTCTTTTTAAGTTCTCCGGAGGTTTTGAACAAGAGGCTGGTATTCATTGGAAATAAGGAGCAGCACAAACCAAACTCTTTATTTACCATGGATCGGAGCCAAACCAAAATCAGGACTGAGTTCCTTCCGTCAAATACTGTGCTAATCAATGATCACTGGTTATTATTGTGGGAACTCGCTCCAGTGCCCTGAGGAGGCAATATGAGTGAGTGGGCGGAGGGGGGTGGGTGTGGGTTGGGGGGGGGGGGGGGGGGGGGAGGCCAGCACATTGAAGGTCAATAAAAAAGCTGACCCTTAGTAAGGGTGGTTTCCGGCCCAACAAGGTCAGTGAAAGTGATGTTTATTGATTGACAATGGAATTTAAGCTTTGCTTTTGCGGGTTTTAGAGGCGGAGGGGGTGGAGTGCGGAACAACAGTTTGTGGAGTGCGATCATTTTGAATGATGTCACAGGATACATATATTGGCAATTAGTAACTGTTCACATGTCAAGTGGATCTGTTGGGACGTGAATTAATATTACACTAGCGTTATGGAACATGCGGTAGATGATGAACGGCTTCTCTTTGCTTATGGCAAATGAGCTTTCAGTGGAGTGATTTATTTACTACTCCAGTTCAATACATTTTTCTTCCTCTCTCCATCCTCTCTATGTCATTAAACAGATTTATAGTTTAAGCGCACCATGGGAGAATCCCTTTCTCCCCCTAAATCCCAAATAGCAGAAGACACTGGTATCCTGTAAGCTACTAAAAGGGAATATCAATCTCAGTATGTGCTCTGTAACTAGCACAGTCACTTTATTTCTCCCTCTGCGAGGGAGCCCTCTGAGAACTGTAACATGTTTATCGCTTGCTTTGAGTCAAGGCAGATTCGACTATTAATAGTCTGCTAAATCAAGACTCCCATAACACTTGACACCTAGTGCACCAAATAAGTAGGTAAGATGCCCTGCTCATATTCAGAATTTAACTAGATTGAAAATATGCCACCGTTTTATTCATAAGAAAAATAGTGATACATTCTCAGAGGGAAAAAGCAAACTCTTCCTTCTTCCCTTCATTGATGGAACAAACAATTCATTTTCACATCAAGAGGAGCCTTGATCCTTGTGTAGACGCCCCCACAAGTGTAAAACAGTTGTCCACATCTACCCTATCAAGCCCCTTCATAATGCTAAAGATACAGATCGTGTCTCCTCTTCCGTTATTTTATTTCCCCCAGCCTGCTTGGTCTTTCCTGCTATTTTGCATCCTGTCAGCTCTGGCTACAGCTTGTAATTATTTTCTGTCTTTCTCCAGTGTTTTAATACTCTTCATTAAGTATGGAAACCAGGGCGGCATGGAGTACTCTAGCTAAGGTGTCCCGTGACTAACCATCATCCAGGCTATGTCTACCCGAGGAATTGGAGACTACAAATAAGTGACTTCTCTAATACCCTGCGTGATTATCACAGGATCACAAAATCACAGAATTGTTACAGCGCAGGAAGATCATTCCTATTGATTGAATCAAAATGTGTGTAAGGTGGGCCGCCGATTCACTAATGACCAGTTTGTGCCACCATTGAACACTAGTGTTACCCCACCCCTTTTATTTCCAAAGGCCATTATTGTGGTCACATGACCTTAACTTTCCATTCATTCAAAGCACGGCATTGGCTCAAACTGGTGGCACCACTGTAAACAAAGCTGCTTTTCTGCAACGGGGAGAGGTAGCTCTGTTAGATCATAATTCATACCGATTACAGGGCTGGGGTTTTCTATCTGCAAATCGGGCAGGCTGCCCTGACCCACGTCCCGGCAGTATAAAATACGCCACGACAATGCCGGGTTGGCAATTGTTACGGGCCAGGGTTTAGAAAACACCAAAGTATATTATGGAGTTCACCTGACCCATAACTGTTTATTGATTTTGGTTACGATGAGCACAAGAACCTGTCTTTCAGGTGTTATTCAACAGTGTTCTTAGGCGCTTTTAATCAAAAAACAAGCTTTATTCTACAAATTTAGTTGACATTTTTATAAACACACAGTAAGAATTATTATCAGCTACAAACATAAAGACCCCACGCAGCTTCAGTACTCTATGTATAACCCTTAATGAATTCCCCCTTTAACTGTTCCAATTCAATAACAAGATCCCATCAACTGAAAACCCCTTTTTTAAAGGTGTGGCCCAGTACACGGCACTCTTACCGGTATAAAACTATTATTGATTCTCTGTTCCCCTTTCCAAACAGCAATTTAGAATTCCTTCCAGAAAGCAATTATCTCTTTTAAGTTATCAAGTAGTCTGGAAACAGCTTTTAAAATGAAGATAGAGAAACCCTTCATTCAACCTGTGCAGTTCAAAACCAGTCCAAAACTCGAAGCGAAAGTAAAACAGCCCAGCTCCACCCACACAATGGCGCACCTGAAGCCATGTGATAAGACAAAAACATTTCTTAAAGAGATACTCCCATGACACAATACACATCATCACGGCAGTCTTCAAAATTACGGAAGGCAAACAGGTGCAGGAATTGTCATCCCGCCCGCCATTTTGAACTTGTTAACAGCCCAATCATCTGCAATTACTTTATCATCTGCTCCATTTAATGGGCATCAACCATGAAAAGGTTTGGGAGTGTTTTATGGCAGCTATGATGAGGTGACATGAGGGCGAAAGAAAAGGTTTACCGCCTGGGTGAAAGTCAGGGGAAACTAAATGGCAAAAGTGTTAGTCTTCCAAAAG